>NC_083760.1:71882589-72243422 GCF_963514075.1 Conger conger
GCTGATCTGCATGTGTTGCAGGTCAAGGACTCGGCTGAAAGGAAAATGTAAGTGATTAGTATAGATCCAACAGTAAAACTGCAAGTATAACTGAGGGAGGTCATGACATTTTTGTCAGACTTGGGTGGTGCTCATTTCCATTTTCAATTTTGAATGTAGATTGTTCATATGAGAGTTCAAAATGAAATGAAATTTGTGAAGTGGAAACTTCAGAGTATTATAGGGGTTGAACATGGAGGGAATAAAAACAGGTTTTACTAAATGATAAGACACTGCTTCATTCCATATGGGGTTTGGCAAATTCTTCTTTGCCTGAGCTTGTAATCTGTACAGTCCCACGCACTAAAAAAAACCTTTCACAAAGCCGCCACACCCAGGGTGTTCCAGACACAAATATGCATTATAGACAATAGTCTCATCTCTTAATACAAAGTGAAGAAAGCAGTTTAAATGTTAAAAGATAACATTTCAACATTTCCACCAAAATGAAAATAATCATGCGTTTATAATTAGTAATTCCAAGGAAGTTCCATGACACCTAATTTAATCTATTTGATTTGTTTTCACATGGTGTGTACAGTAAATGTATATAAGCCCTGAGAAAATATCTTGGACAGATATGTCAGCAGTAATAAAACAATTTAAAATACATTCAAAAAATGCTTTGTGGACATGGAGATTCAGTGAAAATGCAAATGGTTACTTTTGTCTGTACTGGAATAATATAGTAATGTAGTGTATGGGAATCCATAAAGTATGCCCATGTTCAAAGCTGCCAATACAACTTTTAGATTATGACAAAAACAGGGAACCTTGTGACAGGTTATGCACACCTATAAAATTACCCATCTATATGAAACAATCTGAAGGATAAGCTAATGTAAACCCTTGTATAGCACACCCAGTTTCCTAATTTCAGAATCTACTCATTATTGCAAAATTATTTTTTACAATGGCTGAGCTACCATTGTCAACTTACCTACAACAAAGAGCACAGATGCAGCAAGAAACCAACACAGCACTTTGTTCATGGTCAGTCTTCACAGTCTTGATGTGGAAAAAATCTGATGACAAATTCTGACTGGAGAGCTACAATGGAATGAAGAGGTTCTGGTCTCTGCCTTTTAAACCTGTGACAGGGTGGGGCAATAGGATGGTATGGGTTTTAAGAGGTAGATCATTGTTGTTAAACAACTTTATCAAAGGCATGCTTAGAAAAAAGAAACACGGAACTTAATCAAATGTAGCCCTGATAAGTGTTCCTCATAACCAGGATTTAAGAAAGCGCATTGAACCCAGTGCCATTTTTTAATTTATCGTGCGATTTACAGTAATACAAATCCAGTTTAATACATTTTCTTTAGCATTTGTGTTGTGATGTTTTTTTCCAGATAAAATATACTAGACTAAATAGTCAAAAATATAGATGAACAAATACAATTTTAACCTATAGATAAAACTAACAGTACCAAATGATGCTGTTAATTGTCCAAGATTAAGCAAGGGACTGCCTAGTAATTCTTAAACTATATTGAGACTTTTGGAAAATCAGCAATTGCTGCATAAAATCCCAAAAAAGGCTGGTAAGATCCATTTTGACTGGACAGACAGACCAAATATATTATTTATCCAAATATTGGCCCATTTCAGTTTAACAGAGATGACAGAAAATGAAAAATGAAAGAATTCCTAATGATATGAACAATGTCAATGTATGTAAATTATTTTTAATCTCATAAATAACCATGTTATGCCTTGGTGCTTTCCAGAAGAAGTTAAGAATAAGCATGGAGTCAACAGAATCCACAGAAACTGGATGAACAGTATGCACCTGACTGCAGTGAAGAGCAAACAGATTTGCACAGCTTCCAACTAAATTATGGAGGGAGAGACTGAAGGCCAGAAGCTTGGAGGAATGCAGGAGCCACCAGCATGGAGCCCCCTTCCCACCAATCCACAAATCTATAAATCGTCTTAATTAGGTTTGATGGCTAAAGTCCACCAAATTGTCCATCTCTTGAGCTGTTCCTTTAAAAAGGAGAAGGCACATTTGGCAGTTCTTTTCAATACAAATGCTAAAATTAGTCACAAGAAAATATTACGTAATTTAATAATTCCAATTAGGCTATGTCACGTTGGGCAGGAATATTTACTACACTTAATTGCTTAATTACACCCTTTACTGAACAAAAGTGTTCGTGCTTCACAGTAAACACACCCAGACAAACGTCAGTTATTTGGCAGTCAGCCACCGATAAGAAAAGCTTGCCTGCTAACGTCAGTGACACACCTGATTTGGATACATGCATTACATAAAAGACTCAGCAACACCACCCAAAGGAACAAGTTGCCAGCCACCATGATAAACCTAGAATGACCTCAGAAACCAACATCCACCTTATGTAATATTACGTCTTATGTAATATTGTAATATTTTGAGACACTGGATTTAATCTTGACATAATCATCAAGATTAATATATATATATATATATATATATATATATATATATATATATATATATATATATATATATATATATATATATACACACACACTCGTGGACAAAATTGTTGGTACCCCTCTGTTATTGAAAGAAAAACCCACAATGGTCACTGAAATAACTGACAAAAAAACTGACAAAAGTAATAATAAATAAAGATTTACTGAAAATTAACCAATGAAAATCAGACATTGCTTTTGAATTTCAGGTTCAACAGAATCATTTCAAAAAACAAACTAATGGAACAAGCACATTTATATTTCCAGATTAAATTATTTATTTATTTTATATTTATATTAAATCTTAATTACAACCCCCCCTTCCAATTTTAAGATAGCCTACATTTTCTATTGCATCTCCAAATATATATTTGCTTCATACCAAAACCTTTCCCATCTAATGGTTAATTTCTCTGCTTCAAACATTTCAGCCGACCTCGAGGAGTCTCGCCCTTCACTCCATGCAGTAGAAGCCCAATTTAAAATCCAAAGGAGACCCAGGTCTGGAGTGAAACCTTTTAAACAGCCTACTTTTCAATTGCGCCAGAAAGCAGACCTCCCCATAGCCAATATTGTCACTCTGTTGTAACCCATCTTGGACAGAAATGCCAGAAAGCACAGTACTTTAAATGATGCCACAAAAATACATTTTAAACAGATTGGGCCTCATTTATCAAACGTAAGCGGAATAAAATTGACCACATATCCTTCGCAAATGCATTTGCACAAATAATGCAGGATTTATCAAAATTTTCAGATGTCCGTTTTTCTTTTGCGCCGAACAACCTTCACAAGTGGTCTCAGCTGTTGGTATTGTGCACTCAGATGTAAGCGCGCGGCTGTAAAACATGTTTTGTGCTTGTATTATTCCATTGATTTATTCATTTGATTTAGAGCGGCATAATTATTTTAATAAGCCAATTGAATATTCAAATTATTCATAACTGTAAGGGAGCAGGGTCGGAGGACCAAACGCGACTGACATGGGTTCTAAAAGTAACCCACCAGACATGGGATAACCACAAATATGTTCTAGCCCAGACAAAAGAAAGACCTATCAAAACGGTCTAATCTGACTCGAGCGAGGAAATCACAAACAGCAGGTAAACTGAACTCACGCCCTACTTATTATAGCGAACGTAAAACGATCAAATAGCGATAAGCAATCAGAGCTGCTAGAAAGCTGTTAACTCCGGCTGCCTCATCCTTCGCCGTCCGTCTCTCTCGGTCACGCAATTCTTCCTCTGAAAATTCTGGTTCAAAACTGTAAGGTTGCATTTCTTCGTCAAAATCGAAAATCGGATATCTGTCCGCGGACGTCTGGGTACACCCTTTTAGATCCAGACAGCCCTTCCTCAGGACGTCAACATGTGTGGAGACAAGAGCGAGGGGTGCAGGTGCTGTAGTACATAAACAGAGCTGTGTATACATGTGTATACAGAGAGGTAGACACATGTAATCAGCATAAACTTCACTCAACATATTGAAGGGAAATTTTATTTACCAGCAGATCCAACCCTACTGAAACACAACTCTCCTGGACTGCATGTAGTCTTTGTGCTGTTACACAGGTTCCAGAATCCAAGGTCACACTCGTAACACAATGCATGGCCTGGGACAGAGTCCATACTGTGTAGCAACTGCCCATCACCCCCGCCCCCCCATTGAAATAAATGAAATAATTTTAAGTGCAGTCACTATTTGGACAGTGGCACATCTTTTATTGTTAACCACTATGTGGTTGAAGTGCAGAATTTTAGCTTTGAGGGCTTTCACATCCATATTGCGGGATTAGTCTAGCAATTGTTATACGTAGTCAGGGGACCAAAAGTAATAGGAAAATTGGCTGCAACAAATAAGACAAAGATGAACTGGTACCAGAATGATGGCAAGAGCAAAGTGTGGAAGTTAACGGTACATGTGGACTGGCAAGTAAAATCACCTCTTCCCATCTATAATAGGTTATGAGTTTCTCCTTAATCACTACCCACTGGAGCTTACAAAGAATGTTAAGTGTTCACACACTACACACACATCCACCTAACAGATATATGGACCACCAGATACACTACTAGGTGAATGAGGCAAGTATCATAATACAAATACAGATCCATGTCAACACAAACAGTTAACTGTGGGCAAAGCTAACTAAAAGAACTGCAAGAAATGAAAAACTGTTTATTGTGAATTCTGAATCCTGGTTGCAGTTACACATTGGGGAGAAAAAGATGAAAATCACCAAATTATCATAGTGCAAACAAAATGAAGCCTTATATAGCAGTCCATTCTTCAGGAATTAAAAAAAGAAAAAGACAGAATTACAGGCTGTTGTTAAACTATGAACTTAAAAACTGCAGTAAAATTGGATTATCCCATTTGAATTCCTCTGATATACATTACATCAATAACCCAACTAGAAAAAGCTGAACAGCAACTACACACACTTGAGTATGCAACAGCGTAAGGAAGAGGTTCCTGTCAGGGAGGCACAAACACAGTAGAGTGCAGCTGAAGTCTCAATCGGCACATGGCTTTTATTAAAACAGGACCATTATTCGGTGAGATTTGCACAATTCTCCAAAGGCAGTAGAGCAGATCTGAATCCAAAAGATTTTTATTCTGTTGCCCAGCACTTAAATGAATCAAAACTGTGCTTTTGTTTGGAAATATGTTAGGACCTTTTCGTTGATACTTCCATTCACCCTTTCCATAAACAAACAAAAAATAAAAATAAAAGTGTGCTAGCCTTCCTTCTCTTAATCTAAAACCACAGCTATTCCCTCAACAATTAATACTTTAAAGCTTACATGGGAAAATGGCTTGGTTCAATTAATGGTGCAATTAAGAGATGGAAGGCACCATTTTAAAGAAAAAAGTAACAAGTAACAAACCAACTAATGAAGTACAGTGCGTAACAGGCTTCATTCCCCACACCATGCCGTTTCTGTGTCATTGCCATTGCCATACACGCAGGCGATTCTACTCCATAAAGAGAAAGAGGAACTGCTCGGTGTCTGTATTTGTGTGCATTCATTTCTGTACATGACTTTCTACATAATCTAATACATATAGTCTGGTGTCCTCCATTTAAGTAGGTATCAATATATAGCTCAGTACACCTCCCACCCCTATCCCACCCCTGCCCCCAAAATCCACCCCAATCCCTCCCCCCTCCTGAAGGTCTTAGCGAATTGCCTTCACGGGGCTCTTGAAGCTGGAGGCTGCCTGAAGCTGAAGCTGATATGCCATGGGGTGGATCTTGAAACCATACAGCCTGTAAGGAGGAGAGAGGAGATTTTTATTTGTATTTATTTTAAATCAAGCACATTAGCTAATATTAGCATAACTTTAGTAAGTGGATCTACACTCAGTGACCACTTTATTAGGTAGACCTGTACACCTACATTATCTACAATCTAATATCGAATATAATATTTTCTAAATGGATGAATGAATGCAAAGGAGTTGAAGGTATGGTGCCATGGTACACAGTAGCTGATTAGGCTACTGTTTTAAATGTTTAAAATGCTCTCCCCAGTGTTCTTTCCGACTGGATACTGTACTTCAGAATTCTACCACTTCCTTCAAGCTACCTATTTAGCTCCCAAGGAGGACAGGTTCCTGTGAGCTCCTGTAAACACCATTCAGGGTGTCAGAATGGCACTTCAGCTTGTCATGAAGGGCACAAGAGAAAAATAGCCATTCAGACAGCATCCTCACATGGTAAATGCAGTCAGACATTCAAAATAAAGGCATAAAATATCACTTGAAAAATGTTTGGGGCAAATTACCAGCCAAAACAAACGAGTTAGCAACAGCTATTTATAGAACCATGAAATTGCAAATCAAAGATGAATAAGGTGAACAGGCCATTCAACCAATCCTGGCCCCTCATTGCACCTCTACCTCCACAACTAGCCCTGTTAAATGCTTCTATTCACTAGCAATGGTATGTACCTGGGCACAAACTGGTTAGCAGGCCGTTTGGGCCGATACTCAGGGTGCACCATGAAAAGCATGTGAGGGAAGCCTGTCCCAAAGTAAGCCCCATCAGTGTGGTGGTGTCGGGAGGACTTGGGTGTGTAGACATCCATACACTTTGGGCAATACAGCTTCACCATGGCTTCTCCTGGGATGTCTGACAACCCTGAAGAACACAAAAAACAGAGCGCGGGATCAGTCAGTTTTATTTTTCAATATTAGATAATCATTTCAATGTTCATGAGTATGTACAGGTCTGAAACAGAGCACCGTGCAAAAGTCTTGGGTAACTCGGGAAAATATCAGTGTTAATTTGTTAAGAGAAAAAAAAAATGGAATTAAACAAAGAAATGTTAGCACAATGAAAATAACAAAAATGTCTCATTCTGAACAGGTCAGTCTTAGAATGCAAAAACTCAAGCAATGATCTGGTTGATTAGCGCGATTTTTCTAAAAAGCTGTCATGTGATAAATTCTTCCAAGCTGCTTGCAGGATTTGCCATACTCTTCTTTTGACTTTTTGTTGACACAGCTTCAGTTATATCAAAGATGGGGCCAATCTAGTCTAATCTGCTGATGGAAATCTTAAGTTCTCCAAAAAGGTCTTAATTGTGCTTGGGGTCATTATCCTGCTGAAAATAAAGACTTTGTCATTTAGTAATTTTCCAGCATGATGAAGATCTGCTTATATTTCCTCATAATTCCGTCTGTTTTGACCAGATCCCCAACACTGTTGGTTTAAAACACACCCCTAGACAATGAGAGCCACCATGTTCTTTACATTACATTATTGGCATTTGGCAGACGCTCTTATCCAGAGCGACGTACAGTTGATTAGACTAAGCAGGAGACAATCCTCCCCTGGAGCAATGCAGGGTTAAGGGTCTTGCTCAAGGGTCCAACGGCTGTGCGGATCTTATTGTGGCTACACTGGGATTACAACCACCGACCTTGCGTGTCCCAGTCATTTACCTTAACCACGATGCTACAGGCCGCCCTTAACAGAAGGCAGAAGACAAGTGTAAGGGTAATTTTCTTAATTGATTCTTAATTGACAATGTGGTTAACAAAGACAATCACATGATTACAAATAACCTTTTAGTGATAATCCTTATTACTATTAGACCACTTTCTGAATTAAGTGCTTACTATTAGTCTTTCTCTGTCTCTCTCCAGCAGACAGACAGCCTTTGACCTTAATGTCTTTGCTTCTCAGCTAGCACATTCTGGTCTTACAGCAAGGTCTACAAGGGGTATTCAGAAGACAAAATACCAATAAATGTTCATGGCCAGCTTCATGTATTTTTGTTTTGGTAAAGCCCCCCCTTCTGGAAAAGTGTGTATAAGCGTATTACTGCCGGTAAGCTCTCATTTTCTGTCATTTCTTTGCAAACAAATACGAAAGTAAAAGAGAAGAATAGCTATTGTTGTGTTTTTACTGGATCTGTTTCATCAGACGATGCTCACCTGTGAAATATTTAAAAAGGTATCTTATCTGGACATACGACTCCATAATACACCGTCACAGGTTGTCACCCTACGCTTCAGGGTATTCCGGTTTCGCAATCTTGTTGCCTTTGCAACAATGGTTTCTTAGCTACAACATGCCCCGCACAACCATTTCCTGTCAGACGACTTCTCACAGCCAAAACGTGTGCTTTGGTTCAAGGTCACTTCACCGGAATTCGTTCGGTCCCTTAAGGAAGTATTCCTTCATTAGATGTCAGTTCATTAGATGCATGCTTTTGCATCCTCTGCTGTGTTTTGGTTAAACTTGCCCAGTTCCTTCAAATTTCTTTACACCACATTGGTTGCTGGGAATCGCCTTGCAGAGCTGTGATTTTTTAAAATAGTTTAACCCTTTCCGCACTATGGATGTGCCTGACAAAATTATTTTCAAATACTTCATGGCTATTGAGAGCGAAGATGAAAAATCTGAACCTCCCCCAACCCCGGGCGCCCAAGGAAAGACAAGGCAGACAATTAAATATGACTTTAGTCTTGGTTCAACAATAGTTTCTGAATAAAAGAAACCACATTCAAATCTAGGGTTGGGGGTGTGAGGGGTTGTTAAGGAGGTGGCCAGTGGAGCTTTTTCACCTTAAAATCTATTTCCTGCATTCTGGAGCATTACAACCACCCACAAAAAAAAAAGCCTTCAATTAGGGGTAATTTGGGCCAGTGATCAAGATAATATTCCATAATTTCCACTGAAAAGATATTTATGAAAAGCTAATGAAAAATAAATATTCAAAGTGAAAGATCAGTATATGTCATATTTAATAAGCTTTAAAAAAATGTAATACTGAAATATTATGAAATCTAGGAAAAGTCCAGGCGAGGCTTAATGTGTAACCAGAAGGAGTAATGTTGCACAAACATATTGGAACAGAGAGTGTTTAAGTAAATGAAAGTAAATGACTATTTCAACACATAATATTTGGCAGCATATCCCTTGCTTGCAATAACTGCATCAAGCCGGCAACCCATTGACATCACCAAACTGTTAAATTCTTCTTTTGCGATGCTTTTCCAGGCTTTTACTGCAGCCTCTTTCAGCTCTTGTTTTTTTTTCAGGAGAAGTGCATGCTCAATTGGATTAAAGTCTGGTGACTGACTTGGCCATTCGAAAACCTTCAACTTTTTCTCCCTAATGAAGTCCTTTGTTGTGCTGGTAGCGTGTTTTGGGTCATTGTCTTGCTGCATGATGATGGTCCATCCAATTTGATTGGATGCATTTCTCCGTAAGTTGGCAGAAAGTTTTTGCAGACTTCTGAATTCATCCTGCTGCTAATATCATGAGTTACATCATCAATAAATATTAGTGCGCCCACTCCAGAAGCAGCTATTGTAATCTCGCCTTTCCGATTCTTACGACTGATGAGTGGTTTGCATCTTGTGGTATAGCCTCTATATTGCTGCGTTTTAAATCTTCTTCGAATGGTTGATTGAGATACCTTCACTCCTGCTCTGTGTAGACTTTTTGTGCTGTCACTGACAGATGTTTTGTTTTTTCTGCAATCAACTGCTGTTGTTTTCCTTGGCTCGACCTGTTCAATATCCGTTGCTCAGTACGGCAGCAGTTTTTCTTTTTCAGGACATTCCAAATTGTTGTATAAGCTATCCCCAATACTGGTCGATTTCCCCTCTTTTCTAAACTTAAAAATGGCTTGCTTTTCTCTCAAATACATTGCTCTAGTGTTCATATTCGTTTGTTATCACAAGTAAAACCCAAGGCTAAAACCAAGAGTAGACATTCAGAACTATTTATTGTTTGACCAATCAATCTAACAGGATACATTTGGGCAACAAAAAACACCCGTCAGTCACATGTTTAAATACTTTTGGTCACCTAAAAAAAGGTCACCTGAGGTCACACGGGCCAGGCTACTTCGTTACACAGTAGTGCACCACCTACAGTTACATTACTTACGGGAGAACTCGGGGTTGATAACTTTTTTCATTAAATGACTGAAATCACTTTTTAAAATGTGTTTTACGTTTACTCGGGTCCCCTGAGTAACAGGTTCAGTGTTAAAAAAAAATGCAATAATAGAGGAAATCAGAAAGGAGACAAGTACTTTTTTTACAGCACTAAGTTTAACAGAGCAGAGGGTAGATAAGGGTGGAGCAGACAGGGGCTCAGGCCCATTGGCAGATATAAACACAATATGAGACTCACCAATGGGGAGCATAGGCTGGTTCTCACAGTAAACTCTGGGACAGTACCCAAAGTCTCCCTGTTGGTACTTCTCCAACTGAGTGTGTAAAACAGAAGGTGGCTTTAATTCAGTACATACCATACATACCAAAGGTATTAGGCCACCTGTGGGCTTTTTTAAAATGTATTATTTTTTTCAACTTAAGGTAGAAATGTTATAATTCATAAAACTCGACTTAAAAATTCTACTTAAAAAATGGTCCTCAAAACACAACTGTCCTCAACTGTTTTAATTGCAATTAAACAAATTATTTAAAGTATATCCAATTATTTTACGAAGTAGAAGGTGGAAAGGTCCGAGGGGTAGTTAAATTGACTGAAATCGTTTTCATTTTCATTTTATTTTTATTTATTATTATTTTTAAACCACAGGTTGCCTAATACCATTGGCCTGATTTGTCAGTAAACTAGGCACAAAATAAATACGGCAAAGAACGAGGAGTTAGGCTTAGATCAAGTACTTGGCGGGGCCAAGTAAACATATTGTGTATTCCCAATGAAACCATTACATTACATTACATTAATGGCATTTGGCAGACGCTCTTATCCAGAGCGACGTACAACAAAGTGCATACCCATAACCAGGGATAAGTGCGCTGAATTTCAACTGCTACCTGTACAAACCAGTTTCTCTGGCTACAGTGAAATGATAATGATCTGCTGGTCTAAAAGGGAGTATATCTGTGAAAAAGACCCCCATGCTGTTAACAAGAAAAGACTCCAGTGGGCCAAGTGCCATCAACACTGGACCAAGAAAGCCTGGGAAAAGGCTTTTGTCACAGACAACATACAACAGAAAAGCGCACCTCTGTAAACGGATGAGAGAATTTTACATTTTCATCCAAAGTCACTTACAAATGCATACATATCAAAGAACAGACAGAATAGGAGGGTGGCAGCCTACCATCTGAGCGATGCCTCGGTTTGTGAGAATGTAACGTGCATGGATGAGGCCGTAGAGCATCTCTGCTGCCTGCTCAATCAGGTCACTCTGATTTGGGTTATCCTCCAGCTCCTCGTCTGGGAGGTAAATGGAAAAATGTCAAACCTAATCACAAATTTCAAAACGGCACAAACAATGGCTGACATTTCACTGCAAAATACACTGCAGTGAAATCTAGAGGACATCCATCCTTTGCCTGGAAACTGTGCAGCCAAGCATATTCACATTCTACCCTTCTTGAATTTTAGTGTGCATGTTGCCACAATACTTATCAAATAAAGGGATCAATGGCAAAGCAGCTGTGTAAGACTGAACAGAAGCGGTATTACACTGACCAGGTTCTAGGTCCAAGATCATGTCCAGAGCCTGCCGATAATGGGGCACTTGCTCATTGAGTCCTGTCAGGTTAAACTTATCCTGGATATAGTCCTCATCAACCTGAAAAGAGAAAAAATAAAAAGTGAGAATGAAAAGGGCTCAATTCAAACAACGGGTCAGCAGTCTTAAAGGTACAATAGGTAATGTCAGACTCCTAATAGTCAGGAGAGGAACTGCAGCAAGAAACACCATCAAACCACAACACTGTTTATCCCTCTCCATTATCTGTGAATGTGAATCGGCTGTGGCAATTGGAACCATTTTCAACCAATGAGCTTGAATTATTGTACAGCTGTACAATGATTTGGTAGTGTATCGGTGCATCAACTGTATATTTTGACCATAATTTAATGACTATAAACACAGGCAGAGGGTGAGTCAACACCTTTTCAATGATAGGAAGGGATTTACAATGGTCTTGTAACAATGTTACAAGTCTTAGCTATTGTACCTTTAAATGTAAAATAATACACTCAGGGAGCACTTAATTACGTATTTATTAGACTTATTTTTTATTCTTCTACTGCTGTAACCTATCCACTTAAGTTATCATGGGTTGTGTATTCAGAGATACTCTTCTGCATATTACTGTTGTAATGCGTGGTTATTTGTGTTACTGTCACTTTCCTGTCAGCTTTGACCAGTTTGACCACTCTCCTCATTTACAAGGAGTTTCTGTCTGCAGAACTGCTGCTCACTGGATTTTATTGTTTTTTTTTTTACACCATTCTTTGCAAACTCTAGAGACTACAGTGTGTGTGAAAATCCCAGGAGCTCAGCGGTTTCTGAGAGACTCAAACCACCCTGACTCTCCCAATTCTGAAGGTCGATGTGAACATAAACTGAAGCTCCTTACCAATATGTACATAATTGTAAGCATTGCAATGCTGCCACACAATTGGCTGATTGGATAATCGCATGAATAGGTGTGATAAAGTAAAAATGTTCCTAATAAAGTGTGTGGCGAGGGTATCGCTCATGAACAACATATACCCGAAGAAGACACAGACATCGATTCTAAGATTCAACTGAAATACTACAATCAAAGCACAAAACAAGTATTTTACTTCCAAAACAAAAGTGTTAGAAGAGAGTGTGTTAGAATGTCATTTGATTAACCAGAATGACTAACCATTCAGGTGACCGGGGCTCTCCCATATTTGACCCCCCACTCTACCTAAAGATACTGAGATCTTCAAAAATAGACATAAGAGTACGGTTTTGTTATCAGAAAGCTTACAGTCCCTTCCAAAAGTATTGGCCATAAGGCCAATTCCTTTGTTTTTGCAATACACTGAATACATTTGGAGTTGAGAAAGATGAATACGAGACAAGAGTTCAGAATTTCAGCTTTTATTTCCTGGTATTTACACCTAGATGTGCTGAACTACTTAGAACATAGCTCCTTTGGTATCCAACCACCCACTTTTTAGGAGAGTAAAAGTACTGGAACAGAGTACAAGTAAATTAACTTAAATAACACTTTATATTCGGTAGCATATCCTTTGCTTGCAATCAAGCCTTCAACCTATTGACGTCACCAAACAGTTGTATTCTTCTTTTGTGATGCATTTCCAGGCTTTTACTGCAGCTTCTTTCAGTTGGTTTGTTTCGCATCTTTGTTGTGTTGGCAGTGTGTTTTGGGTCATTTACTTGCTGCATGATGAAGTTCCTCTCAATTAGTCAAAGTCGTTTAACAAATCTAGATAAACACTACCAGGAAATAAAAGCTGAAATTGGGATCCGTCATCTCATGTAAATCTTTTGACCAGACACTGAATACAAAAGGTCAAAAGGTCAAAAGATTTACATGAGATGACGGATCCCAATTTCAGCTTTTATTTCCTGGTAGTGTTTATCTAGATTTGTTAAAAGAGTAGACATTCAGAACTATTTATTGTTTGACCAATCAATCGAACAGGATACATTTGGGCAACAAGAAACACCCGTCAGTCACATGTTTAAATACTTTTGGTCACCTGAGGTCACACGGGCCAGGCTACTTCGTTACACAGTAGTGCACCACCTCAGTTACATTACTTAGGGGAGAACTCGGGGTTGATAACTTTTTTCATTAAATGACTGAAATCACTTTTTAAAATGTGTTTTACGTTTACTTGGGTCCCCTGAGTAACAGGTTCAGTGTTACAAAAATGCAATAATAGAGGAAATCAGAAAGGAGACAAGTACTTTGCACTAAGCACTAAGTTTAACAGAGCAGAGGGTAGATAAGGGTGGAGCAGACAGGGGCTCAGGCCCATTGGCAGATATTTTTGAGAAAGTTGAGAAAGATGAACACGAGACAAGAGTTCAGAATTTTCAGCTTTTATTTCCTGGTATTTACACCTACCTTTGGTAAACACCAAAGGTAGGTGTAAATACCAGGAAATAAAAGCAGAAAATTCTGAACTCTTGTCTCGTATTCATCTTTCTCAACTCCAAATGTATTCATTGTATTGCAAAAACAAAGGCATTGACCTTGCTGTTCCAATACGACGTCCACAATTTTTGGCCCAAACTAAATAAATATGTACTTTGTAATTTGAAGGAGAAAAAAAATCTCTCAACTTTTCATTTTGCTATCGGTTGAGCTACAGCAGACTTCGGAATATATGACGGGAAGGTCAAACGAGTCCATAATGCCCATAATGTTGCCTTTCTTTCTCGCCTCAAACATTACTGAATTATTAGCTGCATTTCAGTCAGGCAAGAACTTTCAGGCACAAGAAATCTTCACTACTTTCAACACCTTTCCAGGGCAAAGGTGAAGGCACACAGTTCTTCCATTCAAATAGAAGAACCAATCACAGTTGAAAATGACCTGACCTTTGAAAAAAATCAAAGACTATGTCACACGTCAGTATGCCAGAGACTGCTGGCTTGGTATGGTGGTGTCTATTGATCTGAAGCAGCAGGTAAAACAGAAGCTAACAGATATCCGCTTACCTCACAGAAAAACTCATTCCCTCTCAGTCCACAGAACCAGGAGATCCACGACACTTCCTCTGAGCTACTCATTTTGGTACTCTGCAAAAGAATCGCAGAGATTTTTTTATTTTTATTACAGATATGCTGAAAACAGTGGTATGTCATACTTTGAAGTATTGCTGACTTTTTAACCTGAGGATGGGACATGGGTATGGCAAATATAGGCCCAGCACAGAAACCAGGGTCCGACATCAATTTTTTTTATGATGGCTCTTGCCATTTTTATGCGCACACAAATCTGAAAGGATAAAGTGCAGACTAGCAGTGTAAGGAATGCCAGAACACAAGCCAAACACCTTTACAGCATTAACCTAAAGATACACGTTTTGTGCACCCCATTGAGAATATTTGATTCATAGTGAGATGTGAATTGTTTACAAAGGGTGCAAGCTTACCTAGCGAGCTAGACTATACAGTTGGGTTCCATGGCGGGTAGCTAACTAACGTTCGCTAAATATCTGAATAGTTTTATCTAATGAAGCAATTTAACGTTATATCTAACGTTAGAACATTTAGCTAGCTAGTTACGTTTTCTAAATGGCCGAACTGACACAAAAATTAGGCAAGTTAACGTAGTATGAGTAACGCTAGACATTCGTAGCTCACACTATATTGGCTTATATTTTGATGGAAAAACAAACAAACACCAAACTTAAGTCAAATGACCTAGTTAGCAAGCGAGCGTGTAACATTAGGAAATATTGCTAACAATAAGTTAGCTAGCTAATAATGTACGCCAACTTGCATATCACTGTTGTTGCGTTTAGAAATAACGAAATTTACCTCCTACATAACATTAGATATGGTAACTGTTATGGTATAGTTACGCTAGACTAGGTCTCTTACCAATTGTACTAACGTTAGATAACTAGCTAGGTAGGCAGCGAACTAAATACAAATATAAACTACGAAATCTAGCTAATAAGAGCCGTTATGCGGCCCGCTGAAACACATTAGTTACACTTACCTAATAAAAACACTGTCAGCTAAGATAGTTAAACAGGTTGGTTTCAGACACTGTCAGCTAAGGTTAGCCAATTTGCTAAAGTTAATGCCCAGGTTAGCAAACACTGAATTTGTAATCTAAAGCAACACAGCAAGGATCATGGATCGTAGCTAACGGGCAACAACGCCAAGCTAACATTGGCTTGCCAGGTTTCTGTTTCGAATGCAGTGTGACAACAAACTAGCATAACTATATCTAAGGTATACGAAGCTGGTAGCCATATGGCTAGTAGTCAAATGCAAGAAACAGTACCGTTAGTTAGCTAGCAACTACTCTTAACTAGCTAGCTAGTTAGCATACATACAGACGAGACGGAACTCGCAATCTAGCTACTCGCCATCTCATTTTCAGTACGGATCGGCGCACTAGGCCGCATAAATCCGGATAACCGACACCGTGTTCTCAGTTGCCATTTATGCAGTTAGCTAGATAGCCTAACGTTAGATATATTATTGTTAGCTAGCCACAGCTGACTACAATCATACATTGCACACGCGAAGTACTTACACCGTATGTGCTTTCGTGACTGTAAAGATTAGTTCAGAGGTTGGTTGGTTAGCTAGTTACTTACTATATTTAAATTAGCGTTTGTCTCTAGCTATGCTCCCCCAGTAACCAGCTAGCTAACACTGCTAACAGTAATTTTCCTTTGCCACAGTGATGACGTAAAAACCCAGGGACCTAAAGTACGAAAAGCCAAACGGTTCAAAAAGTTGGCAACGACTAATATTATCTGTAACCGGGATCGACTTATGCTGGGAACAGAGATAAGGCTGGGAATATTACTCGGCTGATATTCACGGTCACAACAAAACAATCAATAGGCCACCATTTGGACATTTTATTTATGTTATTACATTGTTTTGAACCTTATGCGTTGAGCTTCATAAACAAAGCAAAACCTCGAGGTATCAATAACAATAACAAAAAAAAAGACAAAAAAAAGTATATATATATATATATATATATATATATATATATATATATATATATATATATATATATTCAGCAGCTATGAATAGCTCACCTGTTACGTTAATCAAAACTCCAATATTATTTATATTAGGCAAATAAGTATTCGGTCAGTGGGTGTTAACCCCTTTTTTGCGGTGGCACGTATGACGTGACTGAGCCTGAACTATGTAATGGAAATGGAACAGTTAAACTTGAGCACAGGGCTAAAAGCAGAGCTACATTGTTGAGAATTGCGTAAGTGGTTAAACCCTGTGACGTAGTCTATACAGACCTATACTGTATTTAGGTGTAGAACGTAAAAACTGCCAAAAATATCAGGAAGCAATTTGTCATTCAATAAAATATTACGCAGACAAAGCAAGTTTTCCAAACAAAATGAATTTTACTTTATTTTACTTTGAATTATTTTACTATAATAAGACACTTTGCTGCTCCCTTTAACTTTTAAATGCCAACATCCATTTGTGGGAATGTAAACTGGGCAAGATCAGCTTTTAATATAGAAATATACATACTTACGTATATCAGACCTGGGTCAAATATGTAACCGTTACAGATTTAAATACTTTTCAGTGCTTGAGCAATCTTGCCTGGTGCAATTCAGCCAATCAAGCAAACCAGAAGGCAGGGATTACACTTTTTGAGTCTTTTATAGGTTTCATTACACCAGACAAGCTCAGTAAAGCATAAAAGATATTTGACTCAAAAACAATTATATATTTGACCCAGGTCTGGTGTAGATTTATGGTTGCATTTAAATGTTAGAAGCTTGAACTCTTCATTTCTATTACATTGTTGGAAATACACTTAAATGCCTGTGTATATATATATATAAAAAAAGTTTCCATACAAAATTGTTATGTTGAACCTAAGAGACAAACAAGTGAAGTAATATACCAATATCATGTTTAAGTACTCCAAAAATGGACAGGGAGATTTCAATAGACCAATATCACAGGGGCGAAACCATGCAAGATGCGGAAGATCACATTGTAATTGTAAAAAAGAAACATCATACAATTACTTTTTAAACTCTGTTGATGGTGACAAAGATTAACACCAGTAACTAAACAGATGTTCATTTGGATACACATAAGCTTTTGAGAACACGTATATGCAAAATGAACAACTTAACTGTGCATGTCTGTCCTTCCTCTGTTTAAAGTACATCTGAAGAAAGGATATGCAGAAACTGGGGAAAAACATTTCCACTCAAAAGATACACGCATAATCACACACCAACACTTCAAATGTGCTACTTTCCAAATCTCTGGTTATCCAGAAAATGAAACAAATACAACTGTGGTGAAAACAGTTCTATGTAAAAATGTAAAACACGTCAAATTCTCTATTTCTCAAACCTAGCCTGACAATTTCATGTTCTCGTTTGTGTGCATGTGGTTAGAATGCACAGGAGTCAATTTTCCTGTAACTTACACAATCCTGTCATGTTTTGTTATAGTCATTAAATTCTAATAATAAAAGGCCTCTCTGTAGTGAACAGAGAATATGCAAAACTTCACATCAATCACACAGTAGTCCAGATTTCAGTCAACATACCGTCACCAACACAGTTAAGGTAGTGGTTCTGAGGGGAAGTCTGGTCAAAAAACATTTGCCATTTAGTTTAAAAACTTGTGAACACAGCTTAAGCATTATAAAACAGTTGATGACAGTCATACATGGGAGACAGTAGGAAACAAAACCAATGAAGTTGTCCATTCCATGCTTCTGGAATGTGTTTTTTTATTTCAAACATTAGTTGTTTAGCTTATGTTTTCATTAAATAAAATAAGAAAAAGAGCAAATCATCACCACACACACTACACACCGATACAAACCTGTATACATGATTCTTTGAATCTTTAATTGCTTAGAGAGCTACAATATCTGAAGATATATATATATATATATATATATATATATATATTTTTTTTTTCCAGCAGGAATTTATCTTCTCGGTCACTCAAAAAAGGGCAAAAAGCCCAGCTTACATCATTGAATATAACATGGTTATGTTTGAGGTTTACAGGATGAGAATGCTTTACTTTGCATATAAGAAGTTTATTTATATGATTTTCTTAAATCAAATATGCAATGTATTCTTTGACCAGGCTTCCCTTTCAACTTTACAAAGTACCCATGGAGAACTGAGGTCTACATAACTTGCCATCCTGGTAATTTATAAAGACATCTGAATGACAGCTGCGCAATGCAATCGTGTTCTAGTACAACACAGTACACTGACAATAACATCAGCAGAGTATAAGGTAGCATAATGCTCTGTCATATTCTGGCTCTCCACACGCAGAATTTGAAATACTGCACAAAGCAAAGCTACTCCATACACACTACATAGTGCTTATGGGGTACAATAAACAAACTGGCACAAAAAAAAAAAATGAAAAATAGCTTTGACCTGGAGGTGTGTTTGTTAGTAGACTGGGCAATTCTAGTCAAACCACTGCAGGATGAAATAGAATTGCTTGGCCATGAAATTAGAATTGACCAAGAGACAATCATTTGGGAATAAATACAAGAATAAAGCGTGGTCATGTTTGTCAACATGACCACACCAAATCTCTGTATAAGCAGCATCACAATGGCTTTCGGAACCGAATGATTCCAGATCTCAAATGCCCTATAAAGTAGCAGGGGTAAGAGGTTGACTACAAACTGACAGAGACACAGACAAGACACAACACAAAAAAGCTTTGTTCTCCTTGTTAAAAGGAACAAAATAAAATATGAAAAAGCGGGAGTTACCGACTGAACAACCAGCCCCAATTTTAATAAAAATATACATAGAAATATAAACAATGTCTTCTCTAAGCATCTGCATCATGTCCTTTGTATGTCCATAATACATGTAGTGTTTGCTACTAAGTGTGTTTGTATGTCTGCTAATTTTTTGTGCTTTTCGGTTTCAATCACATATGTCCTTTTAACAGACATGGTATTTTTCCATAATAACTGATGAATAATGCTGGAGAACAGATAAACAGGGAAATGTGTATGGAGTAGTGTGTGAATTTAATAAAAGGGCAGGAGACAGTAGAGTAGAGAGACTGAGAGATGGGGAACAAAGTAAAAGTTTATGCAGTCTTTTGCTATACAAGATAAATTATACTGGACTACGCAAAGAATAGTGTTTCAATGACAGCTGAACAGTATGTGAAAGATGGGGGGGGGGGGGGGGGGTAATTCAAAAGTTTTCATAATAATCTTCATATTACTTCCTGGATTTGAGAGATGACCAGTTGCCACACTTATCGTCAAGGCTACTGCCTGCATTGCTAGGGGCCCCTCCACCGGCTCCTGCCGGCCCTCGAAGGCTCCTTCCTCCTCCTCCTCCTCCTCCCCCACCGCCTGAATTCACTCTCCTGTTCTGACGCTCCATTCCAGGTCGCTGGCTGGAAAAGCTTCTCTTGTTGGCAGCAGATTCTTTTGAAGTCATCTCTCGCTCCCCTCCGCCTCCTCTTCCAGATGAGTGGAAGGAGCGTGACGAGTATGGAGCCTTCCCTCCTCTGCTTCTCTCTCGATAATCAGCGAAGTCACTGCTCTCTGAGGCGGTCTCCCATTCCTCATTGGCCTGGTCGGAATTCTGGTTGGAGATATCAGGAGATTTGGTGCCTATAGCCTCTTTGGATCCACCCCCTGGATTGTGGCTATGGAGGTGTTGGGAGATGGCCTGGGGAGTTGTTGCCTGGGTGTAATGGTGACTGTGGCTACTTGAGTTTGCTTTAGTTCCCCCCAGGTGCTTACTACTGTTGTTTTCGTTGGAACTGGCCACAAGACTGTGATTTGCATTTAGCGTCGTGGCTGGGATGGCAGTGCTGGGAGAACCATCAGCCTCCTGCAAAGAATTCTGGGAGGGTGCAGTCAGCTGTTGCTGCGGTTGTCCGCCTCCTCCTATTGTCCCGCCACCATTTACTCGGGCTGCATTCTCTCGTTCCTGTTTCAGCCTGCGGAAGCGCGGGGGCTTGTCATGTTGGTGCTGGGAGCGACAGTTCCGCCGGCGCCGGGGGGGGCGCTCAAAGCCGCGCGGAGGAAAGCCGCAAAGATCCGGGGCAGGGAGAGCTAGAGGGAGGCAGGGGGGATTAGCCAGAGGGTTGGCTAACAAGGGCACGTTTTCTGCATTACCGTTTTCCAGGGAGATCTGAAGAGCACATGAGGATGCTGTGAGGGTGGAGTCTGACTGGGGGCTCGGATTCTGACTCTGAGAATGACCGACATCTGCCAACCTGTCCTTTTTCTCCCCTACTGCCACAGGCCCTGCTTTTTTAGGAGGGAAGGGCTCAGGCTGTATTTTATGTCTGTGGATAGAGGAGGATGACTTGGAGGACCAGGTGAGGGAGCTGGAACTGGCCCCAGGGCGACTGATAGACATTCCACCACTACCTCCACTTCTGTACATGCTCCCTCCTGCTCCCCCGCCCCCTCTGCCCCGCCTTGATGGCACACCCCTCGGGGTAAATATGCGTGCCTGGGGGGCTCTAGACTGAGTGGTAGCAGCAGACGCTGTTGTGGTGGCAACAGTGGGATTATTGCCACTCCTGTTTTTTGACTGCTGTTTTCTTTCTTCCTTGTCAGATAGGCCGAGGTCACTGGCTGCACTTTCACTGCCCGATTCCGATCCCCTCTGGCGCCTCCGTTTTGAAACCTCTTCATACTCTGACCCTTCGCTTCTGGTCTCGCTGCGATTCCTGGGCCGCCCAGTGTTAACTGACTGTGGGCCTTTCTGTCCAGGCCTGCCACTTCCCACTGCAGCCTCCACCTTGTAGATGCTGGAATCCTTGATGCTACTGCCCTGACTACGGGCATGTGAACAGCTGTTAGTCGGCCTGTAGTCCCGGCTCCTTCCTCCTGCTCTCCCACGGCTACTACTGCTCACTCCTCCACTTCCGCTCCCTGCATAGGGTCCTCTGTAGCCCCGCCCCCTCCCATAGAACTCCCCTCCCCTGCCTCGGCTGCCTCTTGCGGGTGCTAGGTGCGGGTAGGGTGCACCACCTCCCCTCTCACGGGAACGCTCCCTCTCCCATCGGGATACAGGGGCAGAGTATGCTGGGGTTAGAGAGGTGGCATCCCCGTCTTTGGGCCCTTTAGCCAGCCCCCCTCCCATCTGTTCCTTCCCTCCATTCCGAGGTTTGACTGTTTGCGGTGTGTCACCTGTAGATGAGGGCACAGTGGTAATCTGATTAGCTGGGGCGTCTTGCTTCACTGAAACTGGCTTGCTCTCTGGCTCTTTATCTTTCCCCGAGCACCCAGGGGTTTTCTCTCCTCCTTCTTCTTCTCCTCCCTCTCGTTTACTGTCCTTCAGCACAGGTCTTTTGATAGGTCCCACTCTTTTGCTAGTGTTACCGTTTCCAGGAGGTGTGCAGGCTTTAAGTTCTGTGCCTACTCCTGTCAGCCGCTCTTCTGCTTTGCCGCTCCCTCCTGCACTCGACTTCCTGTTATGGCCACTCGTGCTGCTGCTTCCAGGTCTCGGCCCCCACTGAGTCTCTGTCTTATGGTCACGGCCACGGGGGTTCGATCTGGGATTCTGCTGCTGCCGCTGGGGAGGGGCCATGAACGAGGCATGGGAGGAAAGGACGTGGTGGCTGCCCATCTGGTTTGGCTGTCCCCCACCGCCCAACCCAACTCCCGCATCGTGCTGGGGAGGCTGATTATGCAGAGGAGATTTGCCACTGTTGTCATCCCGAGCAGAGGAGGAGGAACATGAGGAGGAAGAGCAGGAGGAAGAGAGGCAGGTTTGGTGGAGAGACCTTTTGGGGTTGTCTTTCTTTGTGTCCCCTACCCTGTCTCTCTCTCTTCCTGCCTCTGCTTTGTGAACCTGGATGGGGAAATGAGAGGCTTGAAGACGATGGGGATGGGGATGATGCAAGTGGGTTATATTGTCCACGGGAGAAAGATCGTGGCGGCCATTGCGGTCATAGTGGGGATGGGGGGCTCCCCAAAGTGTGCCTCCTCTGGGGCCCTCATCCTGTTGACTGTAGCCACGTAGAGATCCACCACCGGTACCCCTCTGCTGCTGGTGGGAGGCCACCCTAGAACCATTTTCAGGGAAACTGCTATAGTTACTCCTACCCCCCATGAAGGACTGGTGATGGTGGGGATGTTGGTTACCACCCCCACGGACTCCTCCCCCTTGGCTCACAAGAGGTGCCAGCATCTGGTTAGAAGAGCTTGAGGGAGAGGAGTTGGGTGCAACAAATGAAGTCAAGGGCTGCTGGACGGAACAGGGCCCTCCGTCTCGCAGATGCACTGGAGAGGTGCTGCACCTGGTTTTTGGGTGAAAGAAAAACAAATATAAGCTTTATGTCCGTTCGCCTATATTTCTGCCATGTTTGCTCATTACTAGCAACTACTAACCCCTCAGTCCCAACTGAGACCCCCACTGGCACATTTCTCTATTCCTTCATTTAAACCCTAAAGACCCTGTCTATTCAACAACTTTCCAGATCAGGTTTAGTCTTCTCTCACCTCAGTCCACTTTCCTCCTCCTCGAAGCCTGCCCGGCCGTCACTGCCCCCTGGAAAGACGTCTGGTCCCCAAGCTAACTTTGCGTCCATGGGAGGAGTCACTCGATGAGGGTGGGAAGGGAGCTGGGGCCGGTCGAATGGATCTGAACCCGAGCCCCCCGAATCAGAGCGCTCACGGCCAATAAGACCTGAGAAGAGAGGAAGTGGTACAGTACAGGAAAGTATAACAGAGTTCATGGATGGTCAGTTTCAATACTGGTGAAATACTTCCATCCTTCATGGAAACCTGTATCCTCGGGTACCATCAGCCCTTGAAAATAAGCAAACACTAACCTGTTGGATGCATGCTAGGTTGGTAGTAATCCATCGGTGGAGGGCGACCCTGCATCAGTCGAGGATCCATGTAGGGTGTCATCATCATCCAGCGAGGGTCAAAGTTCATGGGCATGGGTGGTGGGCAGCCCATCGAGCCATGTGAATATAAGGGGGGTTGTTTGGATGCAGCCTGGGTCCCGGCACCAGGGGAGGGGCCTTGCGATGTCGAGACTTGGGGTACAAGCTGATTTTGGGAAACCTGGTTGTGCTGTTGCTGCTGTTGCTGCCATTGTTGTTGCTGTTTCAGGAGTTGCTCCTTCAAAGAAAGGTGAAAGGAGTTGCTCCTTCAAAGAAGTATCTTTGTGACACTTGCAATCAAACTGAACTGAATAACTGCACAAGGAATGTTGACGCATGGCAAAGAAAACACACTGACCTGCTGCTGTCTTTGGAAACGAGGAGGAAGAGACTTTTGGTATTTAGAGTAGCCCTGGCCAGGGAGGCTTCCCCCTTGACGTCCCCCTCCCCCTCCCAAACCCTCAGTCTTCACCATGTCTGCACCTCCAGCAGCTCGAATGCTGGGGGCCCCTGCAACCTCCTCTCTCCCTTCCACAACTGCTGCTACATCCTGAGGCAAGGACGCCAATTCTGAGGGTGGAGGGCAATTCTGAGAGTCTGAGGTAAGGAGGGAAAAAATTACAAAAAACACCACAAAAGTAGATCGAAAATGTTTTATAGGCACTAGTTTACTTTCAATTTAAATGAGTACTACATCTTTGCATAACGTTCTGTGATTAAGAACCTTCTGAAATTGACTTGAGACTGACTTTTCATCAAATACAATGGGAGATAAACCCTTTCTTTGCAGTTATACACAAGGAAAAATGATGTGCTTGAGAAAGAGAATACAATCTCAAAACACGTTGTGGCATCAGCACACATACAGCAGTGCAGTAAAGCCTTACTTAAGCCAGCAGTGCAGTTAAGCCAGAAGGTCTATGACCACACTCACCAGTGTTGGACTCATAGCTGCTGTTACTTCCTGCTCTTTGCCTGTCGTTAGCAGTCCCTCCTGCTACTGCCCCAGTCTGAGCAGAGAGAAGGGGGGGCTCCTCGAAGTCCACGCAAGGAGACGAGGGCTGACTCAGAGTGGGGGAAGCTGAGGCAGGGAGGGAGGGGCTGGGGTTGCCAGCGGCGACGGGGGCGGGCTTGTTCTGCTGATGCTTCTCGTCCAGACGCTTCAGCTTTTCAGCGCAGGCAGCCCGTCGCTCCTCCTCCATCCTTCGCTCCTCCTCCTCCCGCCGTCTCCTCGCTCGCTCCACAGCTGCTGAGATCTCAGTGGAGGACTGCTTCCGCCGCTGCCGCCATGTCTCGTCCTCATCCTCGCCCTGGGTCTGAGGGAGCGGGGAGGCAGAGGACAGAGGCGGCGGGGTGGCTTTGGTGATGGCCGGCTTTAGCTGGGCCACTGAGGCAGAGGGGGATAGCTTCTGTAGTGGGGTGGAGGAGGTCGGTGTGACTGCCTTGGTGCCAAGCTGCAGGGAGGGACGGTCCTGGGGAATGGGCTATTGAAAAGCAAAGGTGGGGTCAGAACATAAGTCCTGCCATACGTTTCTTCCACCCAGTTCAACTTTCTAGCTCAAGAATTGTGCTAATTAGCAAATCCAGGTGATTAAAAAATAATAATGGGGAGAACTTTCTGAACCTGGACTTTTCCAGCCAGTGAAAAGAACATGCCACATCTTTAAAGCCTGGTTAATGGGTCATGAACACACTGTATATGACCCACTGCTTCCTACCAATAACTTTACTGCATATTAACTGGACTGGCTGCTGCTTCATCTCCAACATTCTTGATTTTACTTGTCAATTCAGATCTTTAGTGTCTCCGACAGTCCTTCACAGAAAATAATCTACTTCTTGGTGAGTTAAATTCAGTAAATGATGATGAATGCTGAACTGGCCCTGGTCCAGAAGTGAATTCATCTTTATAATAAAAAGCAAAAGCAAAAACCTTGTATTCGACTATTTGCTCCACATAGGCCCTCAACCTAGCCAATTTCCATTGCTTGAATCTCACAGGCAATATGTACGCTCTCCTGACAGTTTCTCATCTGAGGCGCTAACCTAACATTTGCTAGTCCAACCCAAGCACTGCATCCTGGACCCAACGAGTTTGCCCTTCTCCCTAATAACCAACCATGGACGTTCCCCCCGGGAGTACCTGTCTGTAGACATGTGGAGCCGGGCTGTGGAGCTGCTCCCTGGGGCCCGTCACACCCGGCCTCTGCCCCTGCACAGAAGGGACAGATAGGATGAGCTTTGGTTAGTAATCAGTATTAAACACACAACTGCTATAGCCTCAGTCCTGCTGCTCCGCCTACAGGAAAGGTCAGAGTAGGTGTTAATCAGCCTGGCAGCCTTAAGACGGTCCAGCAAAAGAAAATGGACTGATGTCTTCATAACCGTACAGTAATACGTTAACCCCACATGCTAGCTATAAAGACACTTTCTTTATAACTTATCTAGCCTGACTCCCTGGGACGTATCATTCATCCAAAGCTAATTTTACTCCATTGTCTGTAATACAGTACCTGCACCCAAGAAAAAATTACGGGCAGTGTTGACCACAGCTGTTTTAGTTTAATACTGATCCTGACTAGCTCTATAAGGTACACTGATCTTGACAAGCTGACATACCTGGTAGGGAGCAGAGGGGGAGGTGGAGGTGCCCCAATCCCCTAATCCCTCCTCAGTCCTGCCAGGCTTGCTGGGAGGTGGTGGTGCTTCTTTAGTGGAGGGAGGGCTGTGGGAAGCAGTCCCTCCACTGGCAATTCCCTCAGCAGGTTGCTGCTTATTCCTGGATTCCATAGGGGAAGAGTTAAAATGTAAAACAAAACTGACCCAATATTTCCAACTTCCCCATTTAATAGTATTAATAGGAAATGTTATATGTCTGTTGTCGATTGACGTGGGCTAATTTGTCCTTCCAAACCTTCAGTAAGAGTTACTGAGGACAAAATTGTGAAATCAAAGACTGCCTGTGAAGAACATGTTCACTGAATGCAGCTCCCTCTTACCAAGCACAGTTTTTGTCTGCACTCTTCTCCTCACCCCCCTCTTCCTCTCCTTCATCATCACTGAACTGCAGCTTTGCAGAGTAGTCAATCTCCTCATGGGCCCCTGTAAAAGACAGATGTTTCACTACAAAACCAAGTTAATTTCCCCCATCTGTCACATTGCAGCGTCAGCAAATCACAGACTTACTGATGCACCAGGTATGACAACGTGATACTGGCAAATACTGTGCAAAGAATCATGCTTGATATGAATGTGTTGCTAATGAATTTCAGTGCTCCCCTTCAGCAAAGTAACCAGCATCACAAACACTAATATTGTGAATTCAGGAAATTAGTTTGCGCCCTAGCAATCTCCAGCCCCTCCTGCCGCCCTCACCAGCCCAGCCCTCGTCCCCATCATGATCCAGCTCATCCAGCTCCTTCAGGTCGTCCTGTGTGAGGATGGAAGGGCGCTGCACCGCCTCCAACTCTGGAGCCCTGGGGCCCCCCTCCTGGGACGCACGAGAAAACCTGACAGGTGAAAGAGCGGGCAGAGTGCTTCAGAAACGTAGATGCCACCACCTAAAAACAATGTCATCTGGGACTTCTTTTTCTTTTATAAGTAATGCAGATTTATGTCCATGATCATGATTTATTCAAAGTATATAATTATACCAGAATTATAATTCTGAAATTGAAATGAGAACTCAAAAAGTCTCCTACTTGTGAGTAAATGTAATTAATTTTAAGTGCCTTTTGTGATGACAATTATCAGAGTGATGTTTTTCCATCCTTTTTAAAAATTTAGATTTCACCTCCCAAGAAAGACAGCCATTTACAATAGAAAAATCATAAATCATAATCTGCACCTAAAATTAAATGTGATTATGATCAAATATCAAATCGGATTACTGAACTAAAATGCCATTTTTACTTATGGCATACATTCTTTTTCCCACATATGCAATTTTCACATATCCTGTCTAGGAGGTAAAATCCATATCAATCCATATCAAAAAACCATAAAATGGTGGATTTTAATCGTTATTGTCCCTCTGGATGTTGCTTTAGTATTTGAATGGAAATGCTCATACCCAGGGAACCAAAGATATAAACTGTGGTAAATCAGTGTCTTTTTTACCTGGGAGCCTCAGGAGGCACTGCGAATCTGTAGGGCCCCTGTGGGCCATAGGGAGGAGGAAAGGGCAGGTAAGGAGGGTACATCTAATGGAGAAGAGGGAAGACAGAGAAACTGGTTAGGTACTTGATAACATAACAAAACCATTATTAAACAGCTTTATCTGAAATCTTTTCAATCAAAACAATTCATCGTTGTGCAATGACAAATTTCCAAGATTTGACAGCAATGTCAAAGACCGATAACAAATGATAGGAAGCGTTTGGTTGAAATTACAGCTGCTAAAGGTGGTACGTTTCCAGGGGCAATTACTTTTTCACAAGGGTGATATGGGTGTTTGATAACTTTTTTTCATGAAATAATAAACAGAGATAATAAAATCGTAAAATGTATTTTGTGTTCATTCAGTTTCCCTTTGTCTGATATTACATTTTGTCTAAACAATTCAGTGTGACAAATAAGCAATATCAGAGGAAAACACAAACAGTTGAAATCAGGAAGAGGGCAAATACTTTTTTACGGCACTGTATCTGTGACAACACAACAGTTGAAAATCACTTCTGGGTAGGCATGTGTCAGTATTTTATAGCAGAGACATCTGAACACTGATATTTCCATGAATATTCATGAATATTCAACATGGCTATCACAAAAACTGGCATGTTGAAACCGTACTCACAAATGGAGGCATGATCCCTCGGTAGGCAGGGAACTGGGGGGAAACAGGGGGTGGGGGCAGGGCGGGGCTTGAGGCGGGTGAGTTTCTAGGGGGTAAGTGAGAGGGTGGGGCCTGCTGCTGTTGGTGGGGGGCCTGCCCTCCCTCTGAAGACCCGTCCATCAATGCTGCCCCCCCGGCCCCAGCCTCCACCACCCCCTCCCGGGGCAGGACCGCATTCACGGTGCGGCCCCCCCCATCCCGCCAACTCGTCACATCTGTAAGTCAACAACAAAATGTAGCATGAAGGAGAGACATTGGGGGTTGACACATTGCATTAATTATTACTTCATATGCAGTTTGGCATTCCGGATGACATGTCAAACTAACTTTCAAGTTAGATGCAGCAAAACTCCCCATAGCCCACAACTGAATCCTACTGATACGAACAGTGATTGGAACCTAGCCTAGTGTGGGCCGGCTCATAGCCGGCCATGACTTCATAGCATCACTGAACTTTCCACATCAGAAGAGAAGTAAAAATATACAAAACATGAATATCTTCTTATGCATTTCATACATCATAAATAATGGAAAAATGTCAAATGTATATGTCATATGTTTAGTCATTTCTGTCCACAGCCTGCTGTCAAACCAGTGAGTGCGGGAAAAACTTCAACTTGTATCAGACAATTAGACAGTAAAGAGACTCACTCTGGGGGCGGAGGCTTGGTCCGGGCCCATACCACTGATCTGTAGTGGCCTGTTCTCTGCCAGCTCTGTCCTGGTCTCCAGCCGCCTGCAGACTCGGAAATTCCTCGCGAGAGAATGGCGACAGTTGGTTTGATCCCTTTCCACCTGCAGAGACACAACCTTGATGTTTACACACAACAAACTCAACATAAATAAAGCAAGAACAAAGTCACAGAAAAACAAAGGCAGAAAACAGACACTGGGACTTCAATGGCAAAACATTTGAATACAATTTAAGATGAAAGAAAATTGAAGTAACATAACAAAATGTAAAGATGAGATCAAAACATTTCGCCAAATGAGGCTTTAACATTGTGCATCATGATCATATTGTGATGTGCTTGCCCAATAAGAGTGATGACCACACATTTAAATACTAAAATTGGCACAAATAGCCAACATCAGGATTCCCAAAAACAGAAGTGAGAAAAACTGATGAAGACTCAATCTCACCATCTCCTAGCAGTCCATGTGTAACACTGGCCTGAGCCCAGGACTTTGCCCCTGCGGCCGGGGATGGAGCTGGGGCCTGAGCAGACACATGCAGAGATGCAGTATCATTCCCGGAGCATGAACAGGCCCAACAGAAAACTCTCCAATTGTACAACAATGCCTTCCAACAAATCCTCAAAGAACCTCTTGTATAACATTACATTACATTACATTATCACATTACATGGCATTTAGCAGACGCTCTTATCCAGAGCGATGTACAATGAAGTGCAAATCAAACACAAGTATGAGTGCTAAGAGGACCTGAGAGGACAGTACAGTTCCGAGTCCTAACCAACAATGTGTTTTCCTTAAGAGACCTGAAAAACCTAAAAACGTATTATTGAAATGCAACAGAATAGATCTAGATCATAATAATTCACAACACATTTCTAAAAGGTAAATATTCATGACCAAAATATTCCCTGTTTGTACTTTTCCCAGATTTGGAATATCTGACCACAACTCAAGGCCTGTCCCATAACTGCAACATCAGTCAGCAATCAGTTTGGGAGGTAAGGCCTGGCATGTTGTCCTCTGAAATACATCTGTAGTCAGTAAGCCACATCTTTTCCACCATGGGACTGATGTGGTGTGGGCAAGCGACCTGAATTAAGTAGTCTGTAGCCATTCCATAAAACAACCAAACATATTCACATTAAAATGATACTGCCATTTCAGTCCTTATCCTCAAGGTGTCAGTGCAGGTATAATCCCATTTTATTATCAGAATTGGCCCCAATAGACTTTAGATTTTGCATTTTAATAATATTTCACATACCCTGCTCATCTTGTATTGCAAATATTTATTTTTATTTTTTATTTATATTTACATTCTACTTTATTTCTATTTTAGTATTATTCTTTATGTTTCTGCATGCACCTACAAGCCACAGCAAATTCCTTGTATGTGAAAACTACTTAATGAAGCGATTCTGATTCTGATTCTGATTATATAGACCGAAGCCAGACACACAAGTGAGGGGAGGTAAACAGCAAGATCATTATCAATTATACCATCCAGGACTTTTTTGTCCTTAAAGATAATACCGGATATGGATTTGGCCTACAGTGCTTCTACACTGGTACATATGGGTGTAGATTTCAGTGCAGTACCTCTTGGGGCAGTGGGGTATTCAGCTGGGTCGATGCAGGCGTCTGTGTAGCCACAGGTTGCTGCGACTCCAGCGGCTGTGCTGAAAATACATCGGTACTGCGGAGAGCAGAAGAGCCCGCTCAGTAGAGAGCATCACACTGTTGTGCAGTTTTGTGTACCCTGAGTATTCATTTCCTGTACCTTTATACAGGAATAAATATAGTACAGCATATCACAAATGTTAACATGGTAAATGTGAAAAGTTTTCAGATGCTCACATTTCTTATACCCGTTCTAAAAAAAAAAAAATTAAAAAAAAAATTAAAATACCTCAAAAATGCTTTGCATTGTATGTAAGTTTGTGGGATTACCTATCCTACACATTAAAGTTTTACAATGCATATATTCATTCATAAAATAGAAGCAAACTATTTTCACAATCTTGGTTAAATATTTGAACTGGTGATCCTCTAAAGAACCAAGGAATTGGAGAAACTGCATGTCTTTCTGTTCTCTAAGAGAGCCACGTTTATTGCATGTAGAGAAATGTATGCAGTTTTACTCATTCACTTCAATAATGTCAGCATTCATTTGAAATAATCCCTTTCAAACTGTGGCAAAAGGCATCCCATAAAACTGGAATGGTTCAACAGTGCTCTGTAAAGACACCATACTGTAATTAGTTACCTCTTTGGGTCTACAGATTCCTGCTTGCTTGCCCATCCTGTTCCGTCTTTTGGGACGAGGGAAACGTTGGGGTCGTTGCCTTTGTTCTCTGCCTTCAGACTGGGCAGGTTGGCTGGGGGGGGCATGCGGCGTGCAGAAGCAACTTTACCAAGGGACTGAAGGCCATGACGGGGGGTAACTGACCAGACACCAGAGAAGTGAAAGAGAGGGGACTGAGTACAACAGAACTCACAGCATCTATAATCAAGCCAATTTAACATAAATGCAAAGAAAATCCATTCAGAATCCAGATAGTAGCCTCCTCAGTTCATCTACCCTCAGTGAGCAATTTATTAGGTAGACTTGTACACCAGCTTGTTAAAGCAAATATTTCATCAGGCAATCATGTGGCAGCAACTAAAATGCATAAAAGCATGCAGACATGTTCAAGAGGTTCAGCTGTTGTTCAGACCAAATGTCAGAATGGGAAAGAAATGTGATCTATGTGACTTTGGACCTATGGTGCTGGAAAGGGTGGTTTGGGTATTGCAGAAACTGCTGATCTCCTGGGATTTTCACACACAACAGTCTCTAGAATTTACAGAGAATGGAGCAAAAAACAAAAAACATTCAGTGAGCAGCAGTTCTGCAGGAAAAATGTGTTGCTACTGAGAGGTCAGAAGAGAAGGGCCAGACTGGTCGAAGCTTACAGGAAGGTGACAGTAACACAAATAACCACGCATTACAACATTGGTTATACAGAAGAGCATTTCTGAACACACAACTGTCAAACCTCTAAGTGGATAGGCTACAGCAGCAGAAGACCAATAAGTCTAGAAAATAAGTCTAATAAATACCTAATAAAGTGCTCACTGAGTGTAATTATTTTCATACTGTAGATTTTATAATAGATGTTTTCATCATTTTTCAGATCTAACCCTGTGTTTCCATGTCTTATTTGATGTATTTATGTATTTCACCAAGAGGAGCCTGATGGAACCAACCTGTATGATGCACAATAATAATAATTATGAATGTCAAAATAATAATAATAATAATAATAATAATAATAATAATAATAAAATAATAAATAATAAATAATCTTTTTATACGTTTTCATACACTGGTTTACAGCCCAAAGTGCTTCACAGAAGATAATTTGCATTTACAAAATATAACCAAGAACAGAGAACAAAGAAATAAACAGAGAATAACTTTGCCCATTTATTTACATTTCAACTTACTGCTTCCTGTTTCAGACAGACAGAAAAAGGATAGCTTGTGTAAAATATAATCTCAGAACACCTTCAATTGCAATCTCTAAGACAGATCCCACACAATAGAAAGTTGCTCCATTACATAATTTACTCACAGTACAAAATGATGGCTATACAACAAGTGTAGTAACTGGGACAAAAAAACTAACATTTTTAAAGTGAACATTGTTTGGTCAAGACACAGCACAATATATTTTTTCTATAAAAAGTTACAAACGGGAACTTTATAATTCTACAGTCAGTAGATAATGTGTAATTACATCTGTAAACCAAAAAGGACAGAGGTGCACAGGAGGAGAAATATAGTCCCTTACCAACTGGCTTATGTGCTTCAAGGCTCTTTCCTTTGTATGTGTCAAACAAGTTGAGAGACGCGTACTTGGCTTTGCCATCCTTCCCCTTTGCCGTTTGCCCAGAACGCTCGGACATTGCGCTGTCCGCTCATTGAGTACGGTGAGCCCTGAGACTGAGAAGTAGGGAAACATTAGGGAACTGTGGGTAAGAATGTGGGCTAGCACCAACGGCACCGGATGGGCACCACCTGGGAAAAACGTAGTGGTGCTATCATAGCCCAAATCACCACCTAGAATTTCGTCCAAAAACACAAACTCAAGAAATCGAATAGTCCTGAAATAAAGCATATTACTACTCAAACTAAGATAATGGCAAGTTAAACACAATCACTACAAAAACAATGTAATGTAACCGGCCAGAAACTGACAGACTTATTTACTGTTGCTATCTCCTCAAGCTGTTGTCATGAAAGAGCGTGGACTCAACATGATTCCACGGACAGAACAGCACTGATATCATAATGAAATTGGGTTTTGTATTTATAATAATAAACATAATGAACACTTCTCCTCATTACTATGTAGTCTACACACGCTAATATGTTTTTATGATAGCTTTAGGCAGTTAGCTAAGTCGATCACTTTTGCTGCATTACTAGCTAGCGCTTGTTAGCATGCATGCCATGTGTAGAATAGCATTATCCTTAACAAACTTATGATCCAAGGTTTTGTGGGGTAAAAATACACAACGCCATTTTCTTCCGAGTAAAGCGTTTATTATAAACAGGTGGATAAATTCAAAGGCACATAAACACAAAGTCATTAAAAGCACTAGCTAGCATGGAGGCTAATTTGTTGGTGACCTATGGCAAAGCGATGTGAATCATGGGACAGAATATAAAACTGACGCATTTGAATCGGCAGTACATATCAATGAATGGGCTACACAGGTAAATGAGGGTGAGTGCGCAATCAGATTTTCAATGTTGCTTAAACCCCCGAAGTGCCGTCCCAGCCCTACCACTTTGACTACGGGAAAACTTGCACACTGGGCCTCATTTATAATTATTTTCGGAAATCCGTGTGCAAATGTATGTGTGATCAGAAAAAAACTCACAACTTTCGCAAGATTCATGAAAGAGGCGTAGACACAGCTTTTTTTCATATCCACGTGTGTATGTTGATAAATGTAGATATTTTCATTTGGCTAGGTAAGCATTGTATGGCTAGGTAAGCGGTTCATACATTGTTCATGCATTTGTGTGTTGCGGTACTACGATTAAAAAATTAAAATTAAAAAAATAAAATTAAATTAAAAATTCCAACGATCAAATAGGTCCTGGTCCTTATCTTCATTGTGCAGGTAGCACCTGAAATTGTACTTCCCTCTAGGGTCTTTCAGCACACTTATCCCTGGTATGGGTATGCACTTTGCACTTTGTTGTCCGTCTGCCAAATGCCATCCATCCGCCAAATGCCATCCATCCATTATCTGAACCCGCTTATCCTGATCAGGGTCGCAGGGGGGCTGGAGCCTATCCCAGCATACATTGGGCGAAAGGCAGGAATACACCCTGGACAGGTCGCCAGTCCATCGCAGGGCACACACACCATTCACTCACACACTCATACCTACGGGCAATTTAGACTCTCCAATCAGCCTAACGTGTATGTCTTTGGACTGTGGGAGGAAACCGGAGTACCCGGAGGAAACCCACGCAGACACGGGGAGAACATGCAAACTCCGCACAGAGAGGCCCCGGCCGACGGGGATTCGAACCCAGGACCTCCTTGCTGTGAGGCGGCAGTGTACCCACTGCACCATCCGTGCCGCCTCTGCCAAATGCCATTAATGTAAATGTAATGTAATGTTATGTAAAAATGCCAAGTAATTGTAAATCTCACGCCAACGCCGACACAAAATTTGAGTAGCATAAATTGACGTCCCTAAAACACCATATATTTCGGCTTTTTAAAGAGATAGTCGAAAAAAGAAAAACATTTCTCTGAAGCGGAGATTGAAGATCTGTAAATGGAAGTACAACAAGCCAAGTTTTTTCACAATTAAAAATGCTTTAAACTGTTTAAATCTGTCTATAAACACTTAATAGTGCATTAATTTTGTTATCGGAATATCTTAGTATGTACTGGTGTTCATGATCACATCTATCTTAACAAGTTCTCCAGGAAATAAAAAAAGACCCGCCATGTACACTATATTGCCAAAAGTATTCGCTTGTCTGCCTTCACACGCATATAAATGTGAGTGACATCCCATTCTTAAACCATAAGATTTAATATGATGTTGGCCCACCCTTTGCAGCTATAACAACTTCAACTCTTCTAGGAAGGCTTTCCACAAGGTTTAGGAGTGTGTTTATGGGAATTTTTGACCATTCTTCCAGAAGTGCACTTGTGAGGTCAGACAGATGTTGGACGAGAAGGCCTGGCTCGCAGTCTCCGCTCTAATTCATCCCAAAGGTGTTCTATCGGGTTGAGGTCAGGACTCTGTGCAGGCCAGTCACGTTCTTCCACACCAAACTCGCTCAACCATGTCTTTATGGCCCTTGCTTTGTGCACTGGTGCGCAGTCATCTTGGAACAGGAAGGGGCCATCTCCAAACTGTTCCCACAAAGTTGGGAGCATGAAATTGTCCAAAATGTCTTGGTATGCTGAAGCATTAAGAGTTCCATTCACTGGAACTAAGGGGCCGAGCCTAACTCCCGAAAAACAACCCCACACCATAATCCCCCCTCCACCAAACTTTACACTTGGCACAATGCAGTCAGACAAGTACCGTTCTCCAGGCAACCGCCACACCCAGACTCGTCCATCAGATTGCCAGACGGAGAAGCGTGATTTGTCACTCCAGAGAACATGTCTCCACTGCTCTAGAGTCCAGTGGCGGCGTGCTTTACACCACTGCATCCGACGCTTTGCATTGCGCTTGGTAATGTAAGGCTTGGATGCAGCTGCTCGGCCATGGAAACCCATTCCATGAAGCTCTCTACGCACTGTTCTTGAGCTAATCTGAAGATCACATGAAGTTTGGAGGTCTGTAGCTATCGACTCTGCAGAAAGTTGGCGACCTCTGCGCACTATGCGCCTCAGCATCCGCTGACCCTGCTGTGATTTTACGTGGCCTACCACTTCGTGGCTGAGTTGCTGTCATTCCCAATCGCTTCCACTTTGTTATAGTACCACTAACAGTTGATTGTGGAATATTTAGTAGTGAGGAAATTTCACGACTGGACTTATTGCACAGGTGGCATCCTATCACGGTACCACGCTGGAATTCACTGAGCTCCTGAGAGCGACCCATTCTTTCACAAATGTTTGTAGAAGCAGTCTGCATGCCTAGGTGCTTGATTTTATACACCTGTGGCCATGGAAGTGATTGCAACACCTGAATTCAATGATTTGGATAGCTGAGTGAATACTTTTGGCAATATAGTGTAGGATTAGGTGCCATGCATGGTCTTTATTTCTTGTTAAACAAGTGTATACAGTTTAAAGCATTTTTAATCATGAAAAACTAGTTTCAGTAGGTGGTTGGCTGATCAGTATATTTTATTTCCGTAGTGTAAGCAGTGAATTGTCAGAGCTGTGGAAGACTAAAGCCTGGCAATGTAGCCTAGCTGTTGTAAACTCTTTCTCAAGTAAAACGCACTATGCAACAGGTAAAAAGAAAATGGTTTCACATTTGGCACTTTCCTTCCCACATTGATATCTGCAAGGCAGCCGTTTAAGCTCCACCAACCATAGATTATGTATACATATTATTACTTCGCTAACAATGTTCTTTTAATGTATTTTTATGAAATGTATCTGTGTTTATGTTACTGAGCCAGTTAGTTTGCTAAACCCGTCGCGATTAGTTTACTATTTTACTATTTGTCGTCACTGAGAGAGTATACATTGGACTGGAGGAGCGTATTGGCCAGACGGTGCTAGCAATAGCCTATAGCTAAGTTTTCCATATCCTTGCAGAGAGCCAGAAGGAGGGGACACAAGCCTCAAACAATGTGATTATCTTCTAATAAATGTAATGTAAAGCCATAGCAACGAAGCCTAATGCTTCGTTCGTCATATTAGAATGAACAAATTGGCACCTTCCGACTGGGAAAAACAGTTCACATCAACCTCTGACATTAAACGTGAGGCAAAAAACAAAACTCCGTAAACAAATCAGCCACATGTCATGCCACTTCTATAGCCTACTTGAACTCACCATTATAATTTGTTGTTTCGTAGGCGTAGTAGGCTACGCCATGCCCCATACGTGTTTTATGGAATTTATATTAAACTCCACTTAAACATTAATTAAATGAAACATCACCTATTTTAATGTTGAATCCTGTTACGTTTTTATATGATATAATTATAATATCCAATTGACATATACAAATAATTTAGCCACTCTAAATAAAATTATATTTATATATACGCAAAAAGAGCAAGGGAACAGTCGACTGTCGCAGAGCAGTTACATTTTGCTTTGAGTGTCTCCAATAGGAAGCGACAGAATGGCCTTTTAAAAACAGTAACCAAGAGAATGCCGATCCGTGGCTACAATGACACACGTCACTTGACATAGCCTAAATTTTTAGAACCATATAACATGTAGCTATCGTATCCCATTCATGTGGTGATTATATTTTATTGTGCATGGCCTCTTTTTATAGGCGTTAAAGAGCTCAACCTGCGGACTGTTTAGTGTAAATTCACATGGTCAATTGGTTGAAAGTTTGGTTGGGAGAACGCATACCGTTATTGTAGTTAGCTAGCAAGCTATTTTTTTTATAGCAATGATCATGAATTTGAATAGCCTTTTCTCCGGTTATTGTTGAATACAAAGCAGTCCCAAAACGTGAACGTAAATGACGTAAACGACATGACGTGATGAAGTAAAACCTTTTCCATAGTGGCACGCCATTGATTGACAGCTTTGGTTGTTGCTGTGGTTGACTGGCACCGAATGAATGAATGCATGAATGAATGAATGAATGAATGAATGAATGAATGCTGCCTTAGCCCACATACCCTCATTTTCCATACGCCTCGCCGTAAATACTGGTATGGCTCTCGAAAGCTATGTACATACAGAAGTAATGATGCAGAGCCCACATAGTTTTTAAAAAAAATATTGAAATCGGAATACTGAAACAGGAAGCAGCAGGGAAATTACAACATAATTCGACAGTTATCGAGAAACCACCAATAAGTCTGTACCATCATCCACTATAAAACACAAGACTAAATTTTACTCAACTGGTTTGAACTTATTATTATAAACCATTTGAGGAGGGAAACATAATTGTAAATTAGTGTATTTTGAATGTATTCGGAATATTCGGCCATTATCTGAAAAACCAAACAGGCCACCATTATATATTCAGCAAACTTCAAGGTACAGTAACACAAGAGGGACAACAAAAGTGTAATCCTTTTTGAATTTCAGCAAAGGGGGTACTACTGAAGCTATTTGTCTTGGCAGTGACGTTTAAAATGTTTGTTGGCTAGAAAGGAGTATGAAATCGGTACCGCGACCCTGATGTTTATGCCAACTTGCATCAAAACAAAAGGAATTGCGGGTAGATTGCGATCTCGATAAAAACTGCAGAATATGGAGAGCTAGCCATCTTAAGATTTAAACCAACCATATTTAGGTTAAGTTAAATACCTGGCAATGTCAGGTACTTATCGTTATATAACGTGAGACTAGCATTATACCCGTAACGTTAATTGTGTACGACAATGGTTTGGTGTATTACAAGTAGTTATTTAGCGAATAAATAAATTGGCCATTCATGGGTCGGATTTCATGTAAGGGAATTTATTCATTCCCGCGTAATGTTAGACTAAGTAAGTTGCATAGGGTTTACTGATATTATATTCGTTAGCCATCAATCACAACGTAAACTAACTCACAAACAGTTGTATGTCATATTATACAGACTCGCATTTGCCCGTTTCATGATTTACCAATACAACGTTACCCATTATATGTATACTAATGAAATTACTCACTATCAAAGTAAATAGCCATGCCATAACATCACAAATGCACGTCAAGTGCTCTGCTAGCAGCTAGCAAATAGCTAGCTACCTACTTAGCTCTAACGTTAGGATAGCCTAGCGACTTCTCATCCCATGAGCAAACTGTACGACACATGAACGACGGTTCTAAACATGCTGTAGGCTACCTAGCTAGCTCTGACGATAAACTATCGATAAACTATCGCCAATACACACTGGCTGTCACTACGAAGCCAGACATGTTAGTTTCTTGTGCCACACCTTAGACCGCTAACGTTAACCCACAATTCTACAGGTACGGTACCTAACTTTGATAGCGAATTTACCACCACATTAGCTAGCTCTTACAAGCCAACTACTTCTTAACTCAGAGGTAACGTTACTAACTTAGCTAGCTAGTCCGATAACGTTAACTGTCACTTGCAATGGTAACATCAGCTAACTGCTAATCTAGCTAGCTAATATGTGCGTTAAATCGGATAACGTTACTTGAAAGCTCGAAGTTACTGTATTAACTTATCTTGTGCATAACTAACGGTATACAATGTTAACGTTTGCTGGCTAATTTGGTTATCTTTGAGATATCGTTGACATGCATATAACATTTATGCGTGGAACACAAATAATTTATCCAGGATTTTAGCCCCTGGCATCAGCTAGTTCGTAATGTTGAGCAATACTTCGAGTTAGCTAACGGTACCGCTAGCAAGGTAATGTTAGCCCAGAACTATCTAACGGTAGCTACCAATTGCTAACAAAATGGCGACACCAAACTCGTAGCTGTCTAATGTTAACCAGCGAGCTCTTAGTTAGTCAACAAGGTTAGGCCCAAGTAGCTACATGTTGATTCACTTGCAGTTGTATTCGTGTTGGTGAGGCAAAAACTGTTCTGTAACGATGCTGACGAACTAGCTAGCTATAGCTATCCAGATAATTAAAAGCCCAATTCCGCAAAATCTTCCTAGCTAGCTACAGCAAGTTACATTCATAGCTAGATAACGTACAAACCAAAACTAGCCAGAACCCCATTTTACGGTAGCTAGTCAAATTGTTTTCAATTTCACAATGCAAGATAGCACTAACGTTACACCATCAAGTAACGAGCGATTTTATTTAGCTAACTAGCTCTAGCTATAAGCTAGCAAGCGTTAACTAACGTTTAGCACAATAATCAAACTGATACTAACCTGGCCTCGTCCCGAATATGAGCAGATAACTATCCCCGAATGTGAATGAACTTAGCTAGCTAAAGCTAGCTGGCTATACAAACTCGGATTCGCTGTTCTATAACGTTAGCTAACTAACTAGTTAGCCAAGGACGTGCTTGCCAGCTAGATCAACGTCACATTGCTAGCTACCTACAGCTAGCAACAGCAACTGTCAATGTAGCTTAGCAACTCGGAAAACCAAAATGAGACGAAATAATATATTGCAAAATTGTGTTAACAGGACGTAGAACAGATAACTGGTATGGCTGAGCTGCCTTTCCCTCTTATCGTTAATTAAAAAAATAAATACTGGATAGCTTCTTGTAAAGTGAGGGCATCCATCACTTTGAAGAGCCGTCAAAGGCTACTGGACACTGGCTGTGCAAAAGAGGCGGAGCAAGTGCAAATTGAACTGGTGCGGTAAATGTGCATAATATGTTCTGTTGCTGTAAATTACCTGTTTGAATCAGTTTGGTTATAACCTTATTACTTGATCTTTCTTAACAGTTATGTTGTTTCTCCGTGGTTGGAAACTGTTCTTCAGACTACACCCCCAAATATAATCCCTGCGTTTGTGTCATGTAGCTCAAATCTGTTATTTTCTGATATCGTCCTCACCGTTTTAATGACTTGCGCTCAATAAAGGGAACCCACAGAGGCGCCACCTTTTGACCCAGTATATCCAAAGTATTCAGGCCACCCTGCTTTATTATGAAGACAACTATCCAGTTTTGTGTAGATCCAACTTTGCTTTCAGATGTTAGTAGCATTCATGAGATAAGGCACAACCTATATTTATTCAACCACATTGTAACAAATCAAAATGAATAATGGGTTGAAGAAGCTTGGTTCTACAATACACCAATCTTCCTGTAAGTTTAATTAATTATTGTATTGCCCTGTATTAACTAATTCTCACTACGTTTAGCAAATTAGTCCACACTGACAAGTAGTACACATGGGCCAAATTTCAAGATGATTGACCCTTCTTAAATCCATCAAATTCGATGAAGGGAACCCACACAGGCACCTGCAAAACCTTCAAAGCACACACAGAAAGCACCCTGGCTGGATTTGAGCCCAGGGTCTCCTTTCTCAAGGACAACTGTGCTAAACACTGGACCAGGTTGTTTGATATTTTGGAAGAAGCTTGGTCAATGGGGGCAGTACCCAATCTTCATGCAATTGGTCAATTTCCCAGGAGAAGAAGCATTTTAAGCATTTTGCAAGAAATGCAACTAGCTGAAATTGAAATCCAATATGGGGGACATGGTGGGTCATTGAAGCACATTTGTTCTCCAGGCACAGACACATATGGTTAAATAAAGCTATGCCATGCCGTGAAGCACTCAAAAAGTTGATATATCACCTTTGCGCTGCCTATTGACCAAGTTTTTGATTGATCTGATTGTGGCCGTATTTTTTCAGATCTAACTTTATCATTGTACATTCAATTGGGGGCTAACAGAAAGACATAGCATGCAATGTTTAAATTTGAGTGGTTAATGAATTGAGGAGTTTGAGGTGTTTTATTTACAGCTTACATCGCCACCTATTGGTGAAGCTATACAAAACTGCTACATTGGCATGCTGCCCCAAACTATTGCACAAATTTGCCTGATGTTCAGATAAAGCATTCAAAAGTTACAGCTGTTTCAGTAAAAATGGGCACACCCACAACAATTGACTGACATGTCATGTACAAACGGTTTGAAGCATCGAAAAAACAGTCATAACATTTATTGGCATTACTCCCAGCATGCTCTGTGTCAAATTTGCTGAGGATTAGATTAACTTGGTGGCAGAAGAAGCAAAAAAAGTATTTAAAAATAAAAATATGCTGATGTTGTTACTTGCAGTTAAGTTATTCATTGGAAGGAGTATGATCTGGTGATGTTCTTTATAGTTTTATAATTTATTATTTTCCTTTAACAATAGTCAAGGTACACTTTAACAAGGTACACTCCTTCAAACTCCTTCAAACCTGCACATTTCCTATGATTGGGGCAGTAGCAGGTTAGGACAAAGCAATAAAAATGTCTGCGCCCATAACAATTGATTGACATGTCGTGGTCAAAGGGTTTGCTTTATCTAAATAAAGTGATAACTTTTTCCTGGGTTACACCAGACATTCCCTTTGTCAAATTTGGTGAAGATTGGATCAATTTTGTAGAAGAAGAAGCAAAAAAACGTGTTTCTGAAAACATTTTTATGGCAGAAAGTTAAAAGGGTTGTAACATTATTTTTTAAACTTTGTGGAAGTTTGATAAATTACTGTAGTGTCCCCCATTGGCCAATTGTCACTAAGTTTTAGTTAGTACACACAGGATGTGATTGGATCATTTATGCCAGGGTCAGTTTTCTCATATACAGTATTATTATCGATAATGTTACATGAATAATCAGGCTGGAAGTTAGCTCCGTTCCATTTCACTATTGTAAAAAAAAAAAAATGTAAACTATGACATGACAAAATTATCGTACGTTTAGGATTATTGATCATACATTGTACAGAGGGCTTCATTATCGTACAAATACAATAATTATCATACATCTGGCAACACTGTGCCCAGGGCTGTGCCCTGTGCACTGTGCCCAAATCTCTTGGCCCTGTTATTCCTGCTCATGGTTTGTCTTAGCACTGCTATGCTGATGGCACCCAACTCTTTTTCTCTTTCTCACTATCTGACACACAGGTTTCAGCCCGCATTTCTGCTTGCCTGAGAGACATCCAGAACTGGATTTACAACCACCATCTAAAGCTCAAACCTGGTAAAATGGAAATTATCTTCATTCCTAATCTAGGAATTCCAGCGAATCCGTTCCTTTCTCACCCCCTACTCAATCCAGCTTCTGGTCCAAGCGATGGTTTTGTCCCGCCTGGACTACTGCAACTCTCTCTTGGCTGGCCTTCCGGCATCTGCCATCAGACCGCTCCAGCTCATCCAGAATGCAACAACTCATCTGGTCTTTGACCTTCCCAGACACTCCTATGTCATCCCACTGCTCACTTCCCTCCACATCAAATTATAAAAATTGGTACAAGCTTTCCAGACAGTTAACGGGACAGCCCCAACATACCTCCAAATGATCATCAGACCCTACACGCATGCCAGCCCTCTCTGTTCAGCCACCACAGGACACCTGCCGCCTCCCCCTCTCTGCAATTCCACTTTCCAGTGACGACTGCTGTCTGTTCTGGCTCCATGGTGGTGAAACGACCTCCCCATAGAGGTCAGAACAGCAGAGACCTGCAACCACCTTCAAGCGCAGACTGAAGACGTACCTCTTCAAGCTACACCTCTCCCCACCCCTCCCTGTAATCTCTAATTGTGAGCTGTTATTTTTTAGTTTATTTGTATGTATTATTACTAGGGTTGGGTTTTATTGCTACTTTTGCTTGTCTATGTAAGCTGTTTATTGTTGTTCATACATAAGTATTGTTTAAAAACGGTTTTATCGCTATAATCCATTGTCATATTAATCAACAAGGCCCAAGTCCTTATCTTTGTTGTATTCTTAGAACTTGAAACTGTGCTTCCCTCTAGGGTCTCTCAGTGCACTGGTCCCTGGTTATGGGTATGCACATTGCTGTACATCACTCTGGGTAAGAATGTCTGCCAAATGCCTAAAATGTTATGTAATACCAAATTTCAACCTTATCGGTCAAAATTGGCATGTAATCATAGTCATATCACATAATCATAGACTACATATGTTTACCAAGTTTGGTGACGATCAGCTATAGGGTTCACAAGTTTCAGCTGTTTTAGAAAAAATGGCCATGCCCCCAAACAATTAGTTGACCTGTCATGGACTGTCATTACAGTTTGTCACATCAAAAAAGAAAATGATAACTTTTATCCGGATTGGTCCCAGCATACTCTATATCAAATTTGGTGAAGATTAGATGTTTTTGAATAAATGTAAAAGGGCAGAAATATGTGGGAATATACATTTTGTGTGGCATAAGCAATTGAATCTGGAGTGGTTGTGTTACAGCGCCACCATGGGGCTAATATGCATCATTGCAATAACTGGAGTTGTGGTGGAGTAGCTGAACCTACCTGCCAAGTTTTGTAGCTCTACAATTTGCAGGTTTTGCTGCCTATTCACTTTTACCAAACAAAAATAATAATAATAATAAAAAGAACAAAAACAATAAGGTTCCAGCACTTTGTGCTTGGACCCCTAATAATAATAGTAATACAGTATCTTTATTACCAGTCATGTAACAATTTATAACAATGATGGCTTGCTTTTAAGGCTTTTTTAAAATGATGCAGATTTTATTGATATTTGATTTCAATTCAAATTGCAAAAAGGATTTAGAGCGAACTTGTAGCCTATGCGCTTTATTTCTCATTCATCCTCTCCACCCCCCTCAATCCGTTGGGCTGCTTTGAATCTTTCAAGCAGAAAACTGCAGCAACTACTTTCACATAAGCTGTACTCTCATGCGGAATGCATGCACTGTCCTGTATCATTCTCTCAATATAGCAGTAAGGACCATATACTGTTAAAACCTTTATTCTAATTGAAAATATGAATGACTTCAGGGCAGATCAGAGAAAGTCTTGCGGGGAGGTGGGCCAGGCTCCTTTGTTTCTTGTTCCTTTCCCTTGTCCTCAAACATCAAGATTCTGTGTGTGTGTGTGAGTAAGAGAGAAAGAAAAAAGAGAATATATATTTATAGGAGTAATACAAATAGTTAATATGTTTGTAGTGATAAAACAGAAGCACATATCTACTCCACACTGATACTGAAAGTTTCAGCCCAGTCCAACTCTGGCCTTGAATATAACAGCTATACACTTGGAGCAGCATTGAAGCTTGATACAAAGTGTAGTAGAAAAACTTCCTCTGTTGAAAATCTTTTATATCTCCTATAAAGAAACGCTTCATATTTATATCCATTTGCAAAGAGGTTTAGTCTTTGTCTCAGTCAGTATAATGTTCTAACACCACTCATTTACTGGATATTTTCTCTGTCTGAGAAAGTTGCTTGTGGATAGATTATTGCTCCTGGCAATGGATGTTTCTGATACGGAAACTCACAGTTTCAGTATGGCATTCCTCTTGCCCAGCATCATGCTCACAAAATCTGTATAGCTGATTGTGTCATGTGAAGTTCCTCCCACTATCTCTGACATCATCTTCTTCAGATCCAGGTGAGTCTTGGCCACTCCCAGCTTCTCCAGCATGCGCTTGAGTCCCATCATGTCTAATGGAGCGTGGTAGCAAGATAAATGCAAGCACAATGAGCAAGAAGGATGGTGAATATGGAAAGGTAGCACATTGTTTAAGCTGTATATGGCAATTATATTTCACTATGTTCATTTGCTCAAGGTTGAATGATATCCTTGCTGAAAATGTAGCAGGATTGTTTGATGTTGCATTGTATTATTTTTCATTCCAGGACATTCCTGAACTGAGCAGTAACATTAAATGTGATTAAATATGTTGAATGTAGTGATTTCCCATACGCAAGTAATGGGAGTATTAGATTTCCCGGGATAGCTTTGGTTGAGAAAGTGATAAGGATGGATACATGATTTTGTATAGTGCTGACTGGTGGCAGTTTGAAAATGTACTTTGCTGCATTGTCTCCGTACATTTTAGTACAAAATATACAAGGTAATCTATAATTAAAGTTCAAGTTTTCCACAATCAAAGGCTTGTTCAAGAGTATAATTCAAGCGTTATTATTGTCAGGCTAGGAGATCACAGAAGATCTGTCACAAATCAAATTATTAAAGTTGTCATATTCTTTGCAATGTCTGAATTAATAATTTAATAACGCAAGGCACTATTACACAGTAATGTGTGTTTTGTTGGTGGATGCACCCTGATTTTATGCAGACAGCTGCCATTTTATTGCTTAGTTTCTTCTCTACTGTTTCATATGGTAAAATAACCCACAAGATGGCCCTTTAGCTTTAAAGAGATGGTTTTGTGAGTTAAAATGTATTTGTGTTTTAACATCAGTATCTATGCTTCTCAGTGTTACCTATGTCTCCTTGGTCATTGAGATCAAACTCCATGTATTTCTCTGTAAAAACAAAAAGGCAGACTTGTGTGATGATAACTCTCCACTGACGTGTATTGTGCAGAGAAAAATTCACAGTACAAATTCAGAAGTATGCACTGCTTCAGATCATTGACACAAAAGTTAAATGAAACACTGACACTTATTTCATATGCTGTAATCACAAAAGCAGGAAGAAAGAGTGTTTATCTGTTTTGGATAAATGATAACTGCCTCATTTGCAAACCTGGCAAAATATCTGAGGGGACAGCATTTGGTTCTTGGCCAGTTCTCAGCCAGACAATATTAGCACATGATTAATGAGAAATAAATATGTTCAGGTTGATAATCACCTTTAAAAGAGACCAGTTTGACGCCAAGGTCCTCTTCATCTGCATATTTAGGATCATTGAGAAACGTCTTCACAATACAGAGAAACAAAATTCAAAACAGGCACATTGTGTCCTTTCATAGTACAATTGTTCTGCATTCCTCTGTGAATGTGTTGTGACTGTTGTTTATTACAACACATTTGGTACATGGTTCAAACCTTGTCTGAACAGGTTATTTCGAATTGAACAGTTTTTCCAATTGGACCTTTGTCTGGAAAAATTGAGTAATACTGGGCAGCAACATTGTATCATGACTTGCACATTGTTAGGCCTATTGTCATGTGTATGTTATGGGTACTCATTGAATCACAGTTAAACACAGATGGGCAAAGAAAGATGGACAGAAACAGACTGATACAGTAGACAAATATGTAACACACCTCATTGATTGAGTCCAATTTTTCTTCTTGCTGTGCCTTAAGAAACCCGAAAGCTTTCCCACCTTAAACAGAATGTACTGTAGGTAACATTTATAAGCTCCAATAGTCACTTCTCTAAAACGCACTGAAGTAAAAAATGGTTTGAGATTGGGAATTAGTCAGCTTGAAGCATATTTCCTTATTTGGAGGAAAGCAAAAATGATTTAAATATGTGGAAGAACACAGAAAAAGAGGAAACAGCTTGTATTGTGCATGAAGTTTATGGATTAAAGATCAGGTTTCTGTGAATATTCGACTTTCCACCACAGGTAGCCCGGGGTTTTACATTTAAAGGTAACCTTGAGAGTGATATCCAAAAACAAGCATGTTCAAACAATACATGTCTTATCTGTAATGATCTTAGAATTCAGAATTAATTTCCTCTGGTGAAAACAGTACTTCCCCCTTTCAAGTACAAAACCTTTTAGCTGTTTAGATGCATTACATTAAATGTTAGTAATACAATAAGAATTAGTATTTAGTCCTTATATTGAAATATTTACAAATGTGAAAAACTGAATTGGCTTATTTGACGATTTCATAACAAATTATGACACACAATGCTTAGATATGAAAATACACACCATGCATTATGCCTGAACTTAAAAGAGTATTCTACATACTTTTTAAATGGCAGAAGGGGAGACCAGGGAACAAACCAATACAGGGCATGTTGAAACATGGGGATTTTGCATTGTAGCATTTGTGCAAAAGAATGATGTGTGTGTTTTCACTTATGTATTATAGCAACCCACTTCTCGTGTGTAAGTGGCGGGGCGATTTGACAACTTCATCGAGTTATTAACAAATCTGTGAAATAATGCACCCTGAAAGTAATGTTTTCCACCAAAGTTTTTTTCGCTGAAATCACGATGTGTGAACGCCACAGATTCTAAATATACGCTATTTAAATCATGGTCTTGTGGGTTACAAATGAGTATAGCTTGGCACATTTCACTAGCAAGCAGAGACTGTGAGCCATGCAGGAGTACAACATAGCCGGGGCATGCTGGAACGTTGTGTTTCAACATGCCCCCACCTATTATAAATGCATCAGCCATAATAACTTTCATTTTTATGTAACATTGTATATTCCGTGTGTAACATGCACTTGTTCTTATCCATTTCTTCCCAGGCATTCATGACATATTAATGTTGCCATATGCAGTTAGTATAGACAAAATATAGATCATTTCTGGATGAAAAATACAGTCCCCTCCAAAAGTATTGGAACAGCAGGGTCAATTCCTTTGTGTTTGCTATACACTGAAGGCAACTGAGTTTGAGTTCAAATGATGTACATAAGATGACAGATCGAAATTTCAGATTTTATTTAATGGCATTTTTATCTAAATTTGTTAAACAACTTTGAACATATCACCTTTTGTATCAGACCACCCAATATTTAGGTGAGCAACAGTATTGAAACATGTGACTGACAGGTTTTTCATATTGCCCAGATGTGTCCTGTTAGACTGATTGGTTAAACAATAAATAGTTCTGAATGTCTACTCTTGGTTTTAGCCTTTGAGTTTGACTGTGAAGACTGCATTTGTGTAAAAAAATATGAACCAACATGAAGACCAGAGAGCTGTCTTTGGTTGAAAAGCAAGCCATTTTGAAGTTTAGAAAAAGGGGAAATCCATTGCACAAGTATTGGGGATAGCTTGTACAACAACTTGGAATGTCCTGAAAAAGAAAGAAACCACTGGCATACTGAGCAGCAGGCATCAAACAGGTCGACCAAGGAAAAAGACAGCAGTTGATGACAGAAACATTGTAAGAGCTGTGAAACCCCCCAAAAATCAGTCAGTGACATCACAAACAATCTCCACAGGGCAGGGGTGAAGATATCTCAATCAACTGTTCGAAGAAGACTTAGAGAGCAGGTCTATAGAGGCTAGACCACAAGATGCAAAGCAGCCATCAGTCGTAAGAATCGGAATAGCGAGATTACAATTTGCAAAGAAGTACAGTGATGAGCCACAATAGTTCTAGAACAAAGTTTTATAGACTGATGAGACCAAGATTAACCTCTACCAAAGTGATGGACAGGCCAAAGTGTGGAGAAAGAAGGGATCTGCTCATGATCCAAAACATATGAGCTTGTCTGGGGTGGCCTGTAGCATAGTGGTTAAGGTACATGTCTGGGACCCACAAGGTCGGTGGTTCGATCCCCAGTGTAGCCACAATAAGATCTGCACAGCCGTTGGGCCCTTGAGCAAGGCCCTTAACCCTGCATTGCTCCAGGGGAGGATTGTCTAATCAACTGGGTTGCCCTGGATAAGTGCGTCTGCCAAAAGCCATTAATGTAATGTAATCTGTGAAGCATGGTGGAGGAAGTGCCATAGCTTGGGCTTGCATGGCTACTTCTGAAGTTGGCTCACTAATATTTATTGACGATGTAACTCATGATGCTAGTAGCAGGATGAATTCTACAAAAACCTTCTGTCTGCCAACTTACAGAGAATGCATCCAAACTAATTGGGAGGACCTATCTCATGCAGCAAAACAATGACCAAAAACACACTGCCAACACAACAAAGGACTTAGGGAGAAAAAGTAGAAGCTTTTAAACTGGCCAAGTCAGTCACCAGACTTTAACCTAATTGAGCATGCACTTCACCTCCTGAAGACAAATGAAAAAGGCAGCTCAGTTTGGTGATGTCAATGGGCCACGCCGGCTTGATACACTTATTGCAAGCAAGGGATATGCTATGAAATATTAACTGTTATTTAATTTAATTTACTTAAATACTCTCTGTTCCAAAATGTTTGCTCACCTAAAAATTGGGTGGTCTGATACCAATGGTGTTATGTTCTAAGTAGTTTAACACAAATATGTGTAAATACCAGGAAATAAAAGCTGAAATTCTGAATTATTTTGTCTCGTGTTCATCTTTTTATCTCAACCCCAAATGTATTCAGTGTGTTGCAAAAACAAAGGAATTGGCCTTCCTGTTACAATACTTGTGGTGATTGTATTTGCTCTAATATGTGTATATAGTTTTTAATGAAGCGAAAACCTAAAAGTGTTTGGTTGTTCTCCGGTCTCTCCTATATCTGAAAGCCATTGAATCTTTTTACACTACAATTGCAGACCTGGTCAGTTGTCTTGACATGATGCAACCAAGAAAAATGTCCTCTCTGACGAGAAGTCACTACTCCAAAAATACATACAGTAGCTCAGCATTTTCCAACACAAGTGTGGGTAAAATAACAAACTAGGTTTGTACCATTTGTATTTTGTATTACGAAATTGTAGTGTTATGCTACATTTCCCCACTGGACAGCATACAAAACCCCTAAGTGTTTGAGCAATCTACAACATCTACATCTACAAACATAAAACACGAGAGCCAAACTAAATTATTTGAGATATGCTGTTCATGTTAAAACAGCACAGAGGGGTGACAGGAGTTTCATTGAGAGAAAATGGAGAAATGTGTCAGTGAAAGTAAAGACATTCACTGGCAAAGATGAGCATACAGAAATATGAACAGTAAAATGATATCAATGACCTTACCCTGTGCAGATCTGTCCATGTCAGTCTTCTTTTGAATGTGAGTAAATGAGTGAGACAGATAAGAAGGAAAGATATGTGGGGCCAAAGCAAAGAGGTTGGGTCAAACTCTAATACTCACTAATACTGTGAAAGACTTTGTGGTGTGCGCTGTATATAAGGACTAACGTCAGAGCATAGAGGAAGTGGGAGAGATAATGTTAGAATATGTGGGTTTTTAATTCTCCAGCACCCAGTGAATTAGGCCAGACCAAAGAATGAGCAGAGGAAAAACTTTTTGCAGATATACATGCAGTATAATCAATACTGCAGGCCAGTGTGTTTGCAAGTTTTAATATTAAAGTGAAAGCATTTAATTGTAAGAGTGCGAGAGAGAGAGATTGAGAGAGAGAGCAAGAGAGCGAGAGATAGAGATAGAGAGAGTGAAATAGGCCGTTCAAATGATGAAAATGGACACATTAAATGTGGCTATTCAAGCAATGATTTATTCAAAGGAAAGGATAAAGTATTATTAAACATTTGTTTTATACTCAAATTTATACCAAATTGAGCCTTTGTAAAATATACAAGCAATGATTTATTCAAAGAAAATGAGATTCTGACAACTGTCAAAAAGAAAGGTTTCAAAGGGGAATTTTGTCAATATGTATTTAGTGCAAAACATGTATTTAGTGCAAAACAATACATCAAATACAAACATTTTGGATGGAGCTTGGGGGAATAAACTGGGGGAAATGGGCCTTAGATGTGTTAGAACACCAAAATGTACAAGTGCTAATTTCACAACAAACTTCCTGCTTCCTGACTTGGTTAACAGTCAACCTCCCTTCCCCCCACGCAGTGTGTCTTACAAGTGTCTAAACCAAAATAGTTGTATGCACTGAGAGGCTGGCATTAGTGGCGGTGCTGGTTGGATTAGTGCTTGACTGCAACCGTGTTGGGAGTTGCATCTGTCTAGTAATCTAAAGTTGTGCATATTACTTTGTGTTTTTTGTAACACATGCCTGCAAAGTGGTTGTTTGTTGTGGTGTTAGGATTTGTTTTATTTCTTTCTGTGTACTGTTCCTGTGTGCAGCGATTCTCGTCTCAGGTAGTGCTCGGTTTAGGTTCTGTGAAATGCTTATGGCATGATCAGTATTTAATGTGTGAGCCAGGTATGTGCGTGGCAGGGACAATGCCATGTCTAATGCTTTGTTGTGTGTGTAGTGTTCCGCGCTCCCCTGCTTTGCTTGTTCTCTTGATTTCTCTTCCGTTCACAGGTACCAGTGGTTGTCCTTGATTGGCGATTATCTAGGATACCTGGGTGGGGAGGGCAGCCACCCCACGTTTGGGGAAGAGGATCCGGTAGTTGACATTTCATGGCTTTGTTTAGTGTTCCTATTTTTCGTTGTGGTTAATTTTATGGTAAGCCCTGAGTCCAATGGCCCATTGTGTAACTAATCTTTGGGAGCTTACCTTCCTGTCGTTCTTTTTGGCTGGATCCCTGGATGCTTATTGTTTTTTTTTGTCAAAGTCTTTTTTGGTTTTGTAAGAAAATAAATGTTTATTTGTCCCTTTTAACATGAGTCTTGAAGTATTTATTGTGCCTCATTATTCAATGAGCCAGGTTGGAGGTCATAACAGTGGCAACAAAATCTCTGATGCTAAACCCTGGTAAAATATCAATATTCCACATGTAGCCAGTGTCTTAGCAGGAAAGTTGTAGAGGTGTTGGCTCACTCCTTCCTCATACTCTGAGTTGTTTGCGCCTAATGTCGGTTACATTAGCTCAGCAGGCAAGGGACCAGTGGTGGTGCCCAGTTACTACCTCAAGTAAACAAATAACCAAAGAGTGCTGCAGTTCAGAGTGCTCTTCAGTCCTAATGTATCAATGGGTTAACCAGCAAAAGAGAAACCAGCCAGTCTAGCAAGGAGAACTGAAAACGGTAGCTGACTTATAACACCATTAAAAAGAGAGGAGACAAACTCGGACAAACACCAGAAACCATAGTATTACTTCAAAGGAGAAGATATGCATCAGACGTATTGGATATTGTTATTTCCCTTATTCATAAGTAAAGGGCCTTCAAAGTGCTGCGGTAAGTATTACATTCCATAAATCCAAACATTTTAAATATGGTTTATTACTAAGGCTGTGCATAAATGGTAGTTTCAGTGTAGCACAATTATGTATAGTTCACTGTGCAGATGCAGATGAAATGTAATAGTGAATGGCACGACTACACCAGACCACATTATGTCTATTCTTGCCTGCACTGGTTCCTGGGTAGTTTTAGAATTGATCTTGTTGTTTGGCTTTAAAGCTCTTGATGGTTTGGCTCTTTTCTATATCTCAGATTTTCTTCACCCCTATTCTGCACACAGGTCACAAGGCCCTCCACCCAACTGCTGCGTTCTGTTCCTCAGTCTCGGCTAAAGCTAAAGGGTGACAGGGCCTTTACTGTGGTCGCCCTGAGACTGTGGAACAGACTGCCTTTTTGCATTATGTCTGTACCTCCATAAACACTTTTAAATCTCTCAAATCACATATTTTTTCCCTTTTCAAAATTCCATCTGAGATCTGTCCCGGTTGTTGTTTTTGTTTTTGTTCTATTTTTTAAATTATTAGTTGCCTGCTGTGTATTTTTGTGCATTACAATTGCTTTCTTGTGTACTATTCTCTTTTTTTATCCTCCTCTTTTTTTATTATTAATTTATTATTATCATGTGCTACAATATTTTTTAAAATATATTTTCTCCTGTCGTGCAAATTGCTGTCAAATTTCAGATAAACTGAGGGAATTTGGGTTAAGTAAGCTTCCAAATTGAATGAAAGATAACAATCGTTCATGTAATCGTGAGGTACAGTAATAGACCAGGTTTTGTCACCAGGGGGCACTAATATATTATTCATTTTCTTCCTCTCCCTTAAGACAAACTTAATTCCTGCCTAAAGGTCAACACCCATGAGATTTCCACTGCTTTGGGTGGAACTGCAAAGCTACCCTGCTCTGTTCCCAGCAGAGATATACAGCACGACAGAATGAACTGGGATACCCATTCATCAGCCAATGCTAAATCATACACAGTGCAGGCCTGACCAGACCCAATGCATTTGTATGGAGCACGGCTAACCCTTCAGTGGGGAGAGGAGGGTGCGAAAGCAGGGAACCTGTCTCTCTACCTGGGAGATGCGAGGAAGAATGACTCTGGGACATACACCTGTCAGGTCCGGAAATGTATAAAAGTAAGCTAAATGTATTAAAAACAATATTTTATAAAATGCATAAATATACATTTTAATAAGAGCAGTGAATCGGTTTAAGCACATGTGCACTGTTTGATTACGAACGATTAACCTCATAGCAACCACAAGCATATTGTGGCAATATTTACATTTTACATTTTAGTCATTTGGCAGACGCTTTTAATCCAAAGTGACTTACAAGTGCATAGGTTCTTCCACAAGTCAAAGCATCACATCCATAACTAGGAAAATACATGGATGCTGTTCTAAACATATAGTCATCATAAGTGCAATTATTATTATTTATTTTTTTGGGTTAGACAAGGAGGATAGGGATATCAGAAAGGGGGGGGGCGGGGGAAATCAGGAGGGAGGACTAAGGTAGTTTGAAAAGGTGTGTTTTGAGTCTGCGTCAAAATAGGGGGAGGGATTCTGCTGTCCTGACCGTGGTAGGCAAGTCATTCCACCACTGAGGAACCAGAACGGAAAACAGGCGTGAACGTGCAGCTCGACCGCCAGGTGCACGTAGAGAGGGAACCATAAGGCGACCAGAGCTGGCAGACCGGAGTGGCCTAGCTCGGGAAGTAGGGAGTGATCAAGGATTGTATGTAAGGTGGGGCAGTCCCCTTAGCAGCCTGAAATGCCAACACTAGGGCCTTGAATCGGATGCATGCGGCAATAGGAAGCCAGTGGAGACGGGAAATGACGAGCGCCTGGACTAGGAGCTGGGTGGCTTTCTCCGTCAGGAGATGACGGATACTGCGTATATTATACAGAAAGAACCTGCAGGTTCTGGCAGTGGAGGATACTTGTGGAGCCAGGGTGAGGCAGTTATCAAGAGTCACCCCAAGATTCTTTGCCGTACAGGAGGAGGAAACTACAAAGTCCTCAACAGTCAGTGAGAGGTCGATTGACGGAGAGGACTTAGCAGGGATGTAGAGAAGCTCAGTTTTGGCAAGGTTGAGCTTCAGGTGGTGGGAAGTCATCCACGCAGAGATATCAGCCAAGCAGGCAGAGATCTGTGTGGTGACTTGGGTGTCGGGGGGGAAGGAAATAAAGAGTTGGGTGTCATCAGCGTAAGAATGATAAGAAAAGCCATGGGAAGAGATAACAGAACCAAGAGACATGGTGTATAGTGAGAAGAGGAGAGGCCCAAGAACTGAGCCCTGCGGGACTCCAGTTTGTAGGGGTGAGGGTCGGAGACTGAGCCCCTCCAAGTCACCTGGTAGGAGCGACCAGAGAGGTAGGAGGAAAACCAAGCGAGTGCAGACCCTGTGACACCCATCCCAGACAGGGTTGAGAGCAGAATCTCATGGTTGACTGTATCAAAGGCGGCCGACAGGTCAAGGAAGATGAGGACAGACACATTTTATTTTTCATTGTTTATGAAAAAGTCCACATACTGTACTTACAATTAATGAATTTCCATGAGAAATTGAAAATTGTGACTTTTCTCTCACTAAAAAGGAAAATGACAAATGTCAAAAAATATTTAGTGCAAAACAATACGTAAAATGTAGACATTTTCTGAAATCTTGTGAAATGCGAAACTGAGATAAGCTTGGAAAAAATATAATGAAGAGTAGAGGGAACCAGGAGTCAATTGAGCTTTGGTAGCCAGTGGTTATTACTGGTTCACAGCTGACTGCAGAGCATAAATGGTGCTAATTGAGTGTGCACCTCCCAAGTCAATTTTCTCTGGAGCTCTTTTATAGGCTGGCTCCCCACACTCTTCGTAAAGAGCCATCTGCAAGCACAAAGCATAGAAGTGATAAGTAAATGTCAGAGCTTTGTCTGTGTCATTCCATGTCCTATGTTTCAGCTATTTACCCATACCTGGTACTTCAAAACACTTCATAAGTACTCTTGATAAGCATCAAGGCCCACAGCAAAATAAATAAATAAATAAAGTTACAATGTTACAATTCTAAAGTCTTATAGTATTGTTGTTGCCTTGTGGTATTTGAAGGCAGCCAATGGTAAAATGGTAAACATGAACATTGGGCTTTTCACAAAGCATTATGCTACTTAAATAGTTTTATCCAGTTCTCACCCCAATCTGGAAAATTACATGAGCGAACCACCCTGACACATCCTGGAGGAGGGCCCTGGTACATGCACGGTTCTCCTCCAAAACACGTTTTCCAATCACAGATCACAGTGAAGGAAGATCTTTCATATGTAACTTTGATAAGCAGTCATTTGAGTGCCCTTACCAGTTAGTAGGGGTCAGCCAATTGTGATGAAATGCAAATCCCAATTCGACTGAACCCTCCCATACCCTGGGCGACGCAGGTGCCAATTGTACATTGCCCTGTGGAGCTACAGAACTTAAAAGTGTCTTTGTGCTGTTTAGGAAGATCTGTTTAATTATTCTTAGAAAATGATTATTTGGTTTATTCATTGTAATAAATGTTCAGATGGAGTTTGAATTTTGAATCATGGAACAAAACAAAAATGTATATTCAGTGACTTACATGGTTTCCCACTCTGAAATTGGCATATTCATCTCCTTTGAAAGAAATAGAGAGAAGGTAGAAGACACAGTGCATTATATTGTTACACTTGGGCTAAAAATTATTTATATAATCCCTCTTAATTACAGAAAATGTGAATATACAATACCGTACTAGTATTATTTAATCCAACACAAAAATGAAATGTTTTCACTGTCAGCAAAAATGTGGAAATCACACTTTTAAACCTCAAATTTTATTGTGATGCATGCATACCAGTGTGTGTCTCTTGCTTCCTCTTCAAATAGATTCCCACTCCAGTAGCAGAAAGTAGCAGTATCAGTAGAAGGACACAGCTTACTATAACAGGCAATGTATAATCAACTGAAAGACAGAAAGATAAGTGGACCCGTTACCATAAAACAATCAAACTCATAACAGCCGCAATACACATACTGTTAAATGCAACAGTATTGGAATGGTGATACAATATGTTAAATGTTAAGCACATGTTATCGAGTGGTTAGTTACAGTTACTGTGTAAGGAAAAGACCCAAACTTGTGCTGAAATGTATGAGATCAGGAATCCAGGGGGACACATAGAACATGTCAATTATTATCACCTTGCACTGCCCAGCCTTGTGTCACTCTTTCTGTCCCATCCCTCAGCACGATGCACACAATCCTCTCTGAGACTTCAAGCTCAGGGACAAATAGCTGGGAGATCAGGGTGTTGTTCACTTGCACAAAAGTTCCGCCCTCTTGGCCGGCCGCTGCACTGCGATGCCAAGTCAAATTCATGTTTTTCTCACAGGCATCTGCACAGGTGAGTGAGCAGGTGAGAGTAAAGTTGCTGTTTTGCTGGGGAGGAACGCTGGTGTGGTCTCTATTCACTGAGAAAGAATTGGGAAGAGTTATAAAAGAATTGAAAAATGACTCTTTGCCTCTCTAACTGATGTGTACTTCTGATGTCACACAGTATGGCTGCCATGTACCTCTAAAGGTAGGCAACAGATTAGGGAAGATAACCCTCTTGAAGAAGGCTTAGCAATACAAATGATGATATAAAAGTGGCACACACAGGTATACATGCACAAACACAAACACATTGCGCACATGAATATACTATAGTTTGAATATACTGTAGTTGAAACAATCATATTTCCACATACAGTGGGCTCCATTGGCACCTCTGACAGGCAAAGCACAAAAAAACTTCATATAAAATAAACAATATAATTACTGAGATATTTGAATTCTGTACTTTATAAATTTTTCAATGGAACCAACCAAAATCAAACATTTATTAAATAAAAATTTGATTTCACCAAAATCAAGGTTCCATAATTATTGGCACCCCTGGTTTGGTACTTGTTGCATCCACCTCTGGCAAGGATAAGAGCATGGAGTCTTTTCCTGTAATGCTTGACGAGGTTAAGGCACACATTTGGAGGGACCACTCTATACAGATCCTTGCATGATAGAAATGCATATACGGAGATGCGCCTCAAACCCACTGTGAAATATGATGAAATTTGGGGCTGTTTTAATTCTGGGCCACGGGTTAAAATCAATGGAATAATGCCACCTAGTATCAGGCAATTTTATTGAGTAGTGACTTGGCTGTAGGTGAAATGTCCAACAAGACTATTTCCCAAAGAAACACAAAAATGGTTAATTGACAACAAAATCTATGTTCTACACTGGCTCAATTTTCTCAAACCAATGGAAAACCTGTGAGCTGAACTGAAGAGGGTAGTTGATATGCGCAAACACAAGAATGTGAAGGATCGTGCAAGGATCTGCAAAGAGGAATGGTCAAGAATTGCTCCAATGTGATCCTTAACAGTTTGCCAATAGTTATGGAACCTTGATTTTGGTTAAATCTTTTTTACATGAATGTTTTATTTTCCATAGAAACATTTATAAAGTATGAAAGTATGCTTTGTGCATTGCCAGCCAGGGGTGCCAATAATTCTGGAATCCACTGCTCATCATGTTTTGAAAAATGTTCACAAACACATTTCCGAAACATGATGCAAAATTTTTAAAAAGCTTCAAGATTTCTTTGATTAAAGGATTACACGCATGTGCGGCAGAAGATCCGGCAGTTTGCTTTTGATGTTTCTGCGGTTTGACTACGCACCCTCCAGTGTGTGCAGCAGTATTCTCCTGTGTGCGGTGGCGAGGCCTGCGTCGTTGAGCTGTGAACACTTGTAGTTTCCAGAGTGTGCTGTTGTCACAGACTTGATTAGTAATGAAGAGTCTGGTTTCACTATAAAACCTTGGATCTTTCTGTTGGCCAATGCTGCGTCATCGTCCTCCTGGGTCTGAGTAATCACGGTTTTTTCTCCCATAGACCACTGAAATATTTCTCCCGCACCAAGGAGTGCAGGGTCAGTGCAGGGCAAAGTCACAGGCCCTCCTACTACTGCAAACACTTCCTCTACACCGTCTGAGAGAGAGACAGAGACAGAGAGAGAGGTACCACTGGTAGGTATCACTGGCATCGTATCCAGTGATACATCAAAAAAAAGTCTGTGTTTGGCCGCTCCACGTGAACCCCAGTCCTCGATGTGCAACTGCAAGGAACTGAACTGCAACAGCAAGGGTTGTGCCATGTTAGCCTATTGCCCCACTGCGCCATCTGCTTTTTCCATTCTCACTTCTTCTTAATAAGAAGTTAGTCATCTAAGTTGCTCTTATTTTTTCCAACCATGAAGGCTGGCCTGACCCTCGCCCCTCATAGGGCAAAACACTTGTTTTCAGGAAATGGTAAAACATTTTTCTGTGGTTGCGTTCACCAACTTCTGCAAATGAAAAAGGTCAAGTCCATCTATCCTCAGCTTGAAATATTCCATCCATCCATCCATCCATCCATTATCTTAACCCGCTTATCCTGAACAGGGTCGCAGGGGGGCTGGAGCCTATCCCAGCATACATTGGGCGAAAGGCAGGAATACACCCTGGACAGGTCGCCAGTCCATCACAGGGCACACACACCATTCGCTCACACACTCATACCTATGGGCAATTTAGACTCTCCAATCAGCCTAACCTGCATGTCTTTGGACTGTGGGAGGAAACCGGAGTACCCGGAGGAAACCCACGCAGACACGGGGAGAACATGCAAACTCCGCACAGAGAGGCCCCGGCCGACGGGGATTCGAACCCAGGACCTCCTTGCTGTGAGGCAGCAGTGCTACCCACTGCACCATCCATGCCAGCTTGAAATATTGCAAAATGAAAATGTTAACAATCAAATATAACACTGAAACTTGCATGTAAATTGTAATTAGCCGACACAGGTGAGAATATTGCACGCTAGTTTACTTTACAGTTGTATTTCAAAATAGTATTAGTAAGTCCATACTTAAAATCAATGGTTATTTTTATGTTTTAAATCTTTCTTTTTCACATTTTAAATCTGTTTTCCTAAGAAAAAGTCACATCAACAAGCTGCTGTTATCAAAGTGCACAGTTCTTGAGGTGGCACATTTCTATGAAGATATAGTATGCCCAAAAATCCATCTTACTTTTACATGTATACTAAAGCTGCCGTACCTGGTTACTTTGGTCTGAATTTGATGCTGAAGTAAAAATAAAAACCAGCTCAACTTGTGGCTCTTCAGAGCCATGGTTGCAGACCCCTGAACTAGGTCTATAGGCTACAGAAGCCTTGCAGTCCTCACAGCATAGCATTGAGCAGCCGCACTAGAATATTAAAAAAACTACTTCCAGTACCTATGAGTTTGGTGACATAGCTCTGTGTGGTCTTCACTTCCTTCCCCTCGATCAGCTGACACCTCCAGATCTTATTATGGTCTGTCCTTGTGAGTTTCACTGCTAGGATGGAGTAGCATGGAGATGGATGGGAGATCTCATACCTGCTGCCCGATAACTTAGCGCCGGTCTCACTTACCCAGCGGAGACTTACCCCAGTGTGGTTACAAAATGCAACACCGGTGGAGACAGACAAGTAACAATTTAGAGTTGACTTTGTTCTGGCCATGAGGCCAGTGTTTGGGGTCACAGTTACTGTAGAAAAATACAGGCACAGACATCATTAATTTTAATGTTGTTCAATGTCTCCAGGTAAGATATGGTTAATTAATTTATAGTACAGTGCCCTCCAAACAAACCACAAACAAACTTTTTGTAAAATGCCAACACATAGTATATGCATATAAATACTGTGAAATAAAAGCTGATTCTACATTAGTTCATATTCATATTTTGATCTTAAATCCAGATTCCTTAAGTATATCCTTCTGTTCAACACTGCACTGAATGCTCACTATCATGGGAATCATGGGAAAAAATTATTTTTACAGCCATATACATTCAAGGTCCAAATATACCATCCTGCCTTTTTGGTCACTACTGTGGAGCCTTCAGACTAACTTAATTTCTGATACGTAAGACTTACTTTAAAAACAAAATGTATGAAAACATCATCGATGTTGGTGTATTTCCAATTACTATTTCCAAATAATGCACAAAATGTCGTTTGTACTACGGATGTACTGTCTGTCTGAGTTTTTACTGATTTTAATAATAAAAATGAGATTGACATACTGTTGAGCAGTTGAAGAGATGTGTTTGCAGAGATGGCTCCATCCTCACAGGTGTACTGTCCTCCATCCTCTGTACTCAGATTAGATATGTGCAGTGAACAGTCTGGGCCCACACTCACTCTCCCGCCTCTGCTCTTGAAGTCTGTCACCTTCCCAGAATGGACTAAATCCTTAAAAAATATGAACCTCTCCCTGAATCTCCAAAGGACCGCTGAGCAGGATCTGTGAGTATTTGAGCCACATGGCAGAGCCACAGTAGCTCCTTGTGATGAGTAGATAACTGTCCCACCTTTGGGGGAGAGAGAGAGAAACAGAGAACAATTCACTTAACTGGATAACATTAGCAAATGACACAATCCAAATAATAATAATAACAATAATAATAATAATAATAATAATAATAATAATAATAATAATAATCATAATTAAGCGATAATTAATAATGAAAGGGACAAGACAGCAAAGGAGCTTAACTATATCCAACAAATAATTACTGTACCGCATAATTGCCATTGTAGTCCTATCAGAAGCAGTTCCAAGAGATACAGGGCTGTGACAAGCTGTGAGAGATTAACCATTTTTCACTCTCTTTAACTTTCATTGTGCCGTTTCCTTTGTTGATGTGTATTTATAGGACACAAACCCATGTTAAGGAAATGACACTGTGGTTGCGTTCACCAACTTCTGCAAATTAAAGAGCCATTGGTAAAATTGTAAGGTCCAGCTACCCTCAGTGATAGCTTTCCTGCTCTTCATTTTGCCCCTTTCATATTTCAAGTCATACTGTATTTTGAACAATAGTAAAAGCATCCAGACTACGGGTCTTTAAAAATCTCCTTATGTGTTGTTCTTAAAAGTTTAATTGTATCTTTCCTTTGAATAGATTTGGAACAGTTTCTTATTTACACAACATTTTTCATGAATGTCAATGAATGCTAATAGTATTGGCTTCAGCAAATATCCAGATATCTAAATATAAGAAGTTTTACCGATATTTTGTGCACCCATGTCATTATTATGTATTTAAGAAAGCATGCAAAATTTACAGTATTCACAAGCTTGCTCTCATGTGCATAATGAGTCTAATAATGTCTTCACAAAACACATTCAATTAAAATAGGGAGCACAGCTATCAGAAAGGCTGTAGTGTGTTTATAACTTTGGTAATACAGTACTGTGCCAGTATCCGGTTTCCTCTGGGTACTCCGGTTTCTTCCCACAGTCCAAAGACATGCAGGTTAGGCTGATTGGAGAGTCTAAATTGCCCGTAGGTATGAGTGTGTGAGTGAACGGTGTGTGTGCCCTGTGATGGACTGGCGACCTATCCAGGGTGTATTCCTGCCTTTCGCCCAATGTATGCTGGGATAGGCTCCAGCCCCCCTGCGACCCTGTTCAGGATAAGCGGGTTAAGATAATGGATGGATGGATGGATACTGCCCTCTGTGGGTTTTGTCAATGTATGTTCATTTTTATATTGTGCGCAGTGTATTATGTAAGTTGTGCTGGGACTAACAGCATGTTAATAAAAATGCCACGATTCACTCCCCACCCCCCTAAATAAATTAATATACAAAGCTCTTAAATACAAGTAATGCATTTTATACACTCACCGAGCACTTTATTAGGTATTGATTAGACTTACTTTTTTTTTTACTTCTACTGTGGTGGGAATTTTAATTTATTCCTGTAAGAAAACACTCAGAGACAGAGACAGTAAATAAAATCCTATCTTTACTATGCGCATAGGGTCCAAGTTACATGCAAAAACAAGGACAAAGGTTCCAGGACCTTTGTCTGGATATATGTAGGCACAGAGTGCAACAAATGTACGCCCCTTCATTAGTATTCATTAATATTTCTGATAATCAATATTCAGAGACAATCCACCGCTCTTCTCCTTACTATAGATTGTTTATTCATATCGTCCCCTTCAAGGTACGTCATGCAGATGCATGTTCTCAAAACATTCCAGCATGACGTATATGCAGGGGCCTGTGCATTTAACTTGCGCGTCTGAGAATAATCTATCTTATCTTGTTTTAACTCCCTATTTCTAGGAAGATAACCCCCATGGTAGCTTCCGTCATGAGGTATTATGTTTTTGGTTCTGCAGGCTCTCAGGCACCAAGACAAGATAATCCAGAACACACAGTTAATGGCCGTGGCCTTGGAGGCCCATGGTACAGACAGGGAGAGACATCTCCACTCACACAGTTACAGAAAATAATATTGAGTAGCACAAAGCAAGTTATGATACTTTAATAAGTGTGTATACTCTGGATCATTCCAGCATAAGCAACCAATAATAGTATAAGAAATTAGTAATCACATGAATATATAATTTCAACAACATTTCCCTTCTCTTTTTAATTGATTATCCGCTAACATGCCACTTCTCTCGATTTTCGACATGTGCTTCATTCACAGGTACTTTATTGTTGAAACAGGTCATTTAATGGTCCTATCGCATCTTGGTATGATCTCTCCGACATGTCAGATGGAGCGATTACTTCATTGAAGTCCTGTAACATAATCAACTGAAATTGCGGGTTAGCACTTAACATTCTTGATATCAATCCTTTAATTATGGGAACCCCACAGCAGCTACAGAAGAACAGTACTGCGAATCCTGTTACTATGAGGGTCAGTACAGATGTTATTGCTGCCTTCCATTCCCCAGAAATGAGCCACTGCCACCAGGAGTCATCAAGTACGTAGTAGTTTTGTTGTGCATCCGACAGGTCTTTCAAGGGCTGCAAAGCCTGATCTATTTCTCCGCCTTTCTCATCATTTGCTGGTATGTAAGTGCAACACGAGGTTCCCACGATATGACACACTCCCCCCTGCGCTGCCGTCAACAGGTCTAGCACCACCCGATTTTGCAGTGTCATTAGCCGTAAAGCAGTCAACTGTTGCTGTATGCTTCTAGTTATGTTGCTGGTCTCATTTATAAGTGCACTTAAACGGTAATCCACAGTCTCCAAACGAAGCATTATCTTCCCCACCCCTGTCCAAGGAAATAGAGCGAGGGCTACCTTCTGTCCTGTTGTCCACAATTTTGCGTCATCTGGGACATTGGTGCCCCAGATAGAATCATGAAGCGCACTGGCGTCTCGCCTCCTCCTCATGGTCTCATGCGCGCTCACAATGTACGTGTGATCTCTCAGTTGTATATAAGCACATACCCCTCCCCAGTTTGGCGGTAATGCCACATATATCCGATGTCCACACAACCAGTACCAACTGTCCACGGCTCTCGTCCCATTCCAATGTGGTGCCGATGGGTTACATAGCGTGCCATTTGGACTGTTCTCTCTAGCATTTGGACTGTTCTCTCTACCGGTGGAAAAGGACTGTTCGTCTATTAACGGATATCCACAGAAAATCAGTAGTTTCCCCTGACACCCCTCGGGTTACTCCCACAAATCCAGTGCCATTTCCCTTGACACAACGCCAAAACTTTCGCCCCGATTTATACTGGACTACCATGAGTGGAATATTAGAGCTCATATTCCCCAATTTTAGATATCCATCTTTATCGGTACAATATTTGAACCCAAATCCATTATCAGGTCAAGTGGGGGTGCACTGGGATCCATTGATGTTAATGTACTACGAGCAGTGGATACCGCAATAGCGCACTTTACCGTACCATTCACACTTCGTGTAGGCCCTGCGGCCTGTATCACCTCTAGCCTGGGTGAAGATATAGAGGCCGGCAATTGTGCACACATAACATTCAGTGCGGTTTGCAGAATGCGCTGATCTATTTGCATATCTTCACCATGAATTAGTAGCATATATGTGTGCAGGATTTCCTGATTCAGATAGGTAATCATCCGCCCCTAGATATCTTTTAGCTTTAGGCGAGGTTGGCGTATGACCTTCACTGACCGTGCATGTCCCTACGAACAACAGAAACAGGGCAGAGAGAGGCATATCTGGGAACCGGTCTGGAGTCTCTACTGACTGTGGAGAGTAAACAAGTTCTTCACCAGGTTTGAGACGGACAAGCTCTATATGCTGCGCCCTTTAAATAATAGTGGAATGCACCTACACACCAGCAACCGGAGGCTGTACTACCTTACAGTGTGATTGATGTATCCACGTCTCTCTATCCTGGATTCTCACTGCAGTAGGTGTGGTCAGGAGCACTTGATATGGACCCTTCCACGTCGGTTCACTCCACTTTGTCTTTTTACCGACACTTCGCACCAGGATCCAATCTCCAGGCTTAATCTCTCCTGGTGGCAGCTCCGCTGGCAATCTGGGAGGAAGCACATGTCGAATCTCACTCTTATTAGTAACCTAGGCGGGTCAAGACTTCATTCCTAAATTCTGGCCCATTATCACTATATAATGCCTTTGGAATCCCCCAGCTATGAATGATTTCTCTACTCAGACATTTTGCTACTGTGATTGCATCTATAGATGTGGCTGGGAAAGCTTCTACCCATTTAGAGAAAGGTCATATCATTACCAATACATATCTCTTCCCTTCACACGGTGTTAGATGTATAAAGTCCATCATCCATGTATGGAATGGCTCAGGGGGTGTAAGAATTGTCCCCTTTTGTGCAACCACCCCACCCTGTGTATTATAACTTTGTGATGTTGGGCATTTCTTAGAAAAGTTTTTTTTTTTTTTTAGGTAAGTGGTGAGTCCAATGGTATAGTAACTTTGATCTATTACCCCCCTCATCCCATCTCTTGATACATGGCACTGGCCATGTACCAAATGAGCAGCAATATGGAACCACCCCAAAAAAAAAACGGCTAAGGAAAATAAAGCAACCAATAATAAATAAACCAGGGCGAATAACCCAAACAAAATGAGTGCTAAAAGGCGAGCGCTGCAAGGCGATACCAAAATAACAACCTAGTATAAAAGACTAGGTAAGCAAAATAAAAAACCTTGAGTCGCAGCTCAGGAAAACGCACAAACTACATACCGGGGACAACGTCCCTCGCCCACAGGCTCACACGAGCCGAAAACAAAAGAGAAAACCAAAAGAACCAATAGGCGTTCGCAGTGTACACCACACTAGCGAGCAGAACACCTTCCTTACCTTATTTTCTTTTAAATGAATTCGAAAACCCAAACCAGCACAATACCTGACTCCTATAATCACTGAGTCTACCGTGTGCTTTACCAGCTTGGTGACAGAGCGAACAGTGACACCAAAGCCACGATGGCGTCTGAGGCTGCCATAGGGACGGCATATATCAAATCTAACAGTGGCTGCACAATCTGTACATAGTCAGGAATTCAGCTCCGGAAAAAATTTACAGTACCCAAAAGTGACATCATGTCCTTTTTAGTTCTAGGTTTCGGCATCTGGGCTATTGCCAGTTGTCGCTCAGGCAATATAGTCTTTCCCGTTTTTGAAATGTTATGGCCCCAGTTTCCTGCCACAGTTGCAATTTGCTTTTGTTCACCTTGTGACCCTGTCAGGCAAAAAATTTCAAACATGCCACAGTATCTACTTTACATTGTTCCACCGCACGCGAGCAAATTAATGTCATCGACATATGTTATAATTTGGCTCCCTTGAGGGGGAGTAAATTTCGCTATGTTTACCTCCATTGCTTGCGTAAATATTGCTGGTGATTCTACATATCCATGCGGACAGCGAGTATATGTATATCTCTTTCGCTGAAATGTAAATGCAAACCAAAATTGTGAATCTGGGTGAATGGGCACAGAAAAGAAAGCATTCGCTAAATCAATCACAGAAAAATGAGCAGACTGTGGTCACATATCATTTAAAATAGTATTGGGGTCCGGTGAGACAGGAGCCTTTGGAATTACCGCTGCATTTACTGCTTGTAAATCCTGCACTAATCTCCATTCTGCGTTCGCTTTACGGACTGGAAAAAGAGGCGTGTTACGTGGAGAATTTGGGCAAGACACAATTACACCTTTATCAAATAATCGTCCGGCGACAACTGTAATGATGCCACTGCTAACTCATCGGTGTAATAAAATCATAGAGCTGTAGCAGAAGTCGGGGTACCCAATTTAAATTTGGATTCGTATCTCGGAACAACTTTTTGTCATCACCTGCCCGCTTCATTATATCACGCATAAGTTTATTCGTATGGGCAGGCTTCAGCAGTCCACTAAAACCAAATGCCTTTACCCAAAATGATTCCCATTTCCCCGAACCATTATACCGACACTCCACACTCTCCCCAGTCATAGTCAAAGTCACGTCATCTGTCCCACAACAGTCTTTACAACAATTACAACACCCCCCTTTACTGTTAGTGTGTTAGTGTTACTGTTAGTAAAAAAATTTTTTTTTGTTTTACTCTCTCTGTCTCACATAAACACAAGCCGAATTCAGGGATACCGTCACTCACCCGTCTGCTCTTCTCCTAGCCCAAAGAGCCTTCACTCGCTCCGGCTTTTGGAGAAACTCCCGACTGGCCTCCTACTAGCCCAAAGAGCCTTGACTCGCTCCGGCTGAGGTCTTTAGCTATATCGTCCAGGACCTTTGTCTGGATATATGTAGGCACAGAGCGCAACAAATGTACGCCCCTTCATTAGTATTCATTAATATTTCTGATAATCAATATTCAGAGACAATCCACCGCTCTTCTCCTTACTATAGATTGTTTATTCATATCGTCCCCTTCAAGGTACGTCATGCAGATGCATGTTCTCAAAACATTCCAGCATGATGTATACGCAGGGGCCTGTCCATTTAACTTGCGCGTCTGAGAATAATCTATCTTATCTTGTTTTAACTCCCTATTTCTAGGAAGATAATCCCCATGGTAGCTTCCGTCATGAGGTATTATGTTTTTGGTTCTGCAGGCTCTCAGGCACCAAGACAAGATAATCCAGAACACACAGTTAATGGCCGTGGCCTTGGAGGCCCATGGTACAGACAGGGAGAGACATCTCCACTCACACAGTTACAGAAAATAATATTGAGTAGCACAAAGCAAGTTATGATACTTTAATAAGTGTGTATACTCTGGATCATTCCAGCATAAGCAACCAATAATAGTATAAGAAATTAGTAAAGGATAAGCAATTAATAATATGATAAGTAATTAATAATGAAATAATCACATGAATATGTAATTTCAATAACATCTACTGCTGTAGCCTATCCACTTAAAGTTATGATGCGTTGTGTGTTCAGAGATGCTCTTCTGCATACCACTGTTGTAACGTGTTACTGTTACCTTCCTGTCAGCTTTGACCAGTCTGGCCATTCTCATCTCCTCTGACCTCTCATTTGTTAATGGGAGGCGTTTCTCTCTGCGGAACTGCTGATCAGTGTTTTGTTTTTTTTCTACATTCTTTGCTAATTCTTAGAGACTAGTGTGTGTGAAAATCCCAAGAGATCAACAGTTTCTGAAATACTCAAACCACCCTGTCTGCCACCAACAATCATTCCATGGTCAAAGTCACTTAGATCACATTTTTTCCCCATTCTGATGGTTGACGTGAACAGTAACTGAAGCTCCTGATCAGCATCTACATGATTGTACGCATTGCACTGCTGCCACCCAATTGGCTAATTCGATAATCACATGAATAAGTAGGTGTAATAAAGTAAAAATGTTCCGAATAAAGTGCTTGGTGAGTGTGTGTGTGCATGTGTATGTGTGTATGCGTGTGTGTGTGTGTGTGTGTGTGTGTATATATATATATATATATATATATATACAGCACTGTGCAAAAGTTTTAGGCACATGTGAAAAAATGCTGAAAAATAAGAATGCTTTCAAAAATAGGAATGTTAATAGTTTATTTTGATCAATTAACAAAATGCATGAACAGAAGAAGTGAATGAACCAAAGAAAAATCTAAATCAAATCAATATTTGGTGTGACCACTCTTTGCCATCAAAACAGCATCAGTTCTTCTTGGTATACTTACACACAGTTTTTGAAGGAACTCAGCAGATAGGTTGTTCCAAACATCTTGGAGAACTACCCACTGTTCTTCTGTGAATTTAGGCAGCCTCAAATGCTTCTGTCTCTTCATGCAATCCCAGACAGACTCGATGATGTTGAGATCAGGGCTCTGTGGGGGCCATACCATCACTTCCAGGACTCCTTGTTCTTCTTTACGCTGTATGTTTGGGGTCGTTGTCCTGCTGCAGAATAAATTTGGGGCCAATCAGATGCCTCCCTGATGGTATTGCATGATGGATAAGTATCTGCCTGTACTTCTCAGCATTGAGGAGACCATTAATTCTGACCAAATCCCCAACTCCATTTGCAGAACTGCAGCCCCAAACTTGCAAGGAACCTCCAACATGCTTCACTGTTGCCTGCAGTACTGCTCTCCAGCCCTTCGGTGAACAAACTGCCTTCTGCTACAGCCAAATATTTCAAATTTTGACTCATCAGGCCAGAGAACCTGCAGCCATTTTTCTGCACCCCAGTTCCTGTGTTTTTGTGCATAGAGTCACTTGGCCTTGTTTCCATGTCGGAGGTATGGCTCTTTGGCCACAATTCTTCCATGAAGACCACTTCTGACCAGACTTCTCCACACAGTAGATGAGTGTGCCTGGGTCCCACTGGTTTCTGCCAATTCTGGGCTGATGGCACTGCTGGACATCTTCTAATCGCGAAGGGAAGTAAGCATGATGTGTCTTTCATCTGCTGCACTAAGTTTCCTTGGCCAACCACTGCGTCTACGGTCCTCAATATTGCCCATTTCTTTGTGCTTGTTGCTGTGCTCAGTCATTCCATGGTGTATGACTTCTGACATTAAAGTGTCTTCAGCAACCTCACATTGGAAGCAGAGTTTAGCTGTTCCTCACCCAGTTTTAACCCTCCTACACAGCTATTTCTGTATCAGTAAATTATTGTGTTTCAACCTACATATTAAATTGATGATCATTAGCCAATCATGTGGCAGCAACTAAATGCTAACAAGCATGCAGACATGATCAAGAGATTCAGCTGTATTTAAGACCAAATGTCAGAATAGGGAAGAAATGTGTATTTAAGAGACTTAAATAAAGACCCACTGCCATATTGCAATCTATTCCTACAGAAGGTTCACAACATGCAGTACCATGCAATTCCAATAGAGGGAAGAAGGATGGCGGGAGGTCTTTATTTATTTTTTTATATGAAAAATTCTACATTGAAGATGCAATCATGAACATCAGTATGTATCAAGATATTTAAATAACAAAACATTGCACTCCCCTCCTCCCCAGGAGCTTACAAGATTTCCATTTCCATTTAAAAATAAAATGCAAAATTTTGAATGCAATTCACTTATGATCTGCTTATATAAGTACACATATCATTTAATGAAATATTAAGTGTTTATAGACAAGTATACAGTTTAAAGCATTTTTAATCATGAAAAAACTGGTTTATGCAGGTGGTTTTAAAGTTGTGGCTGACCGGTGTATGTATACACACACACACACACACACACACATAAAATACATTTGGTTGTTTTATTTTCGGCTTTAATATTGAAAACAAAAAGTGCCAATTTGGTCACAGTCATAATAATTGCTTCTGGTTATCATTATAATGTTATATTGTTACATAATTTGTTCTTATTACGTTTTGATAAAACATGCCAACTGACTTTTTTCATACCTGAATCATTATTTTGAATTCTGACCCATGAATTAATAGGCTCTTTTTAATTGTCACAAAACACAAAACTACATTTAAAAAAAACCCAATGATTTAAATAAAATATGGCATGAAATATATGGTTCATATTTGACAGAAAACAAAATTCAGCAGGAAGGCATACAAATGTTCAGCATGGTAAGGTTTTGCATTATGGACAGTAAGTCACAATGTAAACTTTCTGGAGATACTTGTAAATCCATCAAAGCAAATAAGGCATTTATTGCATGCTGGGAATCTTGCACAAGAAAAGGAAAAATGTTCAAGGTATTGATATGCCAGATAACATGTCAGTTTTGCAGGAAGGTGCGATTGAACAGATTGTGTCTGTTAGCTCAGACAGAAATTAGCAGTGGTTTGTACCCACCATTAAGATCTTGGATTTAGCAGCTTGAGAGGCTGGGCGTTGGAATCAGCACTGGGGTAAAAGAATGGATACAAGGTATCTTTGAAATTTTCCCCCAAGAAAGAGAACAGTGGACTCATGTTTTCTGTGTTGTAAAATGACAATTGGCCTGCCTCATAATCTAGGTACACACCAACCCTCCTCACCCCCTTGTTGCCCACAGTCCAGTACCCATTTTCAGGGGTCAGTACCACCCAGCCATCCCGCTCAGCTGTTTCACTGGCCACACCCACATCCCAGTCTGGCTGGTCTCCCACCTCTACCTCCCAGTAATGACGTCCTGAGGAAAAGCCACATTTGGCCAGCACGCATGGGCTGAACTCAAAGTGGGCCTCTCCCATGGCCGAAGCTTCCTTGGGGGTGTGGCTATAGCGGGCAGTTGTGAGGTCAATGGAGAGAGAGAGGAATGGATTGGCAGTAGCTGGGTCAAGTGTCAAAGAGCAGAGACCTGCATAAAAGACAATGAGAGATGGGGCTCTATTTTAACATAAATAGCAGCACAGATAAATAACTGTAACATAGACTGCTCTTGGTGATGATGTTTTACAGGTGTGAGATATTAGCATTCAATTCTGCACGCCCACTCACAAAAAAAAGTTGAGAGAGAAAGGGGAGGGGGGGGGGGAGAAAGAGAGAGCATTGTGTAATGTCATCTGGTATTCACTTTGTCTAACCACACTAATTCCAACTGTCACAGTACACTGTCCAGTGTTAATTCAACTCTTACAGAGTAAGTATGAATCAAATTGGGTCATATGGACTCACATTTTACTGTGTGATTGAGACCTCCTCTGCTTAAGTGCATCTGACCCAACAGGGAACGTTATTTATAAATGGCCACACATAATAGACTTAAAATGAAGACCTTGAATGAAATAAATCAGGATTTGCCTTGAATCTTGGCCTAGTTCATTTTCATGCTAGATGTAATAGGGCAATCTATGTCTGTAAATAGAAACATTATGATGATAAAAAAAGATAGAAGGAATATAAGATAGGGGCCATCAATTATGTGATGTAATGAAACAACATGGTATTTTATTAATTTATGTTTTTTCAAGAAACAAAAGAGGTTCAACTACTGTGTATGGGTTTTTTAAAAACGAATTTCTATTCAGGGGTTTCCTGTTAGTGAAGTACACAAACACAAATGCACACCTGCTATTTCCTGTTTCCATTGATGAACCATGACTCAGGGCAAAAACAGGATGTGGGTTATAGTAGCATGCATGCAAAAATACTGTATACAGTATGCAATGCACATGATATGGTACAAAGCAGACACATTTCTATCTGAGATTATTTCTGATACATTTTTTGTTATTAGAACTTCAGAACTATGATTTGGCAAATTTTCATACTACTGTAAGCATTTACAAATACTGGTGTGGGTAATATATTGCACCATGTCCAGTTTATATACAGTGGTGTGAAAAAGTGTTTGCCTCCTTCCTTCCTGATTTCTCATTTTTTTGCATGTTTGTCACACTTAAATGTTTCAGATCATCAAACAAATTTAAATATTAGTCAAAGACAACACAAGTAAATACAAAATGCAGTTTTTAAATGAAGGTTTTTATTATTAAGGGAGAAAAAAAATCCAAACCTACATGGCCCTGTGTGAAAAAGTGATTGCCCCCTAAACCTAATAACTGGTTGGGCCACCCTTAGCAGCAACAACTGCAGTCAAGCGTTTGCGATAACTGGCAATGAGTTTCTTACAGCACTGTGGAGGAATTTTGGCCCACTCATCTTTGCAGAATTGTTGTAATTCAGCCACATTGGAGGGTTTTCGAGCATGAACCGCCTTTTTAAGGTCATGCCACAGCATCTCAATATGATTCAGGTCAGGACTTCGACTAGGCCACTCCAAAGTCTTAATTTCGTTTTTCTTCAGCCATTCAGAGGTGGACTTGCTGGTGTGTTTTGGATCATTGTCCTGCTGCAGAACCCAAGTGAATTTTAGCTTGAGGTCACGAACAGATGGCCGGACATTCTCCTTCAGGATTTTTTGGTAGACTGCAGAATTCATGGTTCCATTTATCACAGCAAGTCTTCCAGGTCCTGAAGCAGCAAAACAGCCCCAGACCATCACACTACCACCACCATATTTTACTGTTGGTATGATGTTCTTTTTCTGAAATGCGGTGTTACTTTTACGCCAGATGTAATGGGACACACACCTTCCAAAAAGTTTAACTTTTGTCTCGTCAGACCACAGAGTATTTTCCCAAAAGTCTTGGGGATCATCAAGATGTTTTCTGGCAAAATTGAGACGAGCCTTAATGTTCTTTTTGCTCAGCAGTGGTTTTCGTCTTGGAACTCTGCCATGCAGGCCATTTTTGCCCAGTCTCTTTCTTATGGTGGAGTCATGAACACTGACCTTAACTGAGGCAAGTGAGGCCTGCAGTTCTTTGGATGTTGTTGTGGGGTCTTTTGTGACCTCTTGGATGAGTCGTCGCTGCTCTCTTGGGGTAATTTTGATTGGCCGGCCACTCCTGTGGATTTGTGGATAATGGCTCTCACAGTGGTTTGCTGGAGTCCCAAAGCTTTAGAAATGGCTTTATAACCTTTTCCAGACTGATAGATCTCAATTACTTTCTTTCTCATTTGTTCCTGAATTTCTTTAGATCTCAGCATGATGTCTAGCTTTTGAGGATCATTTGGTCTACTTCACTTTGTCAGGCAGGTCCTATTTAAGTGATTTCTTGATTGAGAACAGGTATGGCAGTAATCAGGCCTGGGTGTGGCTTGAGAAATTGAACTCAGGTTTGATAAACCACAGTTAAGTTATGTTTTAATAATAAAAACCTTCATTTAAAAACTGCATTTTGTGTTTACTTGTGTTGTCTTTGACTAATATTTAAATTTGTTTGATGATCTGAAACATTTAAGTGTGACAAACATGCAAAAAAATAAGAAATCAGGAAGGGGGCAAACACTTTTTCACACCACTGTATTTGTACAAATACATGTATTTGACCATGGTGTACTATAAATGTGAAAAGGTAAAATGTGGTAGAAAATGTGGTATAAAAGGTCAATGTGGACCACTCACAAAATATTTATACCCATTTATGCCACCAGAGTTTATAGATACAAAATATTTTCCAAGTGAGAAACAGCTCCTCATTCAAAAACATAGCCATGGATGAAGTATGATTGATGGCTCTGAGAACATGGTAACTAGCAAACTACAAAGGAGTTCTGAATGTATGTAATTATATCATACCTGGTTGAATGACTTCTTCTAATTTCTTCCATACAAAGTATTGAATGGGCCCTTTATAGATTCCCAGGTCAAACCACTCTGTGACATCATCACCCAGCACTCCAAACTGTGCTTTCATTCTTCATGAGAAAAAGAGCATAGACACCTAATTAAAGTGGAGCCAATTCATTTTATCTATAAAGCAAGGTGTTATCTATTATCTTACAAAACAAAAATATTCTTGAAACTTATTAGGCTGTAGTTTAATCATGGGATAGAGTTTCTTTATTTTTCTAAACAGTACAGTAAACAAATGATGTTCCAAAACAGTTCAAATAGATATTTTAGATACTTCACATGATTAAGTATACAGTCTTGTAGGTTGTTAATATTTATAAACATTCTCACCTCACTGTCACTTCTTGAACATCCTGTACAATCGTAAAGATGCACAAAAAATATAATTATTATCTGCCATTATTATTATTATTATTATTATTATTATTATTATTATTATTATTATTAGCTTTAGTAGCAATATTGTGTAGTAGTAGTATTAATAAGTCAGAGTAATTGCTATAGAGAAATAGAATTAAGAGTTTATAGGTAGCAAAGAAGCAAAGCAGTAGCCTATAGTACTAAAATAAGAGACTTTGTAAAGAAACTTACGTTGATCAGTGATGCAGGATCATGCCCTTCTTCCTCAAATCTGGCATTGAGTGAGGTAATGTCCTGGGCCAGTGTGTCAGTTTCCTGTGAGAGGTGAGACACGGCTTTCTGCCTGAGGGCCAGCAGCCTCTCGGTGTCTTTCTGCAGCATGGAGCACAGCCTCTCCCGTTCCCTCACGATGCCATGCAGCAGGGTGTCGGTCTCTTGGACGAGATGGGCTTGGAGGGAAACAGACTGGGACTGTGGAATCAAACAGGTTGCACTCCTTGAAAGACACGTTCGAAACAGCGAGGTTGAAACACTGTAACATTATTCCCACACAGTGGCACACTTTATTGTTCTGATATTGGGTGAGGGGTGCAGGGTAGCTATGGTGTGGCACTATTCAAATTTGTTATTGTTTGTTATTCATTCAATCTAATTATTTTAAAGATTTACCTTGATTTCTTGGATTTCGTCCTCACACTTATGGTGAAGCTTCTTAATTTCTTCCTTCTGGCTCTCAAAATGTTTCACAGTCATTTGGAAATTCTCCTGTAATGTAAAATTGTGATCAGATCATCATCATTCTGCCCCTCCATCTCTCATCCCTCCCCAATTCACTCTGCTTCACCCTACTCCACCCAACTGCACCTTTCTCCACCCCACTCCAGTGCACTTTTATGAAATCCTTTCCAACCCCGCCCCTCACCTGACACTGCATCAAAACCTCCTCTATGGGCGCCAGTCTGTGGGTGCGGTGCTCTTTGGAGACAGCACACACCACACAAATCCCTATCCGCTCTTCCTCACAGTACATCTTCAAGGGCTCCGAGTGGACTGTACACAGTCCTCTTCTTCCCTCCTTTTCTCCCGTCCTTGCCAATGCACTCATAGAAGAAGGGCACTTTCTGGTTCCCTCTAGCAGAACCTTGTGGTTGTGCATTCCCAAGCCACGAACTCTGTCCACGATAGTGGCAAGGAGCTTGTTGCCTTTTAAGGTAAACTGGGGGAAAATTTCACAACATAAAGGGCAGGTGAATCCACTATTGCTCCTTTCTTTGACCTCTCCCTGCTCCCTCCTCTCTCCCTTTTTCCAGTAATCTATGATGCACTGCCGGCAGTAGTTGTGTTCACAATCGAGTCTGACTGGGTCCACAAAGAGGGAGGAGCACAGTGGACAGGTGACCTCATTGACCAGACTCATGGCCAACCCTGCCTCTTCTCCTGAAGTCATTCCAGGAAAGGTCTAACTTCCTCTGGTGAATCAGATCAATTGTTCAAGGTTTTTTGTTTTTTGACTGAAACAGAAGAAAAACACATTTGATTATATTGAACCTTTGAAGAACATGTACCATAACAGAAGACAATGATTCCCTGTAGTGTAGGCTTAAAGCTGTTTGCTCCCAAGTCTGCTTGTTAGATGAATGACTATGATTGATTTATGAATACACATAATCAGATTTCAGCATGATGCTTGAGAAGTATTGTATAATTATACTAACAGAATTGATTAAACACAAAATGAGATTTTTCTAGTTTGCCTCAACTGTGAAACACATACGCTACTGAATTTACCATCATCTCAGTAAAACCTCTAAAATCATGAATGAGTTTACTCATCTCAGTAAAGACACATTGCTGCAGTACATTCAGTCGGGTTTATAAACCTTCAAACTGAAGTTGTTGAGTCTCACAGAGAAAACCCAGACACTGACCTCTTCACTTGTAATCTTCAGTCCTAATTCATCAGATTTGCCTTCTAGTCTCTTTCCTTCTATTGGTTTCAGACTGAACAGACGACTTTCACTGTTTAGCCTCCACCTCCCCCTTGAAACATTCTGAAAGAACCGCTTGGCAGATTTAAAAGGGACTTCCTCCTTCTCTGCCCCCCTCCCCTTCCTCTCGGTCTCATTTTGCAGAAAAAAAAGATGTGCGTTGACAACAGCGCCATGTTATTAGCATTAGCATATTAGCACAATTAGATAGCTAACAGTTCTATGGCTCCATGGAATTAGCTGAGTAGTTTCTTCTGTCAAACAAGCCACAAGATATGTCCTCAGATACAGGTGTGCATATGTGAGTACGCAGGTGTGTGCAAATTTGTGTACAGTATGCTCTGGAGATTAATATTTCACTTGTGCATCCATATCCACAAACATATTGCCTCAAAATTGTGTGCAGAAATTAAAATGTATTTTAATGACAGACAATCATTTGAGTTTTATATTTTATTTCTTACAAAATGCCTAAATGAAGGGGATGAAGCACAAAACAGTAAACACAATTTAACAGAAAGCACAGCAGTCATCAGATCTGACAAGAATTATAATTTGTGCCAGGCGAATGGATGGTCAGGGGCATCTGATCATATCCCTTTTTGAGTCAGCGTGAGTACAGTTAAGCATAGCACACATCCATGGTTCTAATGGTCTTTGTAGTCTGCAATATGTATTTACAAAAAACAATGTTCCATGACCTGCAATACTGTTAAACATGGCAGTCTTCTAATTCTCCCCCTGCAGTCAGCATTGCATTCTGAGGTAATGTACTGGCATTACCAAACACAAAAAGTATTGATGAATCAGCATAGCACACACAAATTTATTTAGTATTAAATGACAAAAAAGTTCAAGTTAAAGGTCTTGGATGCACTATGACTTGAAATGGTTTGACCTTGAGGACCACACTTGCTACCCCAGTTAGGTCAGGCAAAGTGTCTTTGTTTCCACAGGGAAGAAATTGAAAATCACGAAGTAAGTAGGCAGTGAACAGGAAGAGCTCCATTTTGGCTATAGACTCCCCAAGGCACAGGCGGGCCCCACCTCCAAATGGCAGAAGAGCACGAGTGGAAGCTCCACCTCCGTCTAAAAAACGTTCTGAAAGTGGAATTATAATCAGCAAAATTCTCACAGTTTACTAACAACAAAACCAAAAAATATGGGTTCTCACAGACCAGTTCATATTTCTGTACTAGAATTGTGTACTGTACATGTTGAGTGCTGCAGCCTGAGATGCATCATTGGTGAATATGTATATTAAGTCAGCTGCACAACCTGGTTTGAAGGCATAGGGGTCAGTCCAAATTGCTGGGTCATGGTGAGCACCATAAATATTGGGGATGATAACGGTGTCCTTTGGGATACAGTATCCTGCAATGCTGAACACGGATACAATACAAATTCAGTGCATGTATCCAAATGAGCTCAGGAACAACATTCAAAGGTGCAGTTATCTTGTACTTCCTACCTGCTGTCTCTAGTGGCTCGGTGAGGAACTGCAAGTGGAGCCACAGGTCTGAGTCTAAGCACTTCACTGATCAGGGCAGACAAGCAGGGCAGCTTGAGTCTATCACTGTACTGTGGATACCGAGTATCCAGCACTGTACACAGCTCACTGTATACTCTGCACTGCACCTAGAGAGAGAGAGAGAGAGAGAGAGAGAGAGAGAGATGTTTATTTCAAATAAAATCAAGCATATTATGATTTGGCCAATACAGTAGAGAACACTGATGAAGTAAAACAGAAGCAGTGTCATTCTGTTTGAGCTGATGATGACAAGGTTTGAGTGAATGAAATGAAATGGTATACAGGTCTGCACCTCAGGTCTGTGAAGTAAGAAGGCCACAGTCCAGCACAGCCAGGCAGCAGTGGTCTCTGTGCCACCAATGAGCAAATCCACTGTAGTCATGTGAACATGAGTTTCCGTCAGTGCCTGGAGGCAGAATAAGATTTAATGAATAATGTATGTTATACAACCTTCAATTAATTAAGTGTAGTCAATTTGTAATACTAAACAGAGGCATGGTAATTTCAAAATGATTACTGTATTTAAATGGCATTGGGCATTACGTAATCAACAAATAAACAACAAAATCACAGTACTGACAACAAATGATGATTGTGACCTATTACCCAGGACAGGTACAACATTACCCACCACCTTCTCTTTTTCCCCCAGCGGCTGATCCAGGTTCTCAAGTAGAGAGGCTGCTACAGTGCCCCCTGTCCCTTCATCCTGGCATAGCACCTGAGGTAAACATCCAGCCAAAAAGGAAGTATGCTATAGCCCTATTTGCATGTGCCAACACCGTTTTATGGTGCAAATTCTTACATGCTTGTGCTGATGGACGCGTGGCCTGTAGTGTAGTGGTTATGGCACATTACTGGGACACACAAGGTCAGTGGTTCGATCCCCAGTGTAGCCACAATAAGATCCTGTTGGGCCCTTGAGCAAGACCCTTAACCTTGCATTGCCCCAGGGGAGGATTGTCTCTTGCTTAATCTAATCAACTGTACGTTGCTCTGGATAAGTCTGCCAAAATGCAATTAATGTCATATAATGATATACATGACCCATTGTCCTTATTAATAACAGCTGGCAGATTCCTTCCATACTCGCCTTATATTCTTGGATATGCGATCTAATGATGTCATCTCTCCGGGCCACCTCTTTCAGTAGACGAGAGAAAGGAGGATTGGGCAACTTCTATATAAATGATATATAAACAACTGTTCAACAAATACTACATGCACTATATTTATTAAGTAGTATCTATTTAATTAGACTATTTCACCTGCATGGCGTTGGGTTTGTGCCATAAGTAAGATCAAACAATAAAATAATTTGATCAAGAAAAATGGCAGGTTGTGGCAATTTCCCCTCTGACTTGACACTTTGTATTACAGGCAATGTGAATGATGTTCCATACCCTGAGCAGTGGAAAGGAGTCCAGAGCGGAGATCCAGGAGGAGCCCCACAAAGACACAATTTCATTCAAACAGCCATGCAGACGATGCAGCTCAGGGGAGCTCTTGTCATACTGGGAGAGAGCATGGCTTATAGTGTTAGAGTGGGGATACCGTTTGATGGCAAACACATACAACATTCAGTGGCATTTCTATGAGAGTTATAATAAAATGATAACGTTTCAATTTCAGTAAATGTCAGGGCTCCCCAGTCTCTGTAGACCTCATTTACTTCATTAAGACTGATAAAGACCAAGCAGGAAAATCTAAACAGTAAACCAGTACACCCAACATCTAAAGCAAAATCAACAGTGGGCTGACAATTATTTCCCTTATAGGTACTTTTCCTTATAGAAATGCTTCTTTCATGAAGCATTTCCTGCATATTATGTGATGAGCAATCATTCTTAAGCTTTTAAAAAATGAAGATGCTGTTGCTAATTATTTACATTCAGGTAAAGAGAGTACTGACTTCTTTTCCAAAAACCAGAGTAGTGATGACATTACTGGCAGCCACGGTGAAGTCCTCTGACAATTCCACAGGAGTCTCATTGTAGTCCAATAGAACCTGCAAATGCATGCACACACACCCAGAAATAATAATACACCCTGTATGACTCTGTCAGTAAATTCAGTCCAGGTCAAATTCACTTCAGTTCCATGGAATGAATCAATCCAGCCTACCATTTACTCTCAGTCTCCACTTTATACAACATAGAAGAGAGTCATGGTGGAACCTTGCTCATATGAAAAGACTACACCCAGGATGGGACACAAATCAATCGCAACCTTCATTTCCTTTTCATTAGATAACTAAATACACTATATACGTATATAAAAAACATACTTGAATTTGAACTGAATTGTTACTGTAGTTACGAACATGGTGCACAATGCTTCTTGTGCAATGAATCACAACTCGTAAAATGCCATGTATACATCCTGTACCTGCCTGAGGCTGAGAGCCTGCCTCTGAATCACAGAGTGCAGAGACTGCGCAGAGCAACGCTGCAGAGCACTGTGGGCCACGCGCCGATGTGTCCGCCACGCATTACTGTAGTCCCCCAAGGAGATGGATTGCCCACCACCTGACACAATATCACCTGAGAACAGTAGAAAGAGTGAGAGAAAGAGATAAACAGAGGGAGAGAGAAAAAGAGAGAGAGACTGGAAAGGAAGGAAGCCAAGAAAAGGGAAGAAAAGACAGAAACCTGTGTTAAGAGGCAAAGCGTAAGTTTGGTCAATTTGTGGGGTGCAGAACAATGGCCTGGGTAGGGAGTTTGTTACCAGTGTATGAGTGGGGTCTCCCTGCAAAGTCTGACCACTTCTTCACCAGGGCCTCCCGGATAACCTCAGCACTGCTCAACACAACTATGGCTTAAAGACACATGTACACAATCACACAATCAATCAAAGACTCAGATTTGAGCACTAATTCCAACACACTCACTTCATTACAAGCATCTCCAGTGGTGATTTAAAAAGCTTATCATTCAAGTTAACACAATCATGCTACTTAAAGATAAGATAAGATAAGATAAAGTGTGCGTGTGAATGGGTGAATGAGAAGCATCAATTGTACAGCGCTTTGGATAAAGGCACTATATAAATACCAACCATTTAAATAAAATTCAAACTAAGCAAACCGCCAAGCTCAATGTGAAGTAAGAGTAAGTGTCATTCCAAGGGTAAAAAGACACACGGCACTGCCAAATGATATAAAGACAATGCAGGCTGTAAACCTTACTCGTGTTGCCACAGTTGAGTCGGTAGATGCTGCCATAGCGGCGAGCCAGTGAGGTCAGATGATTGGGGAGGTGGTCTCGTGTTAGCTCCAACATGTTACCCAGAAGAGGGAGGGAGGGGGGGCCAGGGAGGGAGGGGGAAAGAGAGGGAAGTAGCTGGTTGAGAGAGCAAAGGAGTGTGGAGAAAAATTATTACAAAATACGCCATACAAATTAACCTGCGGCTTTTACAAAGCAGAGAAGAAAAATGTATACTATCAGCAAACTGACTATAATACATGAACAGCATTAACAGTAATAGCTGGATATTACAAAGTAATGTACTGAGAGAGCACACAATGGGCATGCTATGATACGTATGAATCTGCATCAATATATCAGGATAATGTATAATAGGCCATGAAATACAAACATTTTATTGTAAAAATCATAGTCTGAAACTCATGAAAATGTCTTTCTGGAAGAATGAAATGGCCATGACAAGGCTGAGATCCTTACATTTGTTTACGTCCAAAAACCCAACTGAAAACCCCATTGACACTTACCTTTTGATTGAGAGCATGACTTCTGATCAGTCTGTCTGGGTGATAAACAAACACCAGCCAGAATACAAACAGCACAACTGCTGAACCCACACACACAAAAGTCATGAAAACTGGCATCACATTAACAGATTACCACTTTGAAAGTGCAGACACCATCTCAAAATATCTTCTCCTTTTATATTCTCTCCATCTCTCCCGCCTCCTCTATCTTTGTCTCTTCTCCATTGACCTGCTGACATTTGTCCTCTTACTCAAGGATGGACAAACATTATTCCAAATAAGTCAAATTACTTTCCGGCAGCCACATTGAAGTGAAAACCATGAACACAAGGTCATAATGTATTATTACAATGCACTTGCTGATCTTTCAGAATAAAAAAAACAGAATAATATACATAACCTAGACCTTAACTAACAACAAGATATATAGCTGTGACCCCTGAAAGGGCAAACAAATGGATGTGCTATTGAAAAAGCACTGTCTAAATGAAAGCCATAAACATATTGTGCAATTCTGCTCTATAAACGGTGGATAAGGTAACATCACACAGGAGTTATTATCAACAGGTACAGATCCCATTAATATTGCTCTCAGCACAATCTAATGAACCTGAGATGTGAATTATAAAATGTGCAAATATAAAGTGAAAAAGATCAGAGAGAGAGAGAGATTATATAAACAGAATTGGAGGGAATTATGGGAAGTCAGGGATTCAGTCAGGGATACTCCAGTACAACCTTGAGAGAGGCACAGACATTTGGGCCTTTCTGGCCATGTTGACCTTCTCTGGGCATAGTTACAGTGGGAGCAATAATTATTTGATCCCTTGCTGATTTTGTAGGTTTGCCCACTTACAAAGAATGGAACTGTGTAGAATTTTAATCATAGGTACATTTTAACATTGAGAGACAGAATATAGACACACTCCCTCCACAGATTTTCGGTGGGATTTAGGTCTGGAGACTGGCTAGGCCACTCCAGGACCTTAATACGCTTCTTTTTGAGCCACTCCTTTGTTGCCTTGGCCGTATGTTTTGGGTCATTGTCATGTTGGAAGACCCATCCACAACCCATTTTCAGTGCTCTCACTGAGGGAAGGAGGTTGTTGCCCAAAATTTCCTGGTACATGGCCCCATTCATCCTCTCCTCAATACGGTGAAGTCGTCCTGTCCCCTTAGCTGAGAAACACCCCCAAAGGTTTCCACCTCCATGCTTCACAGTGGGGATGGTGTTCTTGGGGTTGTACTCAGCATTTCTCTTCCTCCAAACACGGTGAGTCGAGTTGATGCCAAATAGCTCTATTTTGGTCTCATCTGACCACATCACCTTCTCCCAAGCCTCCTCTGGATCATCCAGGTGTTCTTTGGCAAACTTCAGATGGGCCTGTACATGTGCCTTCTTCAGCAGAGGAACCTTGCGCGCGCAGCAGGATTTTAATCCTTCACGGTGTAGTGTGTTACTGATGGTTCTCTTCGTGACTGTGGTCCCAACTGCCTTCAGGTCATTAACAAGCTCGTCCTGTGTAATACTGGGCTGATCCCTGACCTTTCTCATGATCACTGATATCCCACAAGGCGTGGAGCCCCAGACCAAGGGAGATTGGCGGTGACTTTGTGTTTCTTCCATTTTCAACAGTTGTTAACTTCTCACAAAGCTGCTTGCTTATTTTCTTGTAGCCCATCCCAGCCTTGTGCAAGTCTACAATTTTGTCCCTGATGTCCTTAGACAGCTCCTTTGTCTTGGCCAAGGTGGAAACGTTGGAATCTGATTGATTGTGTGGACAGGTGTCTTTTATACAGCTACATAACGATGTAACGAGTTGACACAGGTGTTTTGGGTAATGAGTTGAGATTAGGAGTGCTTCTTAATGGAAAACGAACTGGTCTGTGGGAGCCAGAATTATTGCTGATTGGTAGGGGATCAAATACTTATTTCATGCAAAAATATGATGTTGTTATTGTGGATTATTTTGTGATATTCTGTCTCTCAATGTTAAAATGTACCTATGATTAAAATTCTACACAGTTCCATTCTTTGTAAGTGGGCAAACCTACAAAATCAGCAAGGGATCAAATAATTATTGCTCTCACTGTATATACCATGCCAATTCACACACCATTTAGACCTATGGGAAATTTGGAGATTCCAAACATCTTATTACATGTAATCCAGAAAAAAGGCTAGGAGTGGTCCTTAGAACACTAAAAAACTACACACTCAGGAAAATCAGGGGACTGACATTAGATGCAAAAAGTTGTTTTGTATTACATTATAAAAAGAACAAACATGATGAAACCTGATGAAGATGTTGAAACGTGCGTTGTTCCTCTTTCTGTAACGTAATAATTAATATCTTTTCGCATATAAGGTCAGTCACCTGTTGTTCCTGAGTGTATGGTATTTTCAGTGTTCTGGAGTCAGCTGAGGACCACTCCAAGCCTTTTTTCAAAACCATGCCACCTTATCACAAACAACATAGACAAAAACAACGGCTAGACTGAATGGAATTGTTTAAAAGTACCATATCCGGTACATCTTCAACATTGCTTTATTAGACTGGAGAATTTCCTGGGGACAAAACAACAAAACACAAAGCGATTCTAAACCAAAAGCACAGTACAGACAATGCCATGAAAACACTCATGAAAATGCCATGAGTGCATACGGAGATCTCCACATTCCACATACTTTCAATAGCTGCAGTGTGCAGTACCAACAGAGCATGGAAACAGTGCATATTCATTCCATCAACAGTCAGGAGCAACACACTTGGAAAAATGCACTCAGAGACATGGGGGGAAAACCATGACATGAATAGCATGGAAAACCTGTACACACAATGTGTTAAAAACATTTCATGTCATTTTACAAAAGGTTTTCTGCCTTATTGCATTGTGTGTATAAACAGAAGAGTTTCATGGGATGCCATTTAGAAAAGAGATTTAGGGCTCTAAGCGTGGCAGGTCTGGGTATGGACGGTATGTGTCCTGTCTGGGTGAACAGTCAGTGTGTACACTGTGGTGTTGTGGTGTGTGTGCCTGTGTATGTGTGTGCAGTGTGTGTGTGTGTTAGCGTGTGTTAGAATGCATACGTTTATGTTTGCCAGTATGGCACATGTTTGTGTGTCCATGTGTCCGTGTGTGTGTGTGTGTAATGTGGATAGTGGTGATGTGCGTGTTCCCTCTCCCTCACTCTCTCTCACTCTCTTTCTCATTTGCTCTCTCTCTCTGTCGGACTCTCTTCCTCACTTGCACTGCGTCTCCCTCTTTTGGGCTGCCTGTCTAGCTGTGAGTCCGGGATGGGAAGGAGGCTGGCCGCAACTTCATCTCGGTGAAGGGGATGGAGGAGTCCTTGCCTTTCCGGTCAGTCCAGATCACACCCTGAAACACAGAACAGGAGCAGTCACTAACTAGCTACCACATGTCCATGATATGCATGCTCCCTGAATCAATAAAGGGAAATCATTCTAATGCAACTAATCCAATTCTAATACTCATTGTAATGTAATGACCGTGCCTTAATGCTCACATTTACACAGGAAAGTGGGTATAATTTCAAAGCCACTGCAAACTCCATACAAACACCAACATCAATCAATTCCATAATGACTATACTCTGATTTAGCCCTGATAAACACCCGTAACTAAAGTCATGCAAGCTTTAAAAGAGTTTGTACTTCAAAGTAAGGATGCATGATACTGTAAGGTCCATGACTGAGGGGCTGTATGTAGTGCCTAACCTAACCATTAGTCTAATCAATTGTAAGTCTATTTGGATAAAAGCGTCAGCAAAATAAATAAATAAATAAATAAATAATAAGTATGATTATTATTATTATTACCTGGTCGGTGGTGCCAGTGTTGTAGAGGCCATTGATGTTGGCTTTCCGGCAGTTCTTGTGCCACCAGCCTCCCCTGTAGGACGTGTCACAATGGGTGCTGATGGGGAAGGGGTCTTTGTCATGTGTGGAAAATGGGCGGTCGTTGTAATGTCTCATGGAGTCTCCTACACAGAACAAGTGGGGTGGGATGGGGTGGGTTGAAGCAATATGTTGAAGCAAAATAATTTTCTCCTTGTTATGCCCCCCTGACTGTACTGTATGTCTCCCATTCCTTCTCTCTTTTTCTCATTGTTTTGCCTGTCTCCTTCCCTCCCTCTTCCCCAGCTTCTTACCAGCAGTACCCGAGTACCCAGACACTCTGAGTGCATAGTGTTTTCTCTGACCATCCACGTAGAAGAAAGAATAGTGGGCATAGGCAGACTCCGCCCCTGCACGGAGGTCCACACGCAGGGCCATGGGTCTAAGGATGGTGAGATTGTGAATGTTTTCATTGCCTGGAGGGAGAAAGAGAGGTCTTATAGTTTCAGACAGAGTGGGCACTATTTTCTTCTGTCAGTTTATGTACTGTTGACTCCGCCAGGTTTAACTATCCATCCATCCATCCATTATCTGAACCCGCTTATCCTGATCAGGGTCGCAGGGGGGATGGAGCCTATCCCAGCATACATTGGGCGAAAGGCAGGAATACACCCTGGACAGGTCGCCAGTCCATCGCAGGGCACACACACCATTCACTCACACACTCATACCTACGGGCAATTTAGACTCTCCAATCAGCCTAACGTGCATGTCTTTGGACTGTGGGAGGAAACCGGAGTACCCGGAGGAAACCCACGCAGACACGGGGAGAACATGCAAACTCCGCACAGAGAGGCCCCGGCCGACGGGGATTCGAACCCAGGACCTCCTTGCTGTGAGGCGGCAGTGCTACCCACTGCACCATCCGTGCCGCCTCAGGTTTAACTAGTTAATTCAATTCTAATTTGCCTGACTTTTTAGCGAGCCAAAATGACTAGTAACAATCTCTGTACATAATTATTTTGTTTGATCTATTGCCTGTATGGACTACTATTTACTTAGTTTCAGCATTAATATAAATAATATAAATTCATAGCAAATTGTTGAGTACATTTTTTCCAGAGTGCACAGTTGAACTCTAAATTCTCTAAACTCTTGAAATGAATGATGTGAAGCCTGTGGAGCTAGTTCAGGCAGACAACTCAAGAAGTGCCGCCCCCTCACATGATGCTCACGTCTAATGGGAGGGGCTATATAAAGCACAAACCTTACCTGTTTAGGCACACTCTACCATGCTATGCTGCCTGCTAGCTGTTGCATGCATTGACGCATCTGCCCTGATGCAATCATACAAATCTGCCCTGCAGCCTGGTTCATTCTGCATGCTAAAGCCATTGCGCTGCCTGGCTCTTTCTGCTGCACTGCCTGTTTTGGAATACAGCCATTATATTGCATGCTATTGCCACTTTCTCTAGCTGCTTTTGCTAAAATTATCCTGCCATTCCTAATTCATACCTTCACAATGTTTGCACTACTACCACCACCCCAGCATCTACCGGTGAGCTCTGCTTTTTAAGATCCCATGAGGAGGGGTTTGTAGGGAGGGATGAGAGGCAGATCCGAAAAGTTTGAATTTACATTAAACCTAAATATTAATATTAATATTGCTTAATTATTTGTGAGTTGTCTAACTGAAATATGATAATCAGAAATTTAGGTGTGACTGATTACTTTTCACAGACATTTGAATTTTCGAATTTGGCTGCAAACAAACAAGAATAACAGCATCAACATGAAATTGAGCAATACATTTCAACCTTACCAAGCCAGAATTCTCCACTCAGATTTCCAAAGCCATAACTGTAGTCACTCCATCCTCTGAAGAAATTTGCCTCCCCATTCATCCTCCTTTGGATGACCTGACAACACACACACACTGTTATGAGAAGGAAAGCAGTATTTACATTATGTGTAATAATTACACTTTATGAATGCTTAATGTGTGCCCTATTGGTAAGTGCAACACAAGTAGAAAATGTAAGGTATTATAACCTTATATTTATTTAAATAACATGTAAATACTTCACAAGACAGCTACCAGTGAGCACTAGAGCTGACCAATCACCAAAATGACATATAGTCCCCATGACGCTCACAAACAATACAACCCATAACATGAAAGCCAGTCAGCTCACTGTGTAAAAGACCCCGATCGCTCATATATGTAAATAATCAAAGTTTAATTATTGATTCCACACACAGGGTGTGTGTGTGTGTGTGTGTGTGTGTGTGTGTGAGTGTGTGTGTGTGTGTGTGTGTGTGTGTGTGCGTGAGTGTGTGCGTGAGTGTGTGTGTGTGAGTGTGTGAGTGTGTGTGTGTGTCTGTGTGTGTGTGTGTGAGTGTGTCTGTGAGTGTGTGTGTGTGTGTGTGTGAGTATGAGTGTGTCTGTGAGTGTGTGTGTGTGTGTATGAGTGTCTGTGTGAGTGTGTCTGTGTGTGTGTGAGTGTGAGTGTGTGTGTGTGTGAGTGTGTGTGTGTGTGTGTGTGTGAGTGTGTGTGTGAGTGTGTGTGTGTGTGTGTGAGTATGAGTGTGTCTGTGAGTGTGTGTGTGTGTGTATGAGTGTCTGTGTGAGTGTGTCTGTGTGTGTGTGAGTGTGAGTGTGTGTGTGAGTGTGTGTGTGTGTGTGTGAGTGTGAGTGTGTGTCTGAGTCTGTGTGTGCGTGTGTGTCTGTGTGTGTGTATGTGCGTGTGCGTGTGCGTGTGCGTGTGCGTGTGCGTGAGCGTGCGTGTGCGTGTGTGTGTATTTTACACACTGGCCCACTCTACTCCCTTGCAAATTCTCTGCTCCCATACCGTCCAGCCTCCACCATCCGTCTCCATGTCACAGTAGACCCGAACCGGCCTCCCCTGCCGTCCTGCAGGAAAGACTTCTACCTCTCCTGACTGCTGCATCCCGTTCAGCAGCTCCTGGGAGCAGTCAGTGGGGAAGGGCATGCGCAAAGACCCTGTGGGGGAGACCACATGCTCACATTTACCTGATAGAAGCAAAGTGCTTTTCCTACCCAAGGCAAGGATGCACAAGAGCACATCAGAATCCTCACTCTGTGCCCATGCCCATACTCCATCATGTTTACATCTCTATTCATGCATCAGTTGTGCCCTCTACCCCACATTGTTCCCCTGCGTAGTCGGATAAACGGTAAGTTATGTTGGATAAAAGCATCAGCTACATAACTGAAATGTTTTGATACAACAATACATGAACACTCACCTGTTTTGAACTCAGTGGAGATGATAGTAATATACCGTCCGTTCCTCTCTCCCTGTACCCGCACTGTATACTCTGACAAAGGACTCAGTCCAGTCAGTTTGAATTCGGTCATGGTGGAGGCAAGGGTAACTTCCTGAGAAGACCATGGGAAACTGATCATTTATTGCCTGTGTTTTTCATTTTCCAGTAGATCCACTTATCAATGTTTATACCTACTTTTTTCCACTATCTGCAATTCAAATATACCTATATCCTCAGTCAAATCCAAAGCCATTTTTAATATGATGTTAGAATTTAGGATTTGGGTCTTGGGATTTTATTTTTTGTTTTTCTTAAAGGGGAGGCCTGTAGTGTAGTGGTTAAGGTACATGACTGGGACCTGTAAGGTTGGTGGTTCGATTCCCAGTGTAGCCGCAATAAGATCCACACAGCCGTTGGGCCCTTGAGCAAGGCCCTTAACCCTGGGGGGATTGTCTCCTGCTTAGTCTAATCAACTGTACGTTGCTCTGGATAAGAGCATCTGCCAAATTCCGATAATATCATGTTAAAGCTTTGCATTTACTTGACATTGTGATCACATAACAAATAATTATGCATCTATTATTTCCAGACTAGGTCCCAGACCTGTATATATTTTATATTTATAAAAACCAAAGAAGATAAAAGCACAAAAAGAAGAAAGAATTCCACCTGCATAAATTATCAGTTAAAACACAGAGCACTTGAGAAATAGACTAGAATGGTAATTTTGTTAATGTGAGCTGGGGTGAGCTTATCTTTCACTCACCTTTTCATCTTCTCCTGCCCTCTGATATGTAAGTCTGTAGCTTGTAACTGCCATATTAGGTGATTTCCATGACAACACAACAGAGCGTGGAGTCACCTGACTGACGGGCGTTTCTTGGGGGACCTCCCCCCTTCTAATACCATTTCCTGGGAGGCAAAAACACTTCAATCATAGGATGCCCAACTGACAGATGATATGAATAAGTCAACCAAATGCATACATTTATTACACAACAAAGTTGGCAACTCTGAACATTAGTTGATATGAAGGCATGCATGTGCTTTGACAAACCATTTGTAACTGAGTATTGTGTGTGTGTGTGTCTGTGGTTGCGTGTGCATGTGTGTGTTTGTGTGTGTATGTGTGTGTGTGCGTGTGGACTGACCTCCAGCTGTGGTGAAGGTTGCAGTAGTCCCAGTGCTTTGCAAGCTATCTAATTGACTGATGACTGTGACAGTATAGACCTTTGCAGGAAGAAGACCCTTCAGCTGGTGCTTAGAATTACTGCCTGAGACCTTGACTATCATATCTGGTGCTGAGGAAGAGAGGGAGAGAGTGAATATTTGTTCTATAAAGTTTGAATATATAAAGATAAACTGGCAGGCAATTAAGTGACCACCGCACTGATACCCTTGACTTGTAAACATACAAAAATGGGAGATGGCACACACCCTTTTCAGACCCATAAGTGATGATGTACCAATCAACTGTTGCCAGGGCAGGTTTCCACACCAACAGTGCCTTCGTTTCAGTGACATTGACAGCCCGGAGTCCCGTGGGTGGGTCAGGGACTAGGACAGGGAGATAAAACCAGAACGAGTGATACCAAAATATAGAGAAAGAGACAATGAAAAAAAAGCACATTAATATTTTACCTGTGATTACAAGGCCCTTGACTGGGTCACTCTCTTTCAAGCCCAGCACAGAAACCACATTGACCTCATAGGATGAGCCAGAGGAGAGCTGAGACAGAGTCACACTGGAATGCTTTGCATCAACTGACACAGATGAGGAGTCCCCTGTGGAGAATAAAAGATGCATTCAATATTTGGCAGCACTGAAATACAAGAAAGTAACCAAATTCTGAGTGTAGTTACACCAGCACTCTCACCATCTTCGATATGGGTAGAGGTGACCTTGAAGCCGGTAACGGGGCTTTTTGGTTTTGTCCAGGACACAGAAAGAGAAGAGTCTGTTACATTGCTGAACAGCAGTTCAGAGGGAGATTCTGGACCTGGGATGGAGGCAGAAATCAACCAAAAGATCAGCCACAAGGACACAAACTCTGCGTAAGGAACTCATTCAATGTTTAAAACTGACTTTGGTGTCTGGTGATACGGTTGGAAGCAGCTCTTTATCGTAATTTAAATTGCAAATGCATCTTCCATCTACAAACATGTAAAAGATTAAAATGCCCAAAACACAGCATCATCAGAAATTACTTATAGCACTGATATTAGGCACTCTCAGAAATAAAGTAGAAGTGGAGAAACATTTTTGTTCTTCATGGATCAAATTACAGTAATGTTTCTTTGGGTACAAATAAGTACATTTTCCAAGCAAAGAAAGGTATGAATTAGTTATATATTGCTGGCTAGGGGCACAATTTTTTCATACCTTTATTTCCGAGAGTGGGGGGCCTAAGTAGAAATGCAGAGCTTAGAGATACCTGTGGTGATGGTGAAGTGGTGGATTTTGGATTGCAGTCCTGAACTTATCCCAAATAGTGTCAGGGAGTAGCGAGTATGAGGTTGAAGGTTCCGGAAGGTCAGGGATCGTGCATTTCCTGGAATGACCTGTGATACTTTCTTAAGGTTCTTGTCACTGACTCTACCAATGGTGCTGTTGTGCGACTTAGTGAGGGACTGATGTGTACTGCTACCCTCACCACTCTTTCTATGGCTGTCAGTTATGTTCCTTTGGACAGTACTTTTGGCACTCTCCCCTTTTGTCTCTGTTTCACTCAAACTGATCATTACTTCACTTTTCTCTTCTTCCTCTTCTTCTGTCTCCTCTTCATCCTCTTCCTCTTCTTCACCACTCCCAAGAACATATTCCCTTCTGGTCACCACAAAACTTTGGAACATTCCTCGTGGGGCTTTCCAAATTATTATGAACCCCCTGGAAGTTATGTTTTGAACTTCAACAGAATTTAGGAATGATCCCATATTTCTGGTTCTGCTGCTTGTTGTGTTGGTTTGGGGTATAACTGTTTTAGAAGTGTTTTTGTGATGGCTTGAAGTTCTTATTGTTACATTGAAGCCTGTTTGACTTGAAGTGTCATTATGACCAGTTTTAACATTAATGGGCCTTGTTTTACTGCTACTGGCATGATTTCGATAAAACGGAGCAGTGGAGCTTATCTTAGAGGCCGTGTCTATCTGAATATCCAGCTTGTGTGATAACTCTGTCTTGGTGGCACTTCCTGTTTGTGAAACTTGCTTAGCATTGTTCTGCCTCTCATTTTCCAAAACTTTGTAGTTGGCTTTTATTGGTCCCCCAGTCTTAACAACCACCTTCTTCTGAGCTATCACAGGTCCTGAGTCAGCAGTTGTTGTCCTCAGTGTACCTGTGACATTCCACCTGCTTTCAACTCTTTGCTTTACAGCATATGTCTGATCAGTTCCATTTTCTACCCCAGATCCATGAATGCTTTCAGTGCTGTTTTTTTTAGTAACACCAGATTTTCTAGTATCAGTGATTTTGCTGTCCCCAGTGATTGTGACATCTCCCTCTGCTCCATATGTTTTGCGGCCACTAGTTCTGTCACTTTTCGTAAGCCCAACTTTAATAGCTGGGCTCTTGGTGTTAACCTTCTCAGACGTTGAGTGGATTTGCAGTCTTGAGGTATTTGCCATCACAGCCCCATGTATTTTACTTTGCCCTTCAACAGTATTGGTGGATTTTGTCCCAGATTTCTTTAGAACAGGGTTGTAAAGTACTTTTGAATGGAATTTGGAGTCTAGCCTGGAATCAGGCTGAATGACTTTGGACAACTCCGCTTGTCCTCTAGTCGCATCTTGTTTCAACAGAGTCTGACTTATTATTCTCCGTCCCCCTTGAGCAGATACCCCAGTCCCACCACCTGCACTTGTCGTTCTGAGTGTTACTGCTTCTGACCCAAGCATAGTTGTTTCTGTCCTGTGTGATGTTGTGAGATCTGTTTTCATGTATGTGCCTTGTTTTGTCTTATTGCTATCATCCCCTGTCTTAGAGCTCTTTTCTTGGTCCTTTTTTTGCCTTTCCTCATCTGTTTTTAAGAATAATGTTTTGTCCAATGTTGCCTTGTCAGATGTTTTCTTTTCTGGCTGCCGCTTTGCTGTCACAGTTTCCACGATCATCTTGTTGAATATTTTTTTGCGATTGCCTAAGGATATGAGAGCATATAGAAACAACTTTTAGAGTCATAACTATTGTATATATGGACAGTTTTGTATGGCCCAGTGAGGGACAGCCATTTTAGGAAGTCCTAGTCTGGCTAACAACATGGCCCCATTGTGAAAAAAAAAATGTCATCCAAAAGTCTTACCTGGTACAGCCTGCACTCTGATTGGCTGGCTTTGGCTTCTTCCCTTCAGTGCTATCAGAGTGATGTCATACAAGTACCCCTCTTCTAATCCATCAATATTGGCAGCATCTGTATCAGGGGGCAGAGTTGTTTCCTGACCTTCCTTCTTTCCACCCTTTGTCTCTCTCACACTGGGTGAGATTGAGAGGCGGTAACTGTCAATATCTCCCATTGGTGCCTCCCATTGGACAAGTACAGATGTTCGAGTTGACTTTAAAATGTGAAGGTTCTTTGGACCAGCTATGTCTGGAAAGAAAAAAAGAGAAAAACTGCTTATTATGAAAATTCTAATTTTATTTAAATTTGGTAAGGTGGAGTAAGGAGATGAAGTTGTGGCAGAGGGACATGGAGTGGAGAAAAATGTTGAGCGTACACTTTGTATATCAGGATAAAAAACATTATTCAGTTATCTGAGAAGTTGCAGAAATGTCAGGCCTGATTGAAAACAAGATGAGAAGATTAAAGTCCAGCAGGATCAGTGTGCAAGCAAAAGAGCCAGAATAGCTGCCGGTATTATCAGAGACTCACCAGTTGTAAACTCAGTGGTGCTCTCTGGTCCCATCTTCCCATCTCTCTCCCCTCTGATTGACACCTTGTACTTCTGACCAGCAGCTAATCCAGTCTGAGTGAAGCTGGTGAGTCTCCCTCCTACTTTGGCGGTTATCATTTTATCTCCCTCTCTCTGTGCATAAAGGAAAACACAACAATAAAAATAGATAATAAATAAAAAATAAAAAATGATTATGGGGGCAAAAAATGATTCTAAGATACATTTATCTGAAATAGGCATTACTTGGCCTTTGAAAGTGATGTGGTAGGTGCTGTACTGGACAGAAGGTTGGATCCAGAAAAGAGTAACAGAAGAGTCTGTTATATCTCTGCTCCGGAGATGGACAGAGCCAGAAGAAGCTGCTTGGAAAACAAAAATGCAGATCATGGACTTTTTATCCCAAGCTAAAAACATTTGCAACTGATATGACAAGTTGCTGAAATGTTATGTCAAAATAATTATGCTCACATGCCCATGGGTATTGTGCTGCACAAACTCTGCTTTAGTTCTGATCGAAAACATAACCAAAACATGCAAAAGGTCTTCACAGAAACAGTCCACCCAGATCCAACCGAGTCAAAATGGCAGAAGGACACATGAGCTCATAATTATCATAGACTCACCAGTTATGACATTGATGGTGCTCTCTGGTCCCATCTTCCCATCTCTCTCCCCTCTGATTGACACCTTGTACTTCTGACCAGCAGCTAATCCAGTCTGAGAGAAGCTGGTGAGTCTCCCTCCTACTTTGGCTGTTATCATTTTATCTCCCTCTCTCTGTGCATACAGGAAAACACAAAAACAAAAAGGATAATGTGTCTCTTCACTTTCAAAAAATAATAATGATTTTTTACATTTTAATATGAATTCAAAAAATTAGTCTAAGAGAAATATCTGAAATAGGCATTACCTGGCTTTTTAAAGTGATGTGGTAAGTGCTGTACTGGACAGAAGGTTGGGTCCAGAAAATAGTAAAAGAAGAGTCTGTTATATCTCTGCTCCGGAGATGGACAGAACCAGATGGAGCTGGGTAGAAAAAAATAGAGATTATGCAGAGGTAGAGAAGGAAGGAGGTTTACAATAATAATAAAAAAACCTTTGGAGTCATGTGTATTAGACTTTTAGCAAATTTCAGTAGTATCCCTGCTACAACAATAGGGCCAAACTAGATACGAGACTCACAATCCCAATTTCGTCACAGACTCACCAGTTGTGACCTCAATGGTGCTCTCTGGTCCCATCTTCCCATCGCTCTCCCCTCTGATTGACACCTTGTACTTCTGACCAGCAGCCAAACCGGTCTGAGTGAAACTGAAAATTCTTCCTCCCACTTTGGCTGTTATCATTGTTTCTCCCTCTCTCTGTGCATAAAGGAAAATACAACAATAAAAATAAATAATTGATTTCAAAAAATTTGATTATGACCTCAGAAAATGCTTCTAAGATAAATTCATCTGAAATAGGCATTACCTGGCTTTTGAAAGTGATGTGGTAGGTGCTGTACTGGACAGAAGGTTGGGTCCAGAAAATAGTAAAAGAAGAGTCTGTTATATCTCTGCTCCGGAGATGGACAGAACCAGATGGAGCTGAGTAGAGAAAAATGGAGATTATGAAGGTGTAGAGAAGGAAGGTGGTTTAAAATATTAAATAAACCCTTTGGAATCATATGTATGAGACTTTTAGAGAATTGCAGTAGTATCCCTGCTACAGCAACAGGGCCAAAGTAGATATGAGACTCACAATCCCAGTTTCCTCGTAGACTCACCAGTTGTGACCTCAGTGGTGCTCTCTGGTCCCATCTTCGCATCTCTCTCCCCTCTGATTGAACACTTGTACTTCTGACCAGCAGCTAATCCAGTCTGAGTGAAGCTGGTGAGTCTCCCCCCAATTTTGGCCGTTATAATTTTATCTCCTTCTCTCTGTTCAAACAGGAAATACAACAATAGAAATACATAATAGATACAACAACAAAAAAAAGATTTTATAAGCAAATAATTCCTCTAAGAAAATGTCATCTGAAATTGGCATCACCTGGCTTTTGAAAGTGATGTGGTAGTTGCTGTAATGGGTGGAAGGTTCGGACCACAAAAGAGTAACTGAAGAGTCTGTTATATCACTGCCCCGGAGATGGACAGAACCAGATGGAGCTAAGTAGAGAAAAATGGAGATTATGAAGGTGTAGAGAAGGAAGGTGGTTTAAAATGTTAAATAAACCCTTTGGAATCATATGTATGAGACTTGTAGAGAATTGCAGTAGTATCCCTGCTACAGCAACAGGGCCAAACTAGATACGAGACTCACAATCCCAGTTTCCTCGTAGACTCACCAGTTGTGACCTCAGTGGTGCTCTCTGGTCCCATCTTCGCATCTCTCTCCCCTCTGATTGACACCTTGTACTTCTGACCAGCAGCTAATCCAGTCTGAGTGAAGCTGGTGAGTCTCCCCCCAATTGTGGCTGTTATAATTTTATCTCCCTCTCTCTGTTCAAACAGGAAATACAACAATAGAAATCAATAATTGATTTTAAAAAATTTGATTATTAACTCAGAAAATGCTTCTAAGATAAATTCATCTGAAATAGGCATTACCTGGCTTTTGAAAGTGATGTGGTAGGTGCTGTACTGGACAGAAGGTTGGGTCCAGAAAAGGGTGACAGAAGAGTCTGTTATATCTCTGCTCCGGAGATGGACAGAGCCAGAGGAACCTGCTTAGAGAAAAATGCAGATCATGGACTTTTTATACCAAGCTAAAAACATTCAGAACTGATATGACAAGTTGCTGAAATGTTATGGCAACATAATTATGCACACATGCCCAGGGGTATTATGCTGCACAAACTCTGCTTCAGCTCTGATTGAAAACATAACCAAAACATGCAAAAGGTTTTGTAAGATACAGCCCAGCAGAATCTGTGCGGAAACAACAGAGCCAAAATGGCTGTAAGACCCATGACCCCATAATTATCATAGACTCACCAGTTGTGACCTCAGTGGTGCTCTCTGGTCCCATCTTCCCATCGCTCTCCCCTCTGATTGACACCTTATACTTCTGACCAGCAACCAAACCGGTCTGAGTGAAGCTGGTGAGTCTCCCTCCTACATTGGCTGTTATCATTTTATCTCCATCTCTCTGTGCATACAGGAAAACACAACAACATAAAGGATAATGTGCCTCTTCACTGGCAAAAAAGAATATTTCATTTTTTTACATTTTATTATGAACACAAATAATTAGTCTAAGAAAAATATCTGAAATTGGCATCACCTGGCTTTTGAAAGTTATGTGGTAGGTGCTGTACTGGACAGAAGGTTGGGTCCAGAAAATAGTAAAAGAAGAGTCTGTTATATCTCTGCTCCGGAGATGGACAGAACCAGATGGAGCTGAGTAGAGAAAAATGGAGATTATGAAGGTGTAGAGAAGGAAGGTGGTTTAAAATATTAAATAAACCCATTGGAATCATATGTATGAGAATTTTAGAGAACTGCAGTAGTATCCCTGCGACAGCAACAGGGCCAAACTAGATATGAGACTCACAATCCCAGTTTCCTCGTAGACTCACCAGTTGTGACCTCAGTGGTGCTCTCTGGTCCCATCTTCCCATCTCTCTCCCCTCTGATTGACACCTTGTACTTCTGACCAGCAGCTAATCCAGTCTGAGTGAAGCTGGTGAGTCTCCCCCCAATTTTGGCTCTTATAATTTTATCTCCCTCTCTCTGTTCAAACAGGAAATACAACAATAGAAATACATAATAGATACAACAACAACAAAAAAGATTTTATAAGCAAAGAATTCCTCGATGAAAATTTAATCTGAAATTGGCATCACCTGGCTTTTGAAAGTGATGTGGTAGTTGCTGTAATGGGGGGAAGGTTCGGACCACAAAAGAGTAACTGAAGAGTCTGTTATATCTCTGCCCCGGAGATGGACAGAACCAGATGGAGCTGGGTAGAAAAAAATTGAGATTATGCAGAGGTAGAGAAGGATGGTGGTTTAAAATAAAATAAAAACCTTTGTAGTCATGTGTATTAGACTTTTAGCAAATTGCAGTAGTATCCCTGCTACAGCAATAGGGCCAAACTAGATACGAGACTCACAATCCCAATTTCGTCACAGACTCACCAGTTGTGACCTCAATGGTGCTCTCTGGTCCCATCTTCCCATCTCTCTCCCCTCTGATTGACACCTTGTACTTCTGACCAGCAGCCAAACCGGTCTGAGTGAAACTGAAAATTCTTCCACCCACTTTGGCTGTTATCATTGTATCTCCCTCTCTCTGTGCATAAAGGAAAATACAACAATAAAAATAAATAATTGATTTCAAAAAATTTGATTATGACCTCAGAAAATGCTTCTAAGATAAATTCATCTGAAATAGGCATTACCTGGCTTTTGAAAGTGATGTGGTAGGTGCTGTACTGGACAGAAGGTTGGGTCCAGAAAAGGGTGACAGAAGAGTCTGTTATATCTCTGCTCCGGAGATGGACAGAACCAGATGGAGCTGAGTAGAGAAAAATGGAGATTATGAAGGTGTAGAGAAGGAAGGTGGTTTAAAATATTAAATAAACCCTTTGGAATCATATGTATGAGACTTGTAGAGAATTGCAGTAGTATCCCTGCTACAGCAACAGGGCCAAACTAGATATGAGACTCACAATCCCAGTTTCCTCGTAGACTCACCAGTTGTGACCTCAGTGGTGCTCTCTGGTCCCATCTTCGCATCTCTCTCCCCTCTGATTGACACCTTGTACTGCTGACCAGCAGCTAATCCAGTCTGAGTGAAGCTGGTGAGTCTCCCCCCAATTTTGGCCGTTATAATTTTATCTCCTTCTCTCTGTTCAAACAGGAAATGCAACAATAGAAATACATAATAGATACAAAAAAAAAAAGATTTTATAAGCAAAGAATTCCTCGATGATAATTTCATCTGAAATTGGCATCACCTGGCTTTTGAAAGTGATGTGGTAGTTGCTGTAATGGGTGGAAGGTTCGGACCACAAAAGAGTAACTGAAGAGTCTGTTATATCACTGCCCCGGAGATGGACAGAACCAGATGGAGCTGAGTAGAGAAAAATGGAGATTATGAAGGTGTAGAGAAGGAAGGTGGTTTACAATAAAAAAAAAACAACCTTTGGAGTCATGTGTATTAGACTTTTAGCAAATTGCAGTAGTATCCCTGCTACAGCAATAGGGCCAAACTAGATACGAGACTCACAATCCCAATTTCGTCACAGACTCACCAGTTGTGACCTCAGTGGTGCTCTCTGGTCCCATCTTCCCATCTCTCTCCCCTCTGATTGACACCTTGTACTTCTGACCAGCAGCTAATCCAGTCTGAGTAAAGCTGGTGAGTCTCCCTCCTACTTTGGCTTGAATGACTTTATCTCCCTGAATCTGTTTAACAGAAATAGGCGATGAAAGATTTTGTACAGGTCCTCACTGGGACACAAATAGAAAATGGACCGACAGAACAATTGTAAAATCAAAAATATCGTCAATAAAATTTTCCTGAGCTGATCTCACATGTTACAAAGTCATAAGTTCATAAGCTTGGATCACTCAGTGACACTGAGGGTGTGGATGCATTACCTGGCTTGTGAAAGCTATGTGGTAAGTACTGTACTGGACAGAAGGCTGGGTCCAGAAAAGAGTAACAGAAGAGTCTGTTTTATCTCTGGTCTGGAAATAGATGGAGCCAGAGGGAGCTGGGGGGAAATAAATGGGGATTGTACATTTTATAGAGGGTAACAAAGGCTGACCACACTGTATTTTTTGCAGTTATATGCATTTCAAGTTTACATATGTGTATGAAAAAAGAGATAGAGAGACCTACACAACGTAAATATCGAGTGGCATCATGCCATACATATCTGCCTTCGGATTCCAATTGCACATATTACAAAAGTTTACAATCAACGAAGAAAAAAAAAAGAATCAGCAAGGAATTTATTAAGGAGGAGCCCTGTGGGTGTGACCAAGTTAAACTGACAAGACTCACCAGTTGTGACCTCAGTGGTGCTCTCTGGTCCCATCTTCCCATCTCTCTCCCCTCTGATTGACACCTTGTACTTCTGACCAGCAGCCAAACCGGTCTGAGTGAAACTGAAAATTCTTCCTCCCACTTTGGCTGTTATCATTGTATCTCCCTCTCTCTGTGCATAAAGGAAAATACAACAATAAAAATAAATAATTGATTTCAAAAAATTTGATTATGACCTCAGAAAATGCTTCTAAGATAAATTCATCTGAAATAGGCATTACCTGGCTTTTGAAAGTGATGTGGTAGGTGCTGTACTGGACAGAAGGTTGGGTCCAGAAAATAGTAAAAGAAGAGTCTGTTATATCTCTGCTGCGGAGATGGACAGAACCAGATGGAGCTGAGTAGAGAAAAATGGAGATTATGAAGGTGTAGAGAAGGAAGGTGGTTTAAAATATTAAATAAACCCTTTGGAATCATATGTATGAGACTTGTAGAGAATTGCAGTAGTATCCCTGCTACAGCAACAGGGCCAAACTAGATACGAGACTCACAATCCCAGTTTCCTCGTAGACTCACCAGTTGTGACCTCAGTGGTGCTCTCTGGTCCCATCTTCGCATCTCTCTCCCCTCTGATTGACACCTTGTACTTCTGACCAGCAGCTAATCCAGTCTGAGTGAAGCTGGTGAGTCTCCCCCCAATTGTGGCTGTTATAATTTTATCTCCCTCTCTCTGTTCAAACAGCAAATACAACAATAGAAATCAATAATTGATTTTAAAAAATTTGATTATGACCTCAGAAAATGCTTCTAAGATAAATTCATCTGAAATAGGCATTACCTGGCTTTTGAAAGTGATGTGGTAGGTGCTGTACTGGACAGAAGGTTGGGTCCAGAAAAGGGTGACAGAAGAGTCTGTTATATCTCTGCTCCGGAGATGGACAGAGCCAGAGGAACCTGCTTAGAGAAAAATGCAGATCATGGACTTTTTATACCAAGCTAAAAACATTCAGAACTGATATGACAAGTTGCTGAAATGTTATGGCAACATAATTATGCACACATGCCCAGGGGTATTATGCTGCACAAACTCTGCTTCAGCTCTGATTGAAAACATAACCAAAACATGCAAAAGGTTTTGTAAGATACAGCCCAGCAGAATCTGTGCGGAAACAACAGAGCCAAAATGGCTGTAAGACCCATGACCCCATAATTATCATAGACTCACCAGTTGTGACCTCAGTGGTGCTCTCTGGTCCCATCTTCCCATCGCTCTCCCCTCTGATTGACACCTTGTACTTCTGACCAGCAACCAAACCGGTCTGAGTGAAGCTGGTGAGTCTCCCTCCTACATTGGCTGTTATCATTTTATCTCCATCTCTCTGTGCATACAGGAAAACACAACAACATAAAGGATAATGTGCCTCTTCACTGGCAAAAAAGAATATTTCATTTTTTTACATTTTATTATGAACACAAATAATTAGTCTAAGAAAAATATCTGAAATTGGCATCACCTGGCTTTTGAAAGTTATGTGGTAGGTGCTGTACTGGACAGAAGGTTGGGTCCAGAAAATAGTAAAAGAAGAGTCTGTTATATCTCTGCTCCGGAGATGGACAGAACCAGATGGAGCTGAGTAGAGAAAAATGGAGATTATGAAGGTGTAGAGAAGGAAGGTGGTTTAAAATATTAAATAAACCCATTGGAATCATATGTATGAGAATTTTAGAGAACTGCAGTAGTATCCCTGCGACAGCAACAGGGCCAAACTAGATATGAGACTCACAATCCCAGTTTCCTCGTAGACTCACCAGTTGTGACCTCAGTGGTGCTCTCTGGTCCCATCTTCCCATCTCTCTCCCCTCTGATTGACACCTTGTACTTCTGACCAGCAGCTAATCCAGTCTGAGTGAAGCTGGTGAGTCTCCCCCCAATTTTGGCTCTTATAATTTTATCTCCCTCTCTCTGTTCAAACAGGAAATACAACAATAGAAATACATAATAGATACAACAACAACAAAAAAGATTTTATAAGCAAAGAATTCCTCGATGAAAATTTAATCTGAAATTGGCATCACCTGGCTTTTGAAAGTGATGTGGTAGTTGCTGTAATGGGGGGAAGGTTCGGACCACAAAAGAGTAACTGAAGAGTCTGTTATATCTCTGCCCCGGAGATGGACAGAACCAGATGGAGCTGGGTAGAAAAAAATTGAGATTATGCAGAGGTAGAGAAGGATGGTGGTTTAAAATAAAATAAAAACCTTTGTAGTCATGTGTATTAGACTTTTAGCAAATTGCAGTAGTATCCCTGCTACAGCAATAGGGCCAAACTAGATACGAGACTCACAATCCCAATTTCGTCACAGACTCACCAGTTGTGACCTCAATGGTGCTCTCTGGTCCCATCTTCCCATCTCTCTCCCCTCTGATTGACACCTTGTACTTCTGACCAGCAGCCAAACCGGTCTGAGTGAAACTGAAAATTCTTCCACCCACTTTGGCTGTTATCATTGTATCTCCCTCTCTCTGTGCATAAAGGAAAATACAACAATAAAAATAAATAATTGATTTCAAAAAATTTGATTATGACCTCAGAAAATGCTTCTAAGATAAATTCATCTGAAATAGGCATTACCTGGCTTTTGAAAGTGATGTGGTAGGTGCTGTACTGGACAGAAGGTTGGGTCCAGAAAAGGGTGACAGAAGAGTCTGTTATATCTCTGCTCCGGAGATGGACAGAACCAGATGGAGCTGAGTAGAGAAAAATGGAGATTATGAAGGTGTAGAGAAGGAAGGTGGTTTAAAATATTAAATAAACCCTTTGGAATCATATGTATGAGACTTGTAGAGAATTGCAGTAGTATCCCTGCTACAGCAACAGGGCCAAACTAGATATGAGACTCACAATCCCAGTTTCCTCGTAGACTCACCAGTTGTGACCTCAGTGGTGCTCTCTGGTCCCATCTTCGCATCTCTCTCCCCTCTGATTGACACCTTGTACTGCTGACCAGCAGCTAATCCAGTCTGAGTGAAGCTGGTGAGTCTCCCCCCAATTTTGGCCGTTATAATTTTATCTCCTTCTCTCTGTTCAAACAGGAAATGCAACAATAGAAATACATAATAGATACAAAAAAAAAAAGATTTTATAAGCAAAGAATTCCTCGATGATAATTTCATCTGAAATTGGCATCACCTGGCTTTTGAAAGTGATGTGGTAGTTGCTGTAATGGGTGGAAGGTTCGGACCACAAAAGAGTAACTGAAGAGTCTGTTATATCACTGCCCCGGAGATGGACAGAACCAGATGGAGCTGAGTAGAGAAAAATGGAGATTATGAAGGTGTAGAGAAGGAAGGTGGTTTACAATAAAAAAAAAACAACCTTTGGAGTCATGTGTATTAGACTTTTAGCAAATTGCAGTAGTATCCCTGCTACAGCAATAGGGCCAAACTAGATACGAGACTCACAATCCCAATTTCGTCACAGACTCACCAGTTGTGACCTCAGTGGTGCTCTCTGGTCCCATCTTCCCATCTCTCTCCCCTCTGATTGACACCTTGTACTTCTGACCAGCAGCCAAACCGGTCTGAGTGAAACTGAAAATTCTTCCTCCCACTTTGGCTGTTATCATTGTATCTCCCTCTCTCTGTGCATAAAGGAAAATACAACAATAAAAATAAATAATTGATTTCAAAAAATTTGATTATGACCTCAGAAAATGCTTCTAAGATAAATTCATCTGAAATAGGCATTACCTGGCTTTTGAAAGTGATGTGGTAGGTGCTGTACTGGACAGAAGGTTGGGTCCAGAAAATAGTAAAAGAAGAGTCTGTTATATCTCTGCTGCGGAGATGGACAGAACCAGATGGAGCTGAGTAGAGAAAAATGGAGATTATGAAGGTGTAGAGAAGGAAGGTGGTTTAAAATATTAAATAAACCCTTTGGAATCATATGTATGAGACTTGTAGAGAATTGCAGTAGTATCCCTGCTACAGCAACAGGGCCAAACTAGATATGAGACTCACAATCCCAGTTTCCTCGTAGACTCACCAGTTGTGACCTCAGTGGTGCTCTCTGGTCCCATCTTCGCATCTCTCTCCCCTCTGATTGACACCTTGTACTTCTGACCAGCAGCTAATCCAGTCTGAGTGAAGCTGGTGAGTCTCCCCCCAATTGTGGCTGTTATAATTTTATCTCCCTCTCTCTGTTCAAACAGGAAATACAACAATAGAAATCAATAATTGATTTTAAAAAATTTGATTATGAACTCAGAAAATGCTTCTAAGATAAATTCATCTGAAATAGGCATTACCTGGCTTTTGAAAGTGATGTGGTAGGTGCTGTACTGGACAGAAGGTTGGGTCCAGAAAAGGGTGACAGAAGAGTCTGTTATATCTCTGCTCCGGAGATGGACAGAGCCAGAGGAACCTGCTTAGAGAAAAATGCAGATCATGGACTTTTTATACCAAGCTAAAAACATTCAGAACTGATATGACAAGTTGCTGAAATGTTATGGCAACATAATTATGCACACATGCCCAGGGGTATTATGCTGCACAAACTCTTCTTCAGCTCTGATTGAAAACATAACCAAAACATGCAAAAGGTTTTGTAAGATACAGCCCAGCAGAATCTGTGCGGAAACAACAGAGCCAAAATGGCTGTAAGACCCATGACCCCATAATTATCATAGACTCACCAGTTGTGACCTCAGTGGTGCTCTCTGGTCCCATCTTCCCATCTCTCTCCCCTCTGATTGACACCTTGTACCTCTGACCAGCAACCAAACCGGTCTGAGTGAAGCTGGTGAGTCTCCCTCCTACATTGGCTGTTATCATTTTATCTCCATCTCTCTGTGCATACAGGAAAACACAACAACATAAAGGATAATGTGCCTCTTCACTGGCAAAAAATAATATTTCATTTTTTTACATTTTATTATGAACACAAATAATTAGTCTAAGAAAAATATCTGAAATAGGCATTACCTGGCTTTTGAAAGTGATGTGGTAGGTGCTGTACTGGACAGAAGGTTGGGTCCAGAAAATAGTAAAAGAAGAGTCTGTTATATCTCTGCTCCGGAGATGGACAGAACCAGATGGAGCTGAGTAGAGAAAAATGGAGATTATGAAGGTGTAGAGAAGGAAGGTGGTTTAAAATATTAAATAAACCCTTTGGAATCATATGTATGAGACTTTTAGAGAATTGCAGTAGTATCCCTGCTACAGCAACAGGGCCAAACTAGATATGAGACTCACAATCCCAGTTTCCTCGTAGACTCACCAGTTGTGACCTCAGTGGTGCTCTCTGGTCCCATCTTCGCATCTCTCTCCCCTCTGATTGACACCTTGTACTGCTGACCAGCAGCCAGTCCAGTCTGAGTGAAGCTGGTGAGTCTCCCCCCAATTTTGGCCGTTATAATTTTATCTCCTTCTCTCTGTTCAAACAGGAAATACAACAATAGAAATACATAATAGATACAAAAAAAAAAAGATTTTATAAGCAAATAATTCCTCTAAGAAAATGTCATCTGAAATTGGCATCACCTGGCTTTTGAAAGTGATGTGGTAGTTGCTGTAATGGGTGGAAGGTTCGGACCACAAAAGAGTAACTGAAGAGTCTGTTATATCACTGCCCCGGAGATGGACAGAACCAGATGGAGCTGGGTAGAAAAAAATTGAGATTATGCAGAGGTAGAGAAGGAAGGTGGTTTACAATAATAAAAAAAAAACCTTTGGAGTCATGTGTATTAGACTTTTAGCAAATTGCAGTAGTATCCCTGCTACAGCAATAGGGCCAAACTAGATACGAGACTCACAATCCCAATTTCGTCACAGACTCACCAGTTGTGACCTCAGTGGTGCTCTCTGGTCCCAACTTTCCATCTCTCTCCGCTCTGATTGACACCTTGTACTTCTGACCAGCAGCTAATCCAGTCTGAGTGAAGCTGGTGAGTCTCCCTCCTACTCTGGCTTGAATCACTTTATCTCCCTGAATCGGTTTAACAGAAATAGGCGATGAAAGATTTTGTACAGGTCCTCACTGGGACACAAATAGAAAATGGACCGACAGAACAATTGTAAAATCAAAAATATCGTCAATAAAATTTTCCTGAGCTGATCTCACATGTTACAAGGCCATAAGTTCATAAGCTTGGATCACTCAGTGACACTGAGGGTGTGGATGCATTACCTGGCTTGTGAAAGCTATGTGGTAAGTACTGTACTGGACAGAAGGCTGGGTCCAGAAAAGAGTAACAGAAGAGTCTGTTTTATCTCTGGTCTGGAAATAGATGGAGCCAGAGGGAGCTGGGGGAAAATAAATGGGGATTGTACATTTTATAGAGGTTAACAAAGGCTGGCCACACTCTATTTTTTGCAGTTATATGCATTTCAAGTTTACATATGTGTATGACAAAAGAGATAGAGAGACCTACACAACGTAAATATCGAGTGGCATCATGCCATACATATCTGCCTTCGGATTCCAGTTGCACATATTACAAAGGTTTACAATCAACGAAGAAAAAAAAAAAGAATCAGCAAGGAATCTATTAAGGAGGAGCCCTGTGGGTGTGACCAAGTTAAAATGACAAGACTCACCAGTTGTGACCTCAGTGGTGCTCTCTGGTCCCATCTTCCCATCTCTCTCCCCTCTGATTGACACCTTGTACTTCTGACCAGCAGCCAAACCAGTCTGAGTGAAACTGAAAATTCTTCCTCCAACTTGGGCTGTTATCATTTTATCTCCCTCTCTCTGTGCAAAAATACAACAATTCAAATCAATAATTGATTTTAAAAAATGTGATCATGAAAATGCTTCCTCGATAAATTCATCTGAAATAGGCATTACCTGGCTTTTGAAAGTGATGTGGTATGTGCTGTACTGGACAGAAGGTTGGGTCCAGAAAAGAGTGACAGAAGAGTCTGTTATATCTCTGCTCCAAAGATGAACAGAACCAGAGGAAGCTGCTTGGAGAAAAATGCAGATTATGAAGGTGTAGAGAAAGAAGGCGGTTTAAAATATAAAATAAACCCTTTGGAATCATATGTATGAGACTTTTAGAGAATTACAGTAGTATCCCTGCTACAGCAACAGGGCCAAACTAGATATGAGACTTACAATCCCAGTTTCCTCGTAGACTCACCAGTTGTGACCTCAGTGGTGCTCTCTGGTCCCATCTTCCCATCTCTCTCCCCTCTGATTGACACCTTGTACTTCTGACCAGCAGCCAGTCCAGTCTGAGTGAAGCTGAAAACTTTTCCTCCAACTTTGGCTGTTATCATTTTATCTCCCTCTCTCTGCGCATACAGGAAAACACAACACCATAAAGGTTCACATGCCTCTACAATGTAAAAATCATCAGAAAATTCATCTGAAAAAGGCTTCTGAAAAAGGCTTTACCTGGCTTTTGAAAGTGATGTGGTAGTTGCTGTACTGGACAGAAGGTTGGGTCCAGGAAAGAGTAACTGAAGAGTCTGTTATATCTCTGCTCCGGAGATGGACAGAACCAGATGGAACTGGGTGGAGAAAAGTGGAGATTTGAAGAGGTGGAGAAGGGAGGTGATTTAAAATATAAAATAAACCCTATGGGGTCATGCATATTAGACTCAGTTTTAGAGAGTAGTAGTATCCCTGCTAAAGCAATAGAGCCAGACTAGATATAATCCCAGTTTCCTCACAGACTCACCAGTCATGAACTCAGTGGTGCTCTCTTTTCCCATCTTCCCATCTCTCTCCCCTCTGATTGACACCTTGTACTTCTGATCAGCAGCCAAACCGTTCTGAGTGAAGCTGAAGACCCTTCCTCCAACTTTGGCTGTTATCATTTTATCTCCTTCTCTCTGTGCAAACAGGAAAATACAGCAATAAAAACACATAATCGATTTTTTAAATATTGATTATGAAAGCAAATAATTCCTATATGATAAATATATCTGAAATTGATTTTACCTGGCTTTTGAAAGTGATGTGGTAAGTGCTGTACTGGACAGAAGGTTGGGTCCAGAAAAGAGTGACAGAAGAGTCTGTTATATCTCTGCTACGGAGATGGACAGAGTCAGAGGGAGCTGCTTGGAGAAAAATATAGATTGTGCACTTAGGTCAACAAAGGCAGACCACAGCCTGTGCAGTCATAGGCATTTCATGTACATATATTTTAATGAAAAGGGAGGTAGACTGACACAACATAATTGCACAGGGGCATCATGCAATTACTCTCTCTTGTTATAAGTTATCTATTCAGCAGTATCCATGTGGGTGTAACCAAATAAAGATGACTACAATACCCATAAACCCCGTTTCCTCACAGACTCACCAGTCATGAACTCAGTGGTGCTCTCTGGCCCCATCTTCCCGTCTCTCTCCCCTCTTATTGAAACCTTGTACTTCTGACCAGCAGCTAATCCAGTCTGAGTGAAGCTGGAAAGCCTTCCTCCAACTTTTGGTTGAATTGTTTCACCTCCATCTCTCTGTCCACCCCAGAAAAAGGCAAACAGATTGAAAGTCACATTCTAAATTCAAAACTGTCCTGACTACAATGGTACAGTATGTTGGAAAAACCTGACATTCTAAATAAAGCACACTTTTACTTTGGGCATACATATGGTAAATGGACTGCATTTATATCGAACTTGTATCCAATGCCATTTTCAATTGATGCCTCTCATTCTCCCATTCATACACATACTCAGATCCCAATGGCAATGGGTCGCCAGATGACCGCTCTTACCTCCAGGGCTAATGTTGCATATGCAACTGCTAATGTTGCATATGGCACTGACGGGGGAAGATGTGTTGTGTAAAAACTGAATAACTCAGATCAACACCTTTTGAGGTCTGTTGGCTATTTAAGTGTTTGCTCATATGTCTGAAATGTCACAGATATAGCCTAGAACCACAGAAATGGAAATGCGTTCAACCTACAAAACAGGCCTTAGTTAAGTCTGAGACTACTGTACATTCTGAGGCTGAGTGTGAAGCTGCACACTCTTCCAGTGATGCAGAGTATACAATTTACCTGGCTTTTGAAAGTGATGTGGTAGGTGCTGTAATGGACAGCAGGTTGGGTCCAGAAAAGAGTAACAGAAGAGTCTGTTATATCTCTACTCTGAAGATGGACCGAGCCAGAAGGAGCTGTGTAAGATATATGGGGATTTTAAATAAATAAAACAAACATAACCATCATTTGGTACATTCAGTTACAGACATTTTACATAAACCCATTGAATCAAAATCATGCAAAAATAGAGTTGGTGGTAAATATATTATCTTAAATTCAATGTACATGTGCAAGTGTTTCATAGTAATATTGGACAAAGTTAGACATGATGACCAAATTATGATAAAACGCTATGCAGATAATGAATTCAGTCGGATACATGTGTGAGCAACAAAGCTGAAATTGCTACCAAACCCATGAAATCAGTTTCCTCACCGGTACTGAACTCAGTGGTGCTTTCTGGTCCCATCTTCCCATCTCTCTCCCCTTTGATTGACACCTTGTACTTCTGACCAGCAGCCAATCCATTCCGAGTGAAGCTGGTAAGATTTCCTTCAACTTTGGCTGTGATGAATTTATCTCCATCTCTCTGTGAATGATCAAAAAACAACAGAGGCCATGTGTTTCCATGTTGAAATAAAAGAAAACTGGAGTATATGACGTATAATTTAAGCAAATCTATCCTCTCGGGGGGATGCTGGGTGGGGCATTTGCTTAAAGGTACAATAGGTAAGATTAGTTTTTCCCGACACTCTGTACCAAAACATTGTATAGCTGTACAATAATTCATGCTCATTGGTTGAAAATTGGTTCTAATTGCCAAAGCCAATGGCTCACAGAGAAGGGGTAGGATAAACACTGTTGTGGTTTGAGGGTGTTTGTTGCTGTAATTCCTCTCTTAACTGTAAGAAGTTTGAAATGACCTATTGTACCTTTAAGGTACCATGCTAGTCATGGTTGAGACCCACAATCTTGGATCAAATCCGGAACATGCCAGTATAGAAGGATTCAGGTCATTAGGGATCTGTGTACGCTTTCTAGTGACTCCCACCAGTCAGTTAGGCACCTATGGATTGCATGCCAAAGCTGCATAGGTCCTCTTCCAACTCTACGCAAGCTTACAAGCTTAGCAGTGGGCTGGTGGGTGAAATAAATCAGGCTGGCAACACCATGTAAGTTGTGATAGTTCTCGCAAGTTGTGTCCCATGTCTCTAGAGAGTAGCTGGCTGGTTCCCCATTGCGGAAACACTTGTGATATAACAGAGTGCTAGCATGCAGTTGGAGGAACTATGAATCCATTGATGAAATGTGCGGAAGGACATTTTCAAGGACAGAAAAAAGGTGCACAAATGGTGGCCCTGTTGCAGTAGCTAGCTCGATAGTAAATATTATGTTAATAACCTAGGCTACAGCACGTTTTTAGATAAGTTCAAAGCCAGAAAAGTTCATTTGTCAGCTAACTGAACTATATTCAGGGTCAATGACTAATTACAAGTAGCTAGCTTATTGTTAGTTTATGGTGTCCTGAAAACTTGCAGATGACTAACTAGCTACTTTGCAGGCATCAATTTAATAGCAAACTAGCCAGCTTAGTTGGCTACCGATAGCCAACATCATTTTGTACCAAGCTGCAATCATTTTGGGAATTGTGTGACTCAAAATCTGCTTAGTGCTCTCTGGTAACTAGATGGTGAGATATCGATCCACAGCTACTGTATAGGTAACGTAAATAGCACATGCTGACTACAAATAGGCAGTTTGCAAGCAATACTGCTACTGGTCCAGATTAAATGGTAGGGGCCCACCAGCCATGATCAAACAACTGTAAATCAGATACCCGGAAACACCTGGAAGCTGAAGACCGTTCCTCCAACTTTGGCTATTAACTTTTTCAGTTCATTTCGCTGTGTATGATCAAAAAGATAAATAAATATTAATGTGGGTCCTCACATGCATATATGTAAACACATTATGAAAGCAAACCTGTCTTGTCAGCCTTAATAATCTAAAATGATATCACTCAAGCACACTGAGGGTATTAAGGATTTACCTGGCTTTTGATAGTGATGTGGTAGTTGCTGTACTGAACTGAAGGTTGGGTCCACCAAAGAGTGACAGAAGAGTCTGTTATATCTCTGCTCTGAAGATGGACAGAGCCAGACAGATCTGGATGAAAGAAAAATGGAAATTACACCATTTATTTGTGCAATTTTTCTCCTTATTCCTTCAATGCTGTACAGGCTTTTCTGGTCCCTGATTGAACAGATGACCAAATTGCCACCAATATCTCTATATACAGTATTCAATGACATGCTTGTGGAAGCAACTGAGTCTAAATTGCTGCCAAACCCATGAAACCAATTTCCTCACAGACTCACCAGTCATGAACTCAGTGGTGCTCTCGGGCCCCATCTTCCCATCTCTCTCTCCTCTGATTGACACCTTGTACTTCTGACCAGCAGCTAATCCAGTCTGAGTGAAGCTGGTGAGCATTCCACCAATTTTTCCTGTTATCATTTTATCTCCCTCTCTCTGTGTGTATGAGAGAAAATCACAAAGAAATGATTATGTGCATTGTATGTAAATAATAATGTAAATAATAATTCTTAAAGCAAAACTGTCTTGTCAGATGTCATGTGAACACTGAAAATGCATAGGAGAACAGTAAAAGAAATTTAACAAATTCATTGACACTGCGGATGTGGAGGCTTTACCTGGCTTCTGAAGGTGATGTGGTAGGTGTTGTACTGGACAGAAGGTTCAGTCCAGAAAAGAGTGACAGAAGAGTCTGTTATATCTCTAATCCAAAGATGAATAGAGCCAGAGGGAGCTGGGTGGGAAACATGGGGATATTCATATTACATTACAGTACAACATTCATTTAGTGGATGGTCTTATCCTGTTCAGCTTATGTAACAAAATAGATTGCCTGAGTCCGAGGTAGGATTTGAACCCCGGCCTCTCACTCGTCCATTTGGGCACTCCCAAACCATTGCAGCCAAATTGCAACCAAGCAAATGAGATGACAGCAGAGTAAGTAATTATCAAAATCAGCATGTAATATCCTGGCAAATCTTAAAATCAGGCTGCCTGCTATAGCTAACAGATATCTGCTTGTGAAAGTGCAAAAAAAAAAAACCCATTCGCTACTATTATGCTTATTCTCCCTTTTAGGTTGGGACATTATCTTCCCATTTTCATTCCTACAGTTACACTGAGTTCATTTTCACCAAACTGAAAACAGAGTAGCCTAACCAAATAGCAAGAAATATTTAGCTTGCCGGTTAAGAATTTTGTGCTAAGCTAACACACAATAACACATTACCTGACTGCATTAACATTGATCAAAAAGTAAGCGTATTTCAAACCATTCAGTCTCAACATTGCCTGGTAATTATGTTTCACATGAACAGTTGGGAGGCGACACGGATGGTGCAGTGGGTAGCACTGCCGCCTCACAGCAAGGAGGTCCTGGGTTTGAATCCCCGTTGGCTGGGGCCTCTCTGTGCGGAGTTTGCATGTTCTCCCTGTGTCTGCGTGGGTTTCCTCCGGGTACTCCGGTTTCCTCCCACAGTCCAAAGACATGCATGTTAGGCTGATTGGAGAGTCTAAATTGCCCGTAGGTGTGAGTGTGTGAGTGAATGGTGTGTGTGCCCTGCGATGGACTGGCGACCCGTCCAGGGTGTATTCCTGCCTTTCGCCCAATGTATGCTGGGATAGGCTCCAGCCCCCCTGCGACCCTGTTCAGGATAAGCGGATTCAGATCATGGATGGATGGATGGATGGATGGATGGATGAATCACTTTTTTTGACATGTAAAGCTGAATGTCTTACTTCCGATTAGATAACATTAACCTATTGTTTAAAAAAATTAAATCTAATTAAGCCATGCCACTCCATTTTGTGGACAAAAAACCCCCTGACTGAAAAGTTTCATCCCAATCCTTGACCTCTAATGAAGTTGTAATGAATTGTGTCAGATTCTGTGTTTTCTCTTATCTGTTTTGTCTAAGTCTTTAGCATTTTTGTTTTTTATTATACTCTGTGCTCTCCGCAGTCTGTCTGCCAGTTCATTCATTCCCTGTCATTCGTTTCACCTGTGTCCCACTTCCTGATTGTTTCACACACCTGATTGTTATTCCCTCTTGTTATCTGTGCATTTAAACCCCTCTGTTTGTTCCACCCATTGCCAGATTGTCATGTGCTTTGGCAATTCTCGCCAACGTTTAGTTCTGTCTGATCTCCTGTGTTTCGTTTGCGACTTCCATTTTTTGGATTACCCTTCTGTTCTGATTTGGATCTGATTTGGTGCTTTTGTTTGTTTTGTTTTTTGTTTTTGTTTCTTCTTCTGTTTGCACTGCCTGTTGGTTTTCAACCTTCTGCCTGTGACCGCGACCATTCTCTGTATTGCCTTTGCTGTTAATGTTTGCTTGGATATCAAACCTTTGCCTGGACACTTGATTATGATATATCTGTTCCAAAGATGGGCAGAGCCAGAGGGATCTTTTTTACATTCATTCTATGCTGTAAACAATCTGCCGTTGGTCCTGGATTGAACAGATAACCAAAGTATTACCGAAACCTCTGTAAAAAATAATTTAATGACATCCTTGTGGAAGCTAAACATTCTGCCAGACTGATGACACCAGTTTCCTCACAGACTCACCAGTTGTGAACTCAGTGGTGCTCTCTGGTCCCATCTTCCCATCTCTCTCCCCTCTGATTGACACCTTGTACTTCTGATTAGCAGCTAATCCAGTCTGACTAAAGCTGGTGAGCCGTCCTCCAACTTTTGCTTTTAGCTCTTCATCTCCCTCTCTCTGTGCATGAGAGAACTAAATCAAATTAAATAATTTAATTGCATTCCGAAGGCAAATTATCAAATTATCTAATACACATACATCATATCACATTATCACATCTCAGATCATGTAAGAGTGTAATTTCCCATTTTTGAATCAACCAGCAACACAACGATGTAAATTGATCACTTTACCTGACTTTTGAAGGTGATGTAGTAGGTGCTGTACTGGACAGAAGGTTGGGTCCAGAAAAGAGTGACAGAAACATCTGTTATATCTCTGCTCTGAAGATGGACAGAGCCAGAGGGAGCTGGGTAAAGGAAAATATAGAGGATAAGTTAGAGGATCAGTAAAGAAAACATGACCACTGCCTCTTATTTGCACTTGGAATGCATTTTAACATAACTTTCTTAACCTTGTAACCAAAGGCAGATTGTGTACAGTCTTGTACACAGATCATTGATGCTTAAGCAACTTGAGTTTATTTTGCACTGTTTGAATGTGCGCAATTGTAGTGAATAACTTACCAGTGCTGCAGTCAGTGCCCATGAAACCATGATGACACACACATTTTCCCTTCACACACTGTCCATGGTTGTTACAATTACCGGGGCAGGATTTGTTAGCACAGTCAAGTCCAGAATAGCCATTGTCACACACGCACTGGCCATTCACACATTGTCCGTTATTACTGCAGTCATAAGGGCACTCAGCAGTGCCGCAGTCATGCCCATTGAATCCTGGGAAGCAGACGCATCTACCCCCCTCACATCTCCCCTCGTCACTGCAGTCGTTCGGACACTCGTTTCCATCTGATCGAAGGAAGCAGGCAGCCCCTGAGCATGTGAGAGTGGGAGATGCCTGAACAATGACTGACAGGACACCAGAAGACATTAACACCACACTGAGGCAGCTAGGGTTAGAACAGCCACACATTGTCTTGAAAGCATGTTACTTTCAAATCATATCATCATTACCAGCTTTCCTGAATCAGAGTTGAATGAGCAAGAGAAAGAGGGGATCACTGGGTGAGACAGTGAGAGCGAGAGCACAAAATGGAGGCAGTGTGAGATAGTGGAATGACAGAGGGCCGTTGGAAGAGCTTCAGAAGACAGTATCGCTGGACTACATTACCTTCAGCACCCACACAGTTCTCCTTCAGAGTGGACACCTCCCTCTCCAGGTGGTCTAAGCGTTCTCGCAGGGTGGCAAATTCTGCCTCGCAGCCACCACAGGCTCCTGGTACCAGTTTGATCTGGTGAGTCAGAACTAGCGGAGCGCCACGCCCAAGGTCCAGTTCTTTGCCCTCTGCCAGAGTAGAGTTGGTTGTGTGTTTGGTTGTGTCTTTCTGGATCCAGGCATTAGAAATCAAGACTTTGATGGGATGCTGTGCAGAGGAGGGGCTTTCTTCCTTTTTGGAAGTCCTCTGACTGTTTGCATCTGGGGTAGGAGTATGAGGTTTTGTTAAGCTATGAGTCACCAGTGGCTTACGGTGTGAATGTTCTGCTTGTGTTTTTTCCTCATGGCCTGTTGTTTGTAGGGAATGGTTGGGAAGGAGGAGGACAAGGAATGCCAGAGAGAAAAGCATTTTAAAATGAGTGGTGTCAAAATCCTCTTCTAAACTGGAGTTAAGGGGAAAGGGTAGGATCTACAGGCAGGAAGTGGCCAGAGTAAATTGAGAAGTGAGTAGTAGAATTCCTTATTGTGTCTCCTCACTGTTGGGAGAGAAGAGGCTTTTTGTGGGAATCAGGAATAGGTGAATTGCAAAGGCACTTCTTTCTCTTTGTCAAGACTGGAGGCTGTGGTATCCCAGTGGGTTGCCCTAAAAAGGTTAGATTGTGCTGTTTAAATATCAAGTCAAACCAATAAAAATACTTCCAGAAATTTACAAATATACAAGACAAAAATTAAAAATATAAAATGGCTCTTACTTGTTGATTAAAGCCTCCCAGTCATTTTGGTCAAATATCTATTGAATATAGCAGCTTGGTTTCTACTAGGGCTACACATTATTTTTTTAAAAGAGTACAACCAAAGAGTGTGAATCATTGGGAATGTTAATAATTCAGAGGAATTCTTAATCTGCTTTCCTGCCTGGCTTGACAGAGCATTTCCATTCAGTAGATATTAAGTTAATATTGAATTCTGACAAATTAAACATTTAATGAAATAAAAGCAGTGACAAAATATTGAATGTAAAGTAAATTGGGTATATATAATATATTATGCTTCAAATCACCAAGGACAAAAGCAATGAATTTTACACCATTTTGGGATTTTCACTCATGCTTTTTGGGTTCAGTCCCAACCACTGGCATACGTAATTATTTTACTCTTGAGGTCTACATGCCCAAAAGTATAGCTACTCTGCACAAAAACGGCATGGTTGTTCATGGGGCAAGATAAAGAATTAAATGCACACTATGAACTCATTGGTGTAGACTTGTCAGTTCTATACATACAAAATCATATTTAATCTAAGTATTCATTACAAAATTCATATATTCTCGCATAAAACAGGTTCACTTAAATAAAGAGCATCACGCTTTGAATAATGCAAAGGAAAAGCAAGTACATTTTAAAGATGCAATACATTTCAATGTCGGCTTTGATTTAACACAATGATACACAATGATACTTGCCAACATTCATTAAACAGTGTATCTCATGAATTAGGCCTAAATTACTTTTATAGTCAAGAGGCCCCCCCATGGCTGCTCATATGGGTGTGTCACACCCACTGCACCCCGCTAATTCTGCTTCTGCTTTCAACATGCTGTCGACTTTCCAACTGATATCAGATTCAATGTTTTGTTTGTTCAACAATGCAAGTATCCAGAGAGGATAAGAAGAAGAAAAAAAGCATATATAATAAGAGAGAGGAGAGGAAATAAGGTAGTACAGAGTAAGTCAACAAGTTCTTAAATTTTTGGCAGGTCAGGGATAAAAAAAGACTCAAGCGCATGTTAGCAGAGGGGTACTTACAGAGGGTCTCTGTACATTACTCTGTGAGACTTTACATCTGAGTGAGCAGTTACATAACTTTTCTACTGGCGCTTTTTGAGACTTGCCAAGGTTAATTCCTACAATACACATGGATATTTCCTACAGGACTAAAGGACTTTATAAACTCACAGAGGACAGAAAAAGAAGAAGGAAAAGCTTGAAAAGTAAGACCTAAGTAATTGCAGAGGAGGGAATAGATGTCACAAAAGACATGTACACCATGGCATCTAAGCCAGGAATGAAAGATTGAATATATATATGGTAAAACTACTAACATAAAGTATTACTAATATGTCACCTTCTTCTACTACTTCTGTTGCTTGAGATAATGATATTTGCTTGATCAGATCAAGAACACATCAGACACATCATGTTTATTATTTACTCATTCATGATAAAATATAGGCAACATAAGTACAGATAAACACATACTGTGTTCTTTGTTTTTCATAGAATTACATTTTTATAAATGTGGACTTCACTACTTCAATAACATGATAACCAATAACATATTTCTACTGTAAAACAATTACTGCTACTCATATCATTTGTTTTCTATTGCACAAAATATATAATTTATCCCTCCATTTCACAAGCAGGAATTTTATTGAGGATTCTGTGATGATAGTCATACTTAAAATATTGCAATTATATGTATATTGTATTATATGCTATATTAACGTAGTATATGCTATATTATAATCTGTAAGATAAGGGGACATTTAAAAAATCTCCCACTCCCACTAAAGGGGGTAAATACACATTACTGAAGCACAAAGAAGTTACTGTTTTCTGTAGATAATGCCAATGACTTACAGATACTAACAATATTTGATTTTGCTATTACTTATTATTGGAATTAAAAATTAAAATAAGTCTTACCAGGAAGGACTGTGACACAAGCCCCAAGCCTGTGTCTGTGTGTCAGTCTGTTTCTCTCTGTCCGTCAGCTTTGAAAATCTCAAATTGACTGATGGTGAGAGAAGGAGGGGGACAGGGAAAGTGAGAAAAAGAGATGGGAGGAGAGCTGTAATATTTTCTCATGTTTTTCCACTCTCTCTCTCTTACCATCTCCATTTCTTTCTTCAAATGTATATATGACTGGGATGTTTAATTTCTCAGATGTTTTGCACTTTGCAAAAGCTCCTTGTAATGATTTCCTATCATGTCATGAAATACAGATAAAAACTAATGCCACAAGCCGACATATTTAAAAGACTGAGGCAGAAAGACAAAATACCTTCACATTAACAAGTCTCATGTACTACCTAGTTAGCAAGAGAAAGATTACCTTTAGATAATATGAAATTGATGTAACTGTTGAGACAGAAATGTGAAAAAAATATTTACAGATAATAGCTGACAGATTCTTTGTAGTCGACAGACAGACAGACAGACAGACAGACAGACAGACCAAAATAATTTGATATATCAGCAATTGCAATCCTGCGAAGACTCCACTACACCACAGTCATCAAAGCCAATCGTGCCTTGTCTGTTGCAGGAGTCCATTTTGCAGGAATGATCATTCTGCCACATGCAAAACACATAAAGTAAAATGGTGACCCTTCCAATTGAACTTTAATAATAAAACAAGAACTACTTTCACAAACGTGAATAACTATGGAATAACCCAGCATAAAAACAATATAGATTCTTATACAACATACAGTTGTGTTCAAATAAATAGCAGTATGTTAAAAAAGTGACAATTTTTCAAGATTTAACTTCATTTTAAATTTAATAATATTTAGTTGCATAACCATTGTTTTTGAGTCAGCCAACTTCTGGCACCTAGAAATAGATATTTCAGCCTAGGATGAACAAATTACATTCCGCAGTTCCTGTGAATTTCTGAGTTTTGCTTTAGAAACTGCATTTTTAATGTCACCCCACACGCTTTCAATTGGGTTGAGGTCAGGGGATTGAACTGGCCACTCCATTGCCTCAATCCTTTTTGTCTGGAGCCAAGATGTTCCTCGCTTACTCGTGTGTTTGGGGTCTTGTTGAAACATCCATTTCAGGGCCATTTCCTCTTCGGTATATGGCAACATAATCTCTTCAAGTATTTTGATGTATTCAAACTGATCCATGATCCCTGGTACACAAACCCAACACCATAGTATGAAAAACATCCCCATACCATGATTTTTGTGCCACCATGCTTCACTGTCTTCACAGTGTACTGTGGTGTGAATTCAGTACCCGGGGGTCCTCTGGCGTGTTGCCGACGACCACTAGACCCGATTTTACTCTCATCAGTGGTGCTTTACAGGGGCTTCTTGCTGATAGCTTAGCTTCGATCAAACGTCTTCTGACTGTAACAGCACTTGCAGATAATAGTAGATCATCTTTGAGCTTTCTGGAGCTTGGAGCTGGAGCTGGAACTATTCTCCGATCAATTTTAACAGTAGTTGCTCGTTTTCTTCCACGTGTTTTAGGTTTTTGTTGCCATTTTAAAGCATTTGAGATCATTTTAGCTGAGCATCCTATCATTTTCTGCACTTCTCTGTACGTTTTCCCCTCTCCAATCAAATTTTTAATCAAATGACGTTGTTCCTCCAAACAATGTTTGGAATGGCTCATTTTACTACACTGATATATTTTATAACAATGTGTGAAACATTTGCTTCCCTTCTTCCTTAATAAAGGGAAATTAATGGCACCTGTTTTTACACAGAATTAATTAATTCTCTAATTAAACTCCACACTGCTATTATTTTGAACACCCCCCTTTCAATGAATGAGTCAATTACTCAGAACAAGCAGCGTGCATGTCATGACAGTTGGGTCTGTTGTATTTCTATTACACTACTACATCTACAAGAATTGTTTTTGCAATGCAGAAATATCACTACTACTATAACAGTAGTTCATCAGGTTACTAATGTTGTACTCGTAGTGTTGTACTATTTCAACTGTAGCTGAGTGGCAGAAGGCGCAGCGCAGAATCAAGAAGGCAATCCATTATTATATGTTTCCTGAATGAAAAGTCTTCACTGCAAACAAACTGCATAATCAGGAAGTTTAAATATTAAATGTATTCTGAGTGAATAGATTTCTCCCAATTTCATTGGAAATCTTTTTTTTTTATAAGACATACCTTTGATTGTTCATGACAAGATCAAGAATGTTCTAAATGCTTGCTGGTTTGTTTGTTTGTTCTTTGTTTGTTAATGTATTTGCTATTTGCTTAATTCTGAGTAATTCAGAAGGCCATGATGACAAGACACATATGAAAGTAAAAACAAGAACCCTGGAGCTATCTTCATCTGTAGAGAGTAGAAACACAGACTATCTTAAAACAGACGTTATGGTAATTCCATGTTAAGAAATATTGTTACAATTATATATCCTACTGTGAAGTGAATTTATGTCTGATCATCTCATTTTTAATATTAAGCCCAGAATCCTGAGGCACTGTATTTGAATTGCCTGTTTGTTGGAGGTAATGAGGTGTACCTACATGGGAGTTATGTAAGAGACCACATGGCTACCAATCTCTGACTGTACACATAGCTCCAGACTGTTTGCTGCATGGAGGCTCCATACCCCGACCACAAAACCCCCTCTACCCACTTAAACACACACGCCTCATCAGAAACAGTGTTGCCAGAAAAATGTATCTCTTCACTTAAATATGACAAATAATATATACACTCACCAATGAGTTTGTTAGGAACATTTTTACTTTATTACACCTACTTATTCATGCAATTATCTAATCAGCCAATTGTGAGGCATCAGTGCAATGTATACAATCATGTAGATATGGGTCAGGAGCTTCAGTTTATATTCATATCAACCAGAATGGTGAAAAAATGGGAGTGATTAAGTGACTTTGACCGTGGAATGATTGTTGGTGGCAGACAGGATGGTTTGAGTATCTCAGAAACTGCTGACCTCCTAGGATTTTCACGTACACTAATCTCTAGAGTTGCAAAGAATGGTGTGAAAAACTAAAATAATTGCGCAACAGTTCCTTGTTAATGAGAGACATCTGAGTGGAATGGCCAGACTGGTCATAGCGGACAGGAAGGTGACAGTAAAGCAAATAACCATCCATTACAGTAGTATGCAGAAGAGTATCTCTGAACACAGTGTTTCTGATCTGTTTGACAGATGTTTGGGTGGGTTTTTTTCTTTTTCATTACCGTGCAAAATTCATCAATTGTTCAGGGCTTCCTTGGCCTACTTGTATTTATGCTCACAGCTCTCTCTTTCTTCTTAATGATGTTCAAACAGTTGATTTGGGTAAGCCTAAAGTTTGGCCAGGACAGTTTTTTCTTCTTTGACAGCCTCATAAAGGCTTCCATGACTTTCATTGGCACAACTCTGGTCCTCATGTTGACAAACACAAAATAGCTAAGAATTAAGACTAGATACTGAAAGATAACTACATCAAGGAAGCAACTGAACACTTCTGGCAAATCATAAACACCTGTGAAGCTATTGGTCCAAAATATTGTGGTGCCCTGAAATGGGGACTTCGCCCAATGTATGCTGGGATAGGTTCCAGCCCCCCGGGTTCGCCTGAAAATCTTTAAAAAGATAAAATGAAATTTTTGTCTCTTTAAAATATGTGAATGTAGGCCACTACATGTTTAACATTACAACAACCCAACTATCATAAAGCAATGAGGCAGGAGAGGTTGTGGTATCCTGATTTGTCACGTGTGTTCAATTGTTTCCTTAGTGCAGGTAAATGAGAGCTTTCAGTATCGAGTCTTGATTCTGCGCTGCGCTAGGCTTTCCAACAGCATACTCATAATTACGCAGCTGTGTTGTGTTTTAGTTTTGCTCCTTTCATTCTGAAAAAAATCCAGCTATGGGCTCTTTTAAAGAAGGAATGTAACCCTCTTCAGTGCGGTTAAGAGTTGGCCCCAGAATGGGTGGTCTAGGTGGGGGATAGTGCCCCTCCCTGGCTCACCTGTGTCACTCCAAGCCAACAGCATCATCACTCTTCCTGACCCCTCCTTCAAGCTGACCTGGCCTTGGCCTCATCGGGTAGGCAATGGTAGGCTTTGATCCGTCATGGCCCACATCTGACCACACAGCGAGGCTGAAGAGAATCCATTCACCTGGAAACCAAGGTTTTCAACAGCAGTCGAAAGTGCAATAGAACTGATAGCTCAATCTACTGTCACAAATTTAGTGTGTTTAATGTTTGTAAGAGCATAATTCATTTGATACATGTATCTACTGGATTTGTTTTTGTTAACCTATGGCTTAACATGTTAAAATGTTGCAATGTACAGTACAGTATATAGTGCAATGCAAAGTACTGTACAAGGCATACACATGAAGTAATTTTTGGAATCAAAGTGATGTACAAAACATAATATATACTGTATAATGGTGAGGGATACAGTGTGCAAAAATGTGGGCACCCCTGGTCAAAAAGCCTTTCACAATTAATATTTACAGTAAGTGAACAGAAGCAAACCTGGCCTCTAAATGGTACAGCATTAAACATGACACATTTCTTCAAATTTTAAAGCAAGATTACATTTTATTTTCATTTGTACAATTTCAAAATTATTAAAAAAAGGAAAAATGCCCTGTGCAAAAGTTTGGGAACCCTAACAGCTGTACTTTGTAACTCCTCCTCGGGCAAATAAAACAGCTTCTAAACACTTCCTATAGCCAGTTAAGAGTCTTTTAATTCTTGCTTTTGGAATTTCCCCCCATTCTTCCTGGTAGAACATATCTAGCTCAGAATTATTCTTTGGCCTCATTGCATGCACAGCATGTTTGAGATCCCTCAAATTTTCAATAATATTCAAGTCTGGGTACTGTAGTGACCATTGCAAAACCTTCATCCGTCTTTCCTGGAGGTACTTTATGATTGATTTTAAGGTATGCTTTGGATCATTGTCTTGCTGGAATACCCAACCTCTATTCGACTTCAATGTATGGACTGACCTTTGAACATTAGCCTCTAGAATTTCTTGATATTTGGTGGAATCCATTCTTCCTTCCACTAGCACAATATTTCCTGTGTACCCATCTGCCACACAACCCCAAAACATAATGGATCAACCTTCATGCTTCACAGTTGGCAAGGTGTTCTTCTCTACCAAGGCTTCACCCTTTTTTCTCCTAACATACCTTCTTTGGTGGCAGCCAAAAAGTACAATTTTGTTTTTGTCAGTAACATTGCACAGCACATTATTCCAAAAGGCTTCAGGCTTCAGGCTTCAGGACACTTAATTTTGTGTTGAGGTCATTCTTCCTGGCAACTCTGCCATCAGGTCTTTGTTGTTTAAAGTATGTTGTATTGTATTGAGCATTTCTCACCAGGTCTCGGGCCATTCTATTTGGAGTCTTTCTTGGCCTTCCAGACCTTGTCTTGATTTCAACTGTTCCATTTATCTCGCTTCTTCTAATAATGTTTCTGACAGTGGAAATACATAGTTTGAAACATTGAGAGAGTTTTTTGTAGCCTTCTCCTTCTTGTTTGAAATGAACCATCTTCATTCTTGGACTATTAGAGGAACCCATGGTTGTTAACAGCAGACAGAATAGCCACTGCAGTTGGATACTTTAGAAGGCATGGCGTTGTATCAGAATAAAAAAGTTTGGCCTTAGAATTATAAAGCAAAAAAAAAACGTGTCTTGTTGTTAGTTCTGTGTGCTGAAGAAACACTTTCAAATGTAATTGAAGAGTGATATCACATAATTATAATCACCTTGAGGCTAGAGCCACAGTCTTAAATACAAAGAGTTAACAGGTATGCTTGTGGGCACCTGATTGACCAGCAGGGGTTGCTGGAGAACAATGAGAAGTGGATCCCAGCCGACTGAGCCTTCCCAAACACTGGGCGGCACAAATGTCAATGAAGGGGGGCTACCGGCCTCCATGCACTAGAAGGAGAAATGTTCCTTAACCAGATGAGCCACCTATCAACCAGCAGAAGGAATGGAGGAATGGAAGCTTTTTAAAATGTAAAAAAAAAAACTCTCTTTCTCTGAGAATGTGAAAGACCATCACTGTAGCAAAGGGTGAGTAGAAAACAGAAGGGGGTAAAATAACAAGATAAGAACTAAAGACAAGCCTGAGAAATGGTGATAAAATGTTAAAGGATGTTTCTAAATAAATGGGGCAAATCTTTTCATTTGAAAATGTAGACTTTCTCAGGTATTCCTGCTTGCTTTGGCTGTATTGATTCAAATTTAATGAGAAGCGTAATGGCGGTTGGGAAAACAGTACAGGTATTGAACCTAAAACGACAGAAGTGATGGCCAGGGCTTCCATTTTGCTTATGTTGGAACCCTCTTCTGAGATTAAAATAATATCTGCAAACAGCTCCAGACCTGTTCCCTGCCTCACCACCCTCCCCCTGCTCCCCTTTCCTCCTCAGTCTCCTGCCTCCTCCTTCTCTCTCTCCCTGCTCCCCTTTCCTCCTCGGTCTCCTGCCTCCTCCTTCTCTCTCTCCCTGCTCCTCTGTCACTGCCTCTGAACAGCTCTCCAGGCCTGGTATATTAGGTCATCCTGTCCAACCACTATGCAGTGCTCTTGTCCCTTTGAGAGCACCCATGGTGTCCAACAGTGCCAAAAGCTGTCACCCTTTCCTTCTGTCTCGACCTGAATTAATAGATAGGCGAGCCCAGATACCATAAGTCCATCCACAGTCTAATGCTTTCAATGTGCAATGGCATTTTCTGTGGTACTGTGGCATCAAGTGTAGTCAATTGGTGTGTCTATACTCTATTAACCCCAAACTCCCTCCACCCCCCTGCCCCCCTGCCCGGCCCCTCCCCCATGTGCCCCATCGATGTGAGGGTGTTTTATTCAGAGCACAGAGAGCCCTCTCAGGGTGTCACTCGCCACAGGAAGAAAAAAAACTGAGAGAATTAAGAAAATAAATACATATGGTTTGAGTCTGAATCACAGCACTGAACTGAAGAGAAATTCAATCATTGGCTGAGTTTTCAAGAGGAGTGTGGGTGTATGTGTCTCACAACACGTCAGTCTGTTTGTGTGTGTGTGTGTGTGTGTGTGTGTGTGTGTGTATTGAGTGTGCCTTTATGTCCATGGACAGAAATAACGGGTCTGCAGTATTTCCTCATAGTATGGAAACTCCAACAAATGAATCTGCTAACAAAAAGATAATTATTTTGTGGACGATTCACTGATGCAAATTGCTTAGGTTACAATAGTGGTACTGTGGAGGTTGCTTCTCATTTTGGGGAATCAGATAAAAGGAAAACTAAGTGCTACCAAACACCCTTAGTGCTACCAAATACCAGCTCTTATCTACCATTTCACATGCAGTACTGTGCAAAAGTTTTAGGCAGGTGTGAAAAGTAAGTAAGAATGCTTTCAAAAATATAAATGTTAATAGTTTATTTTTTATCAATTAACAAAATGCAAAGTGAGTGAACTATTAACATTTCTATTTTTGAAAGCATTCTTATTTTAAAGCATTTTTTCAAGCCTGCCTAAAACTTTTGCACAGTACTGTAGTTTATATTGTAAATAGAATTGATGTGCGCAACTGATTGGAATTCAGCCACTGCAGTTCATTTAATAACCTCTATTACATATTTTATGGTTCACTATTAAGGCACTACCCCCTTTTAGAGTCAGAATAGACATATGTTCCTTAACTTTTCTCACTTTTCTTTGCTTCTCTTGAGAGTGCTGCATTTTCCAATAAGCAGCAAACCTACCTTATTACATTTAAGGCAGAAATGATTAAATCTGGTATTGCCACTCAATGCACTGGTCAGCTTGCTGACTTCCTCTGATACAGTGGCATTAAGTGGCTGTAAAGTCATTTAATTTAAATCCCAGTGAAAGCCATTTGCCTCGAATTGGCTCTAAATCCCAAATGGTTATACACACCAAGTGGTTCATTGTGGACCCACTTTTATGATCGGGATCAAAGGCCTGGTTTGTGCTTTTCAGGAGAGAAAACCGAGCAATCTGGGAGAATGTAGTCAGACCCCCATGCACACCCTGCATGTAGCTTTTATTTACCAGTGAGTCTGTAGCCAGACCCCCATGCACACCGTGCATGCAGCTTTTATTTACCAGTGAGTCTGTAGCCAGACTCCCATGCACACCGTGCATGTAGCTTTTATTTACTGGGAGAATGTAGTCAGACCCCCATGCACACCCTGCATGTAGCTTTTATTTACCAGTGAGTCTGTAGCCAGACCCCCATGCACACCGTGCATATAGCTTTTATTTACCAGTGAGTCTGTAGCCAGACCCCCATGCACACCATGCATGCAGCTTTTATTTACCAGTGAGTCTGTAGCCAGACGCCCACGCACACCCTGCATGTAGGTTTTATTTACTGGGAGAATGTAGTCAGACTCCCATGCACACCGTGCATGTAGCTTTTATTTACCAGTGAGTCTGTAGCCAGACGCCCATGCACACCGTGCATATAGCTTTTATTTACCAGTGAGTCTGTAGCCAGACCCCCATGCACACCATGCATGCAGCTTTTATTTACCAGTGAGTCTGTAGCCAGACGCCCATGCACACCCTGCATGTAGCTTTTATTTACTGGGAGAATGTAGCCGGACTCCCATGCACACCGTGCATGTAGCTTTTATTTACAGGGAGAATGTAGCCAGACCCCCATGCACACCGTGCATGTATCTTTTATTTACCAGTGAGTCTGTAGTCAGACCCCCATGCACACCGTGCATGTAGCTTTTATTTACAGGGAGAATGTAGTCAGACCCCCATGCACACCGTGCATGTAGCTTTTATTTACCAGTGAGTCTGTAGTCAGACCCCCATGCACACCGTGCATGTAGCTTTTATTTACAGGGAGAATGTAGTCAGACCCCCATGCACACCGTGCCAGACTGGCCAGTTGGTCCCTGAGCTGCTATCGAACACACTCTTATCCAGAGCGACGTACAGTTGATTAGACTAAGCAGGTGACAATCCTCCCCTGGAGCAATGCAGGATTAAGGGCCTTGCTCAAGGGCCCAACGGCTGTGCAGATTTTATTGTGGCTACACCGGGATTAGAACCACCGACCTTGCGTGTCCCAGTCATTTACTTAAACCACAATGCTACAGGCCGCCCAATGGAAGCCATGCTTAAAGCAGCATGGAGATAATTATTGCATTGTATATTTCGCACCTTGTGTAAAATGTATCCAAGTACTGTGTTAAATACCTTATTAACCTCAGGAGTGTGCCAGACAGAATACATTAAAAGCAATTAAATGGTTTTGATCAATAAATTAATCTAATTCTTTCTGATATTTTAATTTTAATTAACAAAGTTTCCATGGAACAGAAATTGTATAGGCATTATATTTCTTTATTCTGAATAAGAGTGAATCAGAGTGTGATTCAGTGGCTCACTGGCAAACCATCACTGTGTACAGCCATCTGTCTGGTACTGGGACAAAAATTGGTTCAGGTCCCTGCATTGTGGTTTTCTTCTGGATGCTTGGCATTGGGTTTCACTAGGAAACTGTTCAACCCAGGATGAGGAGTCCAACAGGTACTGCATCCTGACAGATAGGTAGACACAGTAACCAAGATTAACAAAGAAGAACAGATGAAAAGAGAGGTGTACATACAATACAGTATAATACAAAATACACCGTCTATCAGCTTAAAATTTATAAAGATGTAAAGATGAGCATAAAATGTTGTGTATAAAACAAACAATAATTGTTAGGATCAATTGAATCATGAACTCCAGAATGTACCAAGACATTTTAACTAAAACCTCATACTTTGCCACAAATGCAAGAAATGAGCCCAAAAAAACCTAAAATGCAACGAGAAAATTGTCACTTGAACACAAAATTCTTATTTTCCAATGGCCATTTAAGTCTCCAGATTTGAACCCAATCAGAAATGTAGGGTTTGAAATAAAGAGTACAGTTCACAAACATCAAAGGATATTCAAAGGTTCTGTTTGAGGGAATGCATATGGTCATCCCCAATATGTTTCATATATCACCATAGAGGACAACTCCTTCATATGTATCCTTGTAAAGGGCCAATGACCATTTTTGGGAAATACCAATATTAGAATTGTTATTTTCTATGAGCAATTTTGAACTGAATAATAGTTCCAACTTGTGTTGTTTATTTTATACAGCCTTTTTTCTCAAGGTGCCAATCGTTTTGGTGGTGACTGTACATGATATATAGGAAAGAAACTGTTGCAGTAAAAGAACATGTCAACGTTTATGTTCGGCATTATAGTATATAATAGTTGAGCATAGAGTGGTACTGACTGTCCCTGTGTGTCAGTGGTGGTGCCGTCCTTGCCCATGATGAGATAGGTCTTGCCCATCTGGAGCTTCCCTTTACACTGGCGCCTCTTAGCAAACACCCGTACACTCCCCTTTGCAACACTTTCATCACCGGCTATAAAGCAAAGGACATGCCACACTATTGCTCAATATAAACATAGAGCTGATGCATTTTTCAATTTATACTTTTATTCAATTTGGTAGCATATTTCATTCAAATAACAACTAGAAGCTATTCCTTTCATTCTGACATTATGGGCCAGTTTCACAGACACCGATTAAGCCTAGTCCTAGTCCTATACTAAGATTAATCTTTTTCAGTGAAACCAGCCCGATTAATGGGCATCAGTTTAACTTCATACTTATATTTATATATCTTTCAAATCATATGTTATACTTACATATAGGTAATACAGAAATAGTATTTGCTATTTTATAGATTAACTAATGGTTCATGAACATCCGTTTAAAGTAGACAATGTGTAGGTCCACCAATCTTTGTTCTAGGCTGAGGTCAAACCATTATAGTTTCCAAATGATAATGATTCAGTGCAAATGGATGGATATACCTGCATATCACATTAGGTAAATAACAGAACCTACAGTCAGATGACCTAGCAACAGAAAACAAAACATTTCTAGTATTGGATTGAACTGCACCTATTAATTATCAACAGGAATAAATATTATAGTGTCTGATGAAACAAGTAACATCAATGACAACAATTTGGCACTGGCCAGTGATTAATACTGGCCACACTTACTTGCTCGGAGAACATCTATCACGGTGGTGTGGTAGAGCTCAAAGTTACTCTGTTCAGACATGAGGTCAACTTTCACTTTATAACCTGAAACATAGGATAACATAGTCAAACTTGAAGAACTTGAAATTCATACTAAAACTATGAGATAAGAAATGTTGAAATGCAAATGCACTTATACTCTATTTCTACCCAGAGATAACACAAAGATTAAGACAAATGCAGACATAACCAGACACACCATATTCCACTGTGGGAAAGTAACAGGCAAAGTCTAAACGTATGTTCGTTGTTTGGCTCAACTCGAAGGTCATTTTCTCCTTGTGACAGGGCTCTGCAAGAACAAAGTTAACATTATATTCATTACCACAACTGAAATGAATACTGTGTCTTGAATACAAATATACAAACACTATGAATTTGACTATTAGTTTACAGCATAACTGTATTTTTTATTATTAACAATTTAAGTATTGATATTTATGTAACCATTAATGCTGTTCTGTATTGCTTTATTTGGATATATTCCAAAGCAATACAGTGCCCCATCACAGTAACAATCTCTCAGATTGAAAATGTGAGATAATTCAAGAATGTATTGAGCGTACTTTCTGCACACTGACACACTTCCCCTGAACACAGAGTTGATACCATTCTGCTCCTCTGGGGGGCACTGTAGAATACAGTGCACTTCCTGTCTGAGGGAGACAAAGCATGAAACACCATTCATCATGGACACCATTCAGAACATTCTTCAAGAGTTTGTAAATTAAAGGTATCATTGAATTAATATCACACTTCTCACACATTTTCCTTCTTCTGATTGTCAGTGTTGTTTCCTTTTTCCGGTCATTTACTACTTGTACATTCATCCATTGTTACAAAGAAACACAACTGTGCTCAAATTCCTCCTCTTGTGCTAAATGCCACTGAAACTCTTCTGCATTACGGCCGGAAGTTCATGCCAATCAAACTATGCACCTCTTGCTACACTAATTTCTTCAATAGGCTTTCGTGGTTTCCCTGTGTAGATTTGCATACAAGGTGGGAGTGGAGGGCCCACCATAAATGTAAAGTTTTAATATATAGAAATTTGCATTGCTAAAGAAATGGCTGTGGAAATATGTCTCAAATATGGTATTTATTCATATATGAAAAAATCATAGATTCCCACTTTAAGGACAATGCAAATAGTAAATGTCACTAATGCAATATACTGTAAATTAAAGGTACAATAGGTAATTTCGGACTTTCAGAGAGGAATAGCAGCAACAAACTCCTTCAAACCACAACACTGTTCATCCCTCCCCCTTCTCTATAAATGCGCTGACGTTGAAACACCATTGGCTGTGGCAGTTAAAATTAATTTTAAACCAATGAGCTTGAATTATTGTTCAGCAATACAATGTTTTGGTACAGAGTGTCAGGCCTTCAAGTGTATATTTTGAAACTTAAATTTAAGGACTATAAACATAGGCAGAGGGTGAGTAAACATGTCAGTGAGCCTTTTTCAATGAAAGGAAGGGATTTACAATGTCTTGTAACAATGTTTTAACACAAAAATCTGACCTATTTTACCTTTAATATTATTGACATTAACATTTTCTGGGCTGTATTAGGGTTGAACTAAAGGAGTAGCTTTCACCTACCTGGTTCATAGTAATCATAGAAAGAAGCAGGAGCGGGCTGCAGAAGGCCTATAGGAACTCTCTGCACAGCTCCAAACATTATACACTCCTTTCCCTCTGGAACCTGGAGTTAGAATGAGATTCTGTTGGTGACTGAGAGAGAGGATATATATGTGTGTTTGCGTGAGTATATCTTACCTCGTCAAAATACAATAGAACTCTTCCCTGCGTGGTCTCATAGTGAGATATGTACCGGTCCGATAGAGCCTTTAGCTATGAGAGAGGAGAGAGAGGAGGAGGTTGAAATGGAAAAGGTTTGAAGGGCACAATTGGTAAAATTTTCATTTCAAGGGCAAGCCAGATCTAATACACCAAAATAACCATGGTAGTATACAAACTGAGAAGGCCCTCAACAAGGTTAAGCACACAAATTCTGAATCAGTTGAGGAATTTGAACAGTTTACTCATTTTGACACAGATTGCATATGGTGTGAAAGGAAGAAAAAGAGCAAATGATTGCCAAAAATGTAGGAATGAAGCGTATCGTAAATAAAGAGAAAAAGACCTGAAGATTGGCTAAAGCTGGCTATGATGATGATGATGATGATGATGATGATGATGATAACTTGCCTTTTCCAGATCTGCAGTCACTGCCTCAAAGCCACTAAGCAGCGTAATGTCAGCGATAGCCATGCCAGAGAGGTTCCTGCTCAGGTCATGGCTGAAAGATGGATCACAAACCCATGCACAATGACCAGCACATCACATTTACTGAGGATCAACTGGCATTTAACCAAGAAACACAGTACAGTATGTAACTAATAATGGAAACACATCATTATATTGTTTAAACTGTCCACACCTTCTAGTGTGACTTTGCTAGTACATGGTGGACATTTTCGTATTATCCTTTTAACAAAGCTGGATCAACGCTGAGGTCAATATTTCTCAGAATTGAACCTAAAACATAATAGAAATCATAAACTCACCATAGTAGAAAAAGGTAAGTTGCAGACAATTTGCAAATCACCGTGGCCACCATTCACCTTCCCATGCTTTCATTCACCATTCATAAAATTGTATAGAGACAAGCACATCGACCGCAGGGCAAGGCAATATAGGGTAGAGCCTGCACACCCAAACTAAATATAATTCTTTATTAGTATCTAATAACGTTTCAACCCATAGTGGATCTGACGAAGATCCACTATGGGTCGACACGTTTGACTTGATAAAGATCCACTATAGGTGGAAACATTTGACCTGATGAAGATCCACAATAGGTGGAAACGTTTGACCTGATGAAGATCCACTATGGGTTGACACGTTTGACCTGATGAAGATTCACTATGGGTCGAAACATGGGTGTGCAGGCTCTATTTTAATTCATTCACCATTCGCTCAATGATTGAGCACTCAGTGAGGGAAACTGACCTGACACAGACCACATACTCCACATCTGTCTTCTGGTTCTCATCAGTGTTCCTCCTGCGTCTACTGCGAGCATCAAACCACTCTATCTTTGAATGAGCGATGCCTCTCTCTTCCACCTCCTCCTTTCTCTCCCCTTCTTCATCATCCACATAGTCATAGTTATCTATCACTTCACCTGAAGAAAATACAGGAACAATAGAAATAGAAATGTAAATACAGTACAATACATGCCAGATTTTCAAGTTCAAAATGAAAGGTCATGAATGGTATGATTTGTGATGATACAATTACATTATGCAGGCTGTCATGATTGACAGGCTGTAAGATCAAATTTGCATGGGATAGACAGACCACATATTTCAATTCAATTCGCTTCACAGACACACATATTTTCAGTACTGATTACTAACTTCTCAGACATACGAGGAATTCTGACTATCTATGCATATTTGATACAGATTAGCATATTTTGGAAATGTATGTTGTCTTCACTATCAGTTTTATCCCACTCTCACCTGTGTATTTAACCTTGCCCTGCACCGTGATGCTGATTGACAGAAACTGACAGGTGTCCTCAGGCTGAAGGGCATGATATGCCTTCACCACCTGTCAAACAGACCACACACATCGATTTTCACTGACAAAGATATTACATTACCTTACATTATAGGCATTTGGCAGACACTCTTATCCAGAGCAACGTACAACAAAGTGCATACCCATTACCAGGGACAAGTGCGCTGAAAGACCCTAGAGGGAAGTACAGTTTCATGTGCTAGGAATACCACAAAGATAATAACTTGGGCTTGGGATACCACACTCGCCACCATATAATGCAACACTTGAAGTAAACACAGCTGGATATCAACGTCATCAACAATAGAGTACCTTCATTTTGGCTTTTCCCTGTCCTGATGCGTGTACAATAATCTTGCTTCCTAGCAGCCTCTAAGAGGGAAGAAGAGACAATGAGTTGGCAAAACATGTTAAGAGTCAAAGGAAATGGCCCATTATAGCTCTAGCGGCTAATTTGGGAGGTTGCAGGTGTTAACATCACAAGCATCGAATGTAAAGCCAAGCTACACACTTTTTCCTAAATTTTGACTACCAGCATAAAATGTAAATTTGTTATATGATGTGTTTGTGCAACAATCTTGTGCAACAAAGAAGTAACACTTGGTGAAACTGGCATATTTCTGGAGTCAAAAGCCAAAATATATGCCAAACTGCAGTTTTTTGATTTCACTTTAATTATAAAAATGAATTATTGAGTTGTAAATCATAAGCTCATGTAAATCTAATGAAATATCTAAGATAGCATATATGGCCTTGTTACCATTTACCTTCAGTTCAGCTTCCACTCTCTCCCCAGCTTTTTCCATGGTCAACGTTGCCTTCTCATTCCTTCCTGGTGCAGTGAACCGCAGGTCCAGCTTTGAGGAGGGTGCGGATGGTCTGCTTAACGCATATTCAGCGAGGGCCTCCAGTGCCACTATTGTGTCCTGGGAAGGGAAGGGTCGAGGGAAAAAGAGAAAGGTAGTGATCAATAAAAACATCTTTCCCACCTTTGACTTAAATTTCATTTGAAGTTAAAAGAAAATGTAACCATTTGAAAAAATTATATCCTCACTAGACACACAGGAGCTCAATGACACACAGTACTGCCTGCCAGTAGTCACCAGAGAAATATGGTACAAACACAATAGGTGATATCAGCAACCTTACTAATACCAATGATTCTGATTCTATTACTAAGATAATTTTGAAAACAAATAAAAATATTTTAAGCAATTGTAATCCAGTTATTTTCTGCCAACTGTACACATATAGAAGATTCATTCCATGTCCTCAACATCTTTTCATAAATTTACGCTGAAGTTCTCTTAAACCTGAGCTGCCTGCTGCCCATAGTCTTTTCAGTTTTTGTTTTTTTTCGTTATATTTTTCAGTGTAGCTGAACAGTGACTGTGACTAAGACACTGCAGGCTCAGGTAATCTTATTTTTAAATAACTGTAGTCATTACAAGGATTCTCTTTCAGACTGCCAGATTTGTATTTTGGAATTATTGCCATGAATACATTTGTTTTAATCAGCATTTTTTTGTTTTAATCAACATTCCAGATTTTTATTTACAGGAAATGTGTCTCACTGTATGGAATGAAGCTCTTACCTTTGTACAGAACTTACAAGTAACAAGATGAACAGTGGTATCTTTTAGCTGTAACTAAGTCAAAACAGTGTACTGTGCATTTAAAAGAGGTTAAAAGAGGTAGTTCTCTAGTTGTAGCTTTCCCTTACCTGGGTGGATTTGAAACCCCCTCCATAGTTCTCCTGCTTTGAGAGCCAACAGACTGCAGAATCTGCCCACTCCATGTCCTTATTGGCCACTGCTGTCAGAAGGGCATAGGCTGTGGTCTCTACTGTGATAGCCTGAGGGGGTGGAACCTTGTGACCTTGCTTCTCATTGGCCAATCTCAGGTCAGATCTAGAGACCCACATCCGACATTCTCCCTCTGATTAATTGGAGAAAGAGAAGAGTTGAGAACATGGGCAATGAAATGCACAGGTCAAATAATTACATTTTAAGTTGTTACATGTCAGTATGGCAAGTAGGCTTTAATCATCTATCGCAGCTAAACCCTGACCATTTCACAGCTGTACTTTTAAAAAGGTTCTTCCAGGCTTGCACGCCCCCAGACCCCTCTCGGTGGTTATCATTCTCTATCTATTCAACCACCCCAATATTCCAGTTACACCCTTGTGTTGCAATTTACAGCCTTGACTGCGTTATTATTATATGGGCCTTTGGGTTTAATAGTAATATAATATATAGAGGGGCCTCTTGTCTCGATTTTGCGGGCGGCCCCACAGAATTGCGCTATGTCACTGGGTAACACACCTTCAGTAGTCAGATTTTTGAGCTTGCCCCAGGCAGAGAGGGCGAGGTTTTGATCTTCATGGCGGCATAGGGCCAGGCAGTATGCAGTGATGGCCACAGCATAAGGTCTCTCCAGAGAGTCAAAACGAGAGATGAGATAGGCTATGGAAGCAGAGATACTGGACTCCTGTGTAACACAATAGAAAGTATGCCACTTTGTATCTGTCCAAACAAACAGATTTAACTAAAACATGGGGAAACACTCGGTATGCGACTAATCAGCAGTCCTTCCAGTTACTTACTGCTTATTTAATTGCAATGCATATCAAATTTACATGCTGTATCTAGGAGGCAGTGGCCAAAACCAGCATTGGGAATTCCTTGAGAATATAATTAAAGTCATAATTTCAAAATTAACTGATTGAAATACTCAAAGCTACAAATAATCGCAAAATATTCAGGACTAATATTCCGATCATAGATTTTTTACATGCTAAATACCTAATTGTGTCTTTGGTATTTGGAAGTGAGAGAACTGATATTGAATGAAGAAGATAAAAAAGCACACGTGCACCACAGTTACTGCCCAGATATGCAAATCCTTTCTTTTTGTATTATACTGTACTGAACTTTTTCAGCAGCCTGGCAGACTAAGGCCAACTAGCTATTAGTATTTCCAAGGTACAGGCTTGTGGTGATCACCATTACCAATGGATCCAATGCGATGGTCACACAGTAGTAACAATGGGGCTTCCAGTTTTACAATCTGCTTACCACATCTTTCTTCTTCTCCTCACTCAGCAAAGGCAAGGAATGATGCAGAGCTATGGTTATGAAGGCAGTGAGGGACACATCACCCTCCACACCCCCAACGCCTCCCTGCACAAACAGCATGATAGGTCAGTACTACTACTGTATATCACTGAACGTTACAGAGATGAACACAAATCCAAGACATTTTAGTAAAATCATAACGGAATTGTAAAAGCCCTTCATTCACTCACATTCACACCGATGATTGATATGGCAGATATTAGCAGCACATTTACATCCATTAGTTAGTATGCACTTTAATGATACACTAACAAGCATACCTGCATTTCTCTGTGAATGACTGGATTGGGGTCTTTGAAGACTCCGTTGTTCTGCTGTGAGATCAGGTATTTGACTGACTGATAGATCTCCTGCTCAGACACAAACTGCACGCTCTGCCGCCCTTGCTCTCCCCTTCCAGCCAGTTGTCGATCCAACACTAAACACATGACCTTCACCACAAGGGCTGTCAGCCTGGGTGAAGGGGGGGAGTCTGATCATAATGTTTACATGAGGATATACAGTATAAACAGAATTGAACATTGTATGCCAATTATGGGGAGTCAGGGATTCTGTCATCTCTAATACAGCATTTGTCTGATGCTAGGTAGTCAATTGTCCATTTTTACATCTGGTGTACCATACAGCATACAAATGAAGGAAAATGCTAACCAGTTGCTAGCAGGATAGTCTAGCCATGCTCCATAGGAAGCATTGTCCTTCTTGAATGTCAGGATTCTGGAATAAGCTGACAAAGGAAGAGAGATATAATAAAAATGTAATATCTGCAGAACTGATTTGAATCGTGAGCAGACCTGGGCCAGTATGACTCATCACCCTGTGAGAGGATTGTCATGTCATTTGACTGTTGACCTTCTCTTTGTAACTTGTTGATTTATGTCAGGCCTCCCTTCTAAAATACGGTAAAATAAATAAATAAATAAATAAATAAATAAATAAATAAATAAATAAATAAATAATATGCATGCCTCATGTTTTTCATTTACCCACTGCATATGTGCTAGTCAGTCTCATAAATATATAGTCACTATATAGCCATATATAGTTCCTCCAAATATAATTTATAATTTCACAGACACTGATTAAGCTTAGTCCAGGACTAAATTGAGTTTTGTACGAGAAGCTTCATTCAAAATTTAACTTGGTCTAAGAACTAAGAAAACTGGCCCATAGTTTCAAGTGACTGAAGAAACACTTGCTTGAATTCTTACAGAAAGTCAAAGTCCAAAGGGGATTTTGCTGTAATTGTTATTCTTTTTTTACCATTTTCTATGTGAGTGAGTGCTGTGTCTCTGGTCTCTGGGGGAAGTTCTATCCATCCCTGGCTAAGGTCCAGGTAGCGAAGTGCCAGGGCCGTGGGGGACATCCTGATCATGGTCTGCTCAGCGCATCCTAATGGGGCCCGTAGCAGCCCCCCCACGCCCGAGGCAGAGAGCAGGGGCAGAACTGTGGACTTGCCAAAAACCTCACCTGGGAGTTGGGCCAGAGAGTAGAATACAAACTGATATGGGAAATGACACAGTATACACATGTTCATATATTCCAGCAACCGTGAGGGCACACAGTAATGTACTCAATGGTATGAATAAGTTTGGGTACATCATAAAGAAAACAAGGAAGACCTTCAATCCTGACAAACAGGTTGGTGCCAGAGTCAGGAACTGTGCTATTTGGCAAATATCCATCAATTTCAAAACTCTTCCCACGTTTCACTGCAAAGAAATAGGGAAGAGAGGTAAGAACGCAATAAGCAAATCATACACTTGTATAGCTGAAAACCAGCTTTTCATGAGTTCTGGGCTCAGAATCATTTTGGGTTCTTTATATTACAAATACACAAATATATGAAACATGAGTTTTTGACCAATACAAGAGCAATGAATTGAAATGAATTCACAGTATCATAGTAATTGTTCTCTCTTTATTGCTCCCCATCAATCCCCACCCCGTCCATCCCAACACCATCCTCTCACCATCAATGTCAAGAAAATAGCCCATCTCCTCTCTCTTCTCTATCCCCTCGGTCTGAAAGTAAGAAACACAAAGAAATAAGGCATGTTTACACAAATAGCGACCAATTACAAACCAGAATTAGTTAGTATACATCATGCACAGAACTTGTGTTGACAAAGTCCACTGACACTGGTCAAAACTTCACGAGGGATTAGTTCAGCTCACTATTCAACACAATGTGGCCTTTACTTTGTCCCTCATTCCCCACTCCCAATATTCTAATCAGTGCTAAGACCAACCATGGGTAGCCAAAGAAACAGATGAGGACACTGGACACTGAATGCATAGCATATATCCAGAAGGAAGAACAGAAACGTGTTCATCAGTAGAGAACAAGAGACAAAACAACGTAGGCCCTCATCCACTCCACTCACCACAACCAACAGGCTCTTCTGAATGGCATCCAGACCCATTTCCATAACTTTGTCATAAACCAGTAGGGTGACAGGAATCTTTCCAGTGACCATGGGAACCGCAGAGAAGGTCACTGTTTTGGCAGAGCCAGGTGAAACAGTGACATTAAGGTAGGAGAGGCTGGAGGCTGAGCCAGGTGAACACAGCCCCTCCTCTGACTTCATATGGATGGACAGCTAATGGGGAAAATTAAAAATGAGCTTTCAGTCTCTGAATTATATGAAATATTACATTGTTATATTATACTATTATATATTATACAGATTATGTATAATAGTATATAATCTATATAATAAGTCTAATAAATACCTAATAAAGTGCTCACTGTGTGTATATGGCACCTTATTAAATTGCACAAACAGGGAGAGTACCACTGAATAGAGCCTGTAAAATTAAGTTACCGTTCTTTCTTCTTGTCCATAGTTGTAGATCACAGCAGTAATGAACATTTGCTCATATTGTTTTACGGAGTAGGGTAGACGCAGAGAAATGAACAGCTCCTTAAACACACGCATCTCGTAGGGTTCCGACACACAGAATCCTGCAAGGACAGACAAAATCTATTTATGAAGTATAAGATGTATATTATGTTACTCTATAATAAAATCATACTCCCACAACCTACTGGAATGACTAAACATAGTGTGTGTGTGTGTGTGTGTGTGTGAGAGAGAGAGATGGATAGTGTGAAGGATACTTATTATTACCATGTGATGCAGACAGGCTGACAGCCTGAATCTCCCAGGTTGTGATGGAGTCAGGCATAATTAACGAATACCTGAAAAAGTGAGATATAAGTAAATAGCTGTGCCCATCATGCCCCATTGCATAGGGTCTGAAACTATATCAGTTACAGTGTACATAAACTCACTTTGCTACCCCATCAACAACGACCTCTGTAAATTCAAAGCTAGTGTCGAAGAAGCGACGGATGTCTCCGACATTAGTGTCAAAGAAGTCCTCCATTTCTCCCACATCAGTAGCTGAGAGACAAAAGAAAAGGGAAAGGAAGTTAAATGTGTCCAGTTTCAGTAGTCACTGAAATTTCTTCAGTTGTAAGAACCAATTATTTTGTAAAATTTTCCTCATTATACACACAAAGGCACAAACTTACTCCTGCCCCGTCCCTTGAGAGCTTCCTGGTGCATGTTTATGTCCCTCTGCTTGACCCCTTCATGGCAGCAGTCCAGGAAGGCCGTGACACAGGCCTGCTCCTTCCCTCCACGCGACACTCTCCGAGCTCGCTCTTCACAGCTGAGCCTCATGGGAATCAGAGTGAAGCCATCCTGGCAACACTTCTGCAGCTTTTCATCTTTGTAACTATACACTGACCACAAAGCCCAAATGGGAGTATTAAAGATGGAATAAATATTCATTTGAATACAGGGAAATCTGGACTGTGTGTGAATGGGATCATGCTTTTTGAAATCTTGCACATTTTACTTCATAAATGTCTACAACTGTATTTCCACTCAATAGAAAAATACACAGCCTGGCTTCTGCATCTGTCTTCATATCCCAAAGTGCTTGGTGATAATCTAAAAACCTACAACTGTATTCTCAATATTAAATGGCAAACATTCTGAAGAAACATTTTTTTCACAGAACTAAAATCAATTTAGGAGGAAATGGGGAAAAATCGGGGGGGCATTCACTCAGGCGGTAAGAGCAATCGTCTGGCAGTCAGAGGGGTGTGTAGAAGTGTCCCTGAGCAAGAAACCTAACCCCTAAATGTTCCTGACAAGCTGGTTGATGCCTTTCATGGCAGCCAATCACTGGTGGTGTGTGAGTGGGTATGAACGGGTGAATGAGAGGCATCAATTTTACAGCGCTTTTGATAAAGGCGCTATATAAATGCCAACCATTTACCAATTGGCCATTAAAGGCAGCATACTCCAATTGTGTTGTGTTGTTTTAATAGTCAAGTGAAAGTACATTTAAAAAAACATTGATATATACTGTGTGAGGAAACATTATGCAGGAGAGAGAACCAGGATGCAAATACCTTTGGACATCATGAGCTGCTGTAGGTTGAGAGACCTTCGCTGCCGCCTGAAGCCTCTCTCACAGCCAAAGTCTAGAGAATGAGATACACCCTCACAAAACAACATATGGAGGCAAGGACACTGACACCGATGCAGATCATTTGATTAGCTGGAGAATGTTTGATTTATGCAGTTCAGTGGTTTATTACAGCTGTGTCTGTGCACATACCTTTCCGCATTTGCGATTTGAAAGTTGAGGAATGAGAGATGAAGGAAAGGCCGGCATTGTTGAAAATGGCCGCCGTGTCGCGTCCCCCAGTGTATGAACAGCCCAGGTCATAGGACTGCATGGAGGAGAAGACCTGGACACACATCACCCATAAGCACTCTATAAAACTGCTATAGAAATCAGAAAAACTACACATTATTTTATTAAACCATGTTTTTATACATTTTGGCTGCACCATGTAGTAATTAGAGCACTTTTTATACACAGCATTTTAATGTTTGAGACATTTTAACATAATGTCAAATAAAATAGATAGGGATTGGGGGATGGGACTGAATTTGGCTGTAAATTATGCTGATATGGTATAGAACACATTTGTTGGCTAAATGGATTTATGTCATAAGGGGTCCAAGGATGAACCTCAAACCATCCTGCTAGATATGCCCCCCAATTCCCATAGAGATCCATTCAAATGCATAGAACATCACTTGTAGGACAACCTGAGAACAAGATATCCAGACTCTGGTGATGTTGATGGGTCACAGACATCAGGAAGTCATGCTATGCAATGGATATGCAACCAAATACAAAACATGACTATTTTATTTGACATTATGTTAAATTGTCTCAAACATTGAAATGGGGGGCTATGTATAAAAAGTGCTGTAATTACTCAATGGTGCAACCAAAATGTATAAAAACATGGTTAAATAAAATATGAGAATCTGCAATTTGACCACATATGAATTGCTTGATTACAAACAGTGGACATAAAACATTACTCAAAAAATCCATAAAAAGGCAAGGTGTGTCCAAACTTTTGACTGGTACTGTACATCTGTACATATTGGAATAAATAGTATGTTCATATACATGCTCATATTTCACATTCATATAATTCTTAGTCACCAACATACTGACTCCCTAAGCTAGCAGCTCCCTATAACTGTAAGGTTTTACCACCACACTAAAGAATGATAAAGCCAGTGCTTTTCTTCTTTGTTGCTTCCCCAGTATTTTATTGGAAATATGAATGCATCTGTTGGAATCACTGTGCATATAACCTGGTAGATAAGACATATGGTATATACATTTCCTATTGTCCATAAAAATATTTCTAATCTATTTTGTAGGGCTGTAATCTATATTTGCTGTTATGGACTTGAGCTATGATTCAATATCTGTGGAAGAACAAAAAAAAAAAAAAAAACTTTTTTGCCATGGTACTTTGCAACCTGGTACGATGCCCAATTCAGATTCATGAATACTAAACTAATAGGCACTGGGGCAACACCTAGCCACAAACAAACATGTTTAGGTTTCTGACTGAGGAATGCATCACTGCTTGTCTGGCATACTTGGCTAGCAAGCTGACTAAATTGATTTATCTTAGCCAAAACAGATTAATTTATGAACAGTATATCCAGATAAGACCAACTGGGATTCTAAGCTCTTAGCTGGTCATACTCTAGCCGGTCTTAGCTGGTCAAAGTTGGCCATAACTGATCAGTGATTGCTAAAATCTGGTTCAAGTTGATTAAGCAGGTCCAGCTGGTGACTCAACTGGTTGACTAGTAGGTGAACAGCTGGTCAACCAGCTATAAGTGTAAAATAAAAACATAATTCACGCTGGTTTAAGATGACATTTTGTGCAGCAGGGACGAACCATTACCTGTTTTGGGGTGAGCTTGTTGTGGACATTCAGTGCATAGATGGCTTTATCCACAGCCAGCAAGGCTACTTTAGCTTTCTGACCATGCAGATCTATGTCCAGCTCAGCTTTTAACCCTGGACGATGCATTTTTTTTGAAGACAGGGAAATCTGGGAACAATGTATACATATTGATATTCAAATTTTGACAGTTAAGTTGTATAATAGAGAACAACCTTTAACCTTTATACATATAATAATTTGCTTAACAGATTAAATAATCACTATGTAATAATAGTATGGACAACTCCTAAAGCTTTACTGGGACCATTGTGGTCACCAGCGTCAAACATACAGGCACAGACGTAATCATTAAACGATGCTTTTTTGCCTTTGCTTTGTATTTCTTTATTTTTTATACTTTTTTATCATCATGAGATTAGATTAATTGGCCACGAGACTGGGATGAGTATCTCCCACCTCCAAGAAGTAAGACTGAAGGTTATTGCTCACAGACTGAGGATGGGAAATGACCATTTATTAAGCAAATTCCCTTATATTAAATCCTTAATTTACTAAAATGAGATTTGAACACATTCCAGAGAAACATACTGACAAAACTACAGTAGAATGGCAATTCAATTGGTTTAATGTTTTAATGATTTACCTAGAACCTAAAACTGGCAAGATTAGCTCTAACAAATGTTCTCTGAAGGGTTACACAATTATGATGAAGATCAGTCGGATAATCATTTTCCACATCAGTTTCCAGGCTTGTTCTTTCCTTTTCTCTTCTCCCCCAACTTTTCAATCTTGAATCGTGTTCTCAAAGGATCTTTAAAACCGCTACTCACCTTCCCCTCACATACATCTTTGACATCCACCCATACTGAATCAGCAATGATGTCACCACCCTGGTTGTAGTAATAGCCAATCAGCCGGAATGAGGGTGTCAAGTCACTAGATATGGAGAGCATCATTCTTGCAACAATCCCTTCTGCCTTGACCTTGCCCGACTTCCTTATCTCTCCTCTGCTGAGAACCTAAATAAAACAAAAACATTGTATCTACACTTAAGGAAAGTAAATACTTCAAATGGAAATATTCTTCCAAATCATACAGAGAGATGAGTTGGAAGAGACAATCACTAAGAAGGAAACACCTTGCTGCACCTGCCTGTCAAAAGCTAGGAATATTTAACAAAATTCTTGATTTTAAGTGACCATAGTGAAAAACGTTGACCTATTTATGAACATTCCATTTAAAGATCATTCCAAGCAAAGTTAAATGAAATTAGCATAACCCATTCCACTTTCCAATTCAACTTGGATTATGATCTATAGTGGAAGAGTTGTCTACAAATTGTGATGCAGTTTGAAAAATAATTATTATAAATGTATGAATGCTGATGGGCGCTGAGCCAATGCCGAAGGATGACATAACTAAATTACTAAATGCCTCCATGTTCCAGTGTATTATTTTCCAAAAACCTAGTTTTGAGTATGTTCTTGGCCAGTAATTCATGCCTATGCTTCTCACCAGATAATAAATATTCCCATCCACTGGAGCACCTCCAACTGGAACAAAGTCAATGTCAGCTGAGATACCCACTCCTGGGGTCACAACCCCTGAGTTCATGGTTATGAAAAGGAAGCTTCCACTGGGTGATAAAGCGGGAAGAGTAGTCATCTCATACTGATGACCATCTACTATTGCCTGAGAAAAAGAGAGAGGAAACGGACAAGAAAAAGATGGTGAAAATATGCATTGCACAGTGTTTGGATTTGTAAGGCTGACAGGAAAGTTTTGTTCACTCACAGTAATTTTTGCAGCAGCCGTATTGTCTGGAATAGAAAAGAAGGCATTGACTCCTCCCTCCGAATCTGTTGTGGCAGTTTGGGATTGAGGATCGGAAACAGGAATTTGAATCTCCACTTTGACGCGTGGGGCTGGTGACCCATTAGGGAGTCGGACCATGACCTGAAAGACATGCACACAAGGTGGAGGGGTAGTAGAAATGTAACTAAAATATACTGAATACAGTGGCAGAATATATAGATTATTTCTGTTAAATTGACACTTATACATTAAGCCAATGCATAACAAGACAAAACCATTGAAGTACATTGAAAGGTATTTTAGGCTTTTAAGAGGTTTCAGGCTTAATTAAGGCTGATATAGGGGCATTCTATTTTAAAACAAGAAACTACAATTTAACGCACAGTAATTCAAAAGCAGCTTGTACAATTATCAAAAACACTAGAATCTGAACTATCCCTTCACCAGAGTAGAGATAAACCGGTATAATACAACATGGGACAGACCTATTTTTTTATTTTATTTCAAGAAAGAAAATGAACAGCATCGATAATGGCCAATCATGAATGTTAGTCCTTTGATGCTGTTTCAATAATAATATTTACGTACCTGGACTTTAAAAGGGGCTTTAGGAATAAAATGAGAACGAGTCCTGGAAAGGTCCACAGAGTAGCGTTTTTCAACTATTGGAAGAACTGCCTCGGCTTCCTGGAGTTCCCCACCTGAGAGTAAGAACAGCCAAAGGAATCAGGGGAGAAAAAGATGGAGGGGAGAAGGAAAGGAAAATTTAATTTAGCTTGATATAAAGCTTATAATTTAACAAAAGGTAAGTGCTGTTTAGCTCTTAGCAGCATTAAGCTTAATTTAAAAGGTATAATTAATCTTAATTTTTAATTGTAGAAATGTTACTGATGAAATATTTTCTTCAAAAATAAATTAAAATGCCTACAGGTGATTACAGAGACAGAATAATATTTATATTAAAATTAATATATAATATAAAAGTCCTCAGTCCCCATGTCTCTCACTGTTGATGTCAGTGACAGATGCAGTGATGTAAAATTGTGCTCCATTCTGTGCCAGCTGTCTCATGTCAACTGGATCGATCTTGTTGCGATTTAGGAGGTTAAGCAATCGGCTCCTCTGGACACTGACCACCGCCTTCCCATCCTTCACCTGTGTGAGAGGCAAAAGAGTTCAGGATTAAACCAGCAAAAGTAGCCTGATAAAGTGCTTTAAACGCCTCACCCTCCACCGCCCTCCCTGCTCTCACCGATCCTGTCTCTTCCAGTCCCCTGATGAATACTGTCTGTGCTTTCCCCTCTTCTCTGCCGTCTGCCCCCTCCTCTCTCACTCCGAATCGGCAATGAAATGCTCCATTTACAGTCTCACCATATGAGTAGCTGAGAAAAAGTGTGACAATACCACTTGCAAATGCTGGAAAGCTTTTTATCGTGTTTTGCATACAGTAGTTAAGCCGAACATTTACCATTAAACCATTTGTTATGAAATGTCACTGTTCTGAGATTCCATATATTCTATATCACTGTACTGGGCAATATACTTGCAACAATGAAACTGTACATTTGGGTCTGTGATCTTACGAGGCAAGGATGGTGAAATCGAACTTCTCCCGGTCCACAAGAAAATAGCTCTCTTCAGGGTCGATGGACACGTCAAAACTCGGGAGCACTGGGATCCAGCCAGGGCAAGAAAAAATATTGTTGCGAACAAACAAGCCATTAATAGTTAAAAAGTAATGTTATTACAAACAGACACTACTTTTTGAGCAGTTTTAATTTCTTATTAAATTATAATCCTCAATAACTCACCAAACTTTTTGACATGAAATTCTCGTGTGACAGCATTCTTTTCATCTCCTTGATAATGTGCCACAATCTTCCACACACCGGGTCTAAAGCAAAGCACAGTTGGTAAGTACAGATAGTCATATGTGAGCAAAGCTCTTCAAACTTGTCCCAAGAGAAGTGTTTTTTATTGTGCGTCCTTATCTCATATGGGGCATTATATTACCAACAAGACATTTTCATTTGATTCACCAGAAATCTTGGTTGACTGCCAGGGCAATACTGGGTTGATTTTACACACTAAACTGCAATGCTTTTACACACTAAAGGTAACACAAAATCTATTGACGCTAGATATACATTTTGTGTTTGTTTGACACTTTGGACTGATTTGTTTCAACAGACCTTGCTCACATAATGAATTTTGACCTTGAAATTGGTACCTACTGCTATTAACACGTTATTCCTTTCTTTAGGCCAATTTTGAGGCATTGTCTGGTCTATGAGGTTTTTCTTTTTAAAGATGAAGAGTGCCCCCAAGAGGCCAGATTTCAAACATCTCAGGAACCGCTGGTCCAAATAAAAATACATATTTTTGCTATTCCGTAGAGTCAAAAGATTTTCACTCTTGTCATAGCAATTTGGTGTTCCAAATCTGCACACGTATCCCTTCAATGCAACATCATGTCACAAGGCCAGAGGGCTGCACATAAGCACAAAAATACATGCAGTAAACCACCACTCATTTTCATAGCATCCCCTCCATTTCTCATTCGTAACAATAAACACTCAGGGAGTATTTTATGGTGGCCTGTGACACCGGGGACAAGAGTTTTAGAGGCTTTTCATACTCTGAAACATCAGGAATTTTAAGGTAGTCAGAGGAGATCCCGTCTTCTGGAATCTTGAGCCGTCTCTTCACAGTATTCCCTCCAGAATTCTGAAAGACAAATTGTATGACTTGTGATAATACCATAAGAATATAGCTGTAATCAATGGAGCTGCAACAGCTATCGGTTTACTCACAACGACTCTGATATGTACAGGCTTGGAATGGGGTCTCATGGAATGATCCAGGGCAAAAATCCTGTACTTAACTGTCAACACACAGGCGCACACACACAGGTACAAAGTAAATCAGTCAAAATAAACAATGAGCACATCACATAACCTTTGTATCGTGTAATTCTTATAATAGTGTGAGTATTATAATATATCTCAGTTTTAGTTATTCACACTGTCATTCAATATACAAAGCTATACAGTTATACAGTACCAAAACCTTATTCGGTAATATCACATCCTCACCCCTTCATAGTGAGCAATAATAAGATACTGTATCTGTCACACTCACATAAAAACCTGCTCCTCTCTGACCTTCAAAGGTGCCAACAATTAAATATTACAGAACATGTCAATGTTTACTCTCCCTGCCACAATTTAAAAGGTATAGCTCAATTTGTGACATTTCAATAATTCTTCTATTTTTAAATGCGGCTTTTACATGACTACCAGGTAACCAGGCAACAAACCTAAAGCAACATTATACCGACATCAAATTTTCTTGGGGAAATATACCATTCTGTGTTGGGTTGTATATAGGCTGGTCGGTCTGAATAAAGATGTATCCTCTGTGCTGTGAAACAAGCACTCTGACCTTGTCTCTCTTGTTTGGTTGGTCATCATACACCAGCATCAAATATGGGGTCTCTGTTCTGAAGATGGCCAGCTCTGGTATTTTGTCCGTGTTCACCTTGCAAATGAAAAAAATTGTACCACCAAAATTGTGTGAAAAAAGTGACTGTGAAAGTAAATCTGTGAATGGCTACAAATTAAATTGAATGATGTTATTATGGTATGTATTAAGCAACAACAGAATTAGAGAAATCAAATGCATTGCAGTACTTATATCACTCTAAACATGTCCATCTATACATATGTGGGGATTGAATGAGTGGAGTTCAATTTATTACCATTGGGTCAGGGTCCTTGATGACATCAAGAATTCCCTGACCTAGTGGCCAATAAATGTTTTAGTCTCATTGCATATCTCCTCCTATAATTTCATGAGATTTGTATATAGTTTTTATAGAGATTTATAGCGTGAGCTATGTGGCAGTATAATGAGTGCAGTGGATAACACTATCTATTACTGATGTTTTTAGCCACTGTTCTGCAGCAGTGGAATACTACCATCCTCATTACCTCAGCGAGAGTTTATAACCGTCATCATTATGGCCATGTATATACCACCGAACGCTAATGCTAGTGATGGACTGGGAGAGCTGAATGATGCAATCAGTCAGCCACAGAACAGGCATCCTGAGGGTTTCTTCATCATTGCAGGTGATTTTAACCACGTCAATCTCAAGAACTTATCTTATCAAAATTTCAACAGCATGATTCCATTTCAACAAGGGGATTGAACACACCGGATCATGTAGACACCAATACAAAAAGTGCAACAACTGGTCACCTTTAAATGAACTATTTATTATTATGGACACCTTGCACTTTTATACTTTTATACTCTCATATGTTGACACACATAACTGTTCTTAACATACTGTATTAGTATTTTTAGTATTTCTACCTATTGTGTTCCCCCTATTTATTTGATTATTCCTTTTATTCTATTAATCTCTGCTGCTGTGAGACTGAAATTTCCCCAAGGGGATAAATAATGAGCTATCTATCTATCTATCTATCTATCTATCTATCTATCTATCTATCTATCTAAGGTCTGATGCCTTAGCCGTGCGCCACCACAGCGCGTGAGGGCCATACTTATTTCATAGTATATAGTATAATGTTCCGACATTAAATAAATCGGTTAGCAACCAAGTTTTCAGCATTCATCTAATATACCAGGGGCAGCTTTCAAAAGTAGAAACTCTTAGAGGCACTACTGCCACATACCTCCAGCTCCACAGTGTGTATGGTCCCCTCCCCAGATGGTGAAATTGTGACTTTGTTGGACACAAGCAGGCCACTTGTCTCATCCTCCAGGTAGATTGAAACATCATGGGTAGATTGGAACAACTGGACTGACACTCGCTCCTTCACCCCCACATGGAAAACACTGGGAGCTGTAACCAGGAACCTGAAAAGGGATATTGCCTTTTTACCTCTTGTTCAAACAGAAACCTCTCCATAACTTTAGGTGACTGTCATAACCCCGGTTCTCTGAAACATCGAGTGGAGAGATCCGCCTATGAGGAATGCACCTCTTGACCTCTGCAGATGTATCCAATTGCACCAAGTCTGGCTTTGACAGACAGTAGTGCATCCAATGCTACAGGAGGCACCCACCCACACTGCAGCACTACCCCTCCTCAGTGAACATATTTACAGCAAGCAGGGCAGTCTTTGTCTTCCCACTTCATGTTCTAGAGAACCAAGGTTAAAACACTAACTTAAAGTTATATTTCATCATTCCATGTTTGAGATCCACCTATGGGGAGATATGGACAACATGCTGATTGCCCTATATATGCTCACAGCTGAGATACTGTCAGGCTAGCATTTGTTCAATACTTTGTGCAAACACCCCTGGCAAAGTAGCCATCAGTAGATTTTTGACCATTCCTCCAAGCAGAACTTTTCAGAATGATTGATATCCCTGGATTTGCACGTATGGACCCCCCCTCTTCATCGGTTTTTGATGGGATTTAAGTCTGGGCATTGTCACGGCCATTGCAGGATTTGGATGTTGTTTTCACTTAACTATTTCTGTGAGAATTTTGATGTATGTTTGGAGTCATTGTCCTACTGGACAATCTACCTACAATGTTTTTATATTGTACATATTATGTTATATGTATATAACATGTATCTTATTATCTGTGTTGTTTATTATATGCAACCTTATTTCTAAAAATTAATTAATGGTGCCAATAATCCTCAATCCCACTGTAATTGTTTACTTTTGTTGCATGATTAGTGTAATGATGATTGTACAGAGAATTACCTTCAACAAAAAGCTTCACTGTTGAACTTGTCTTTTTCCCCTACACTATAGTGGGACAAATCAGAACACCAAGCTATAGTATCACTTTAAGAAATCTTCTGCTGCTGTGTTGGATACCTGAGATGTTCTCCTATCCACTTTGCTCATTTTCCCTCCTCTTTACTTATTCCTCCATTCATTTCCTCATCCTTATCACTTCTTACTTCTTAGTTTCTGTCTCTTTCCCTCTCTTTGTTGGTAGTCATGCTTTTTCTTCAATTTCTGTCCTCTCTTCACTTAAAATACCTTTAACAAACTCATCTGGAAACATACTCATTCTTAAACGTTTTCTTGACTGAATTAGTTAGTATATCAGCTACCTGGCTACCTTACTACGTGTCATTGTAGACCTTATTGTACCAATTTAACAAGCTACTGTCACTTTGTGAACATCAGCAAAACTAAACCCTAACCCTAAAAGCAAGCATAAGCCCTCACTGTCATCATCTAAACGTAATTTAATAATTTCACTGAAATTACAACATACAGCCATCTCTGTCGTACATTGCTAATCTCTCCACTTTGATTTACCATTTGCAAAATAATAAACAATCTGCTGTAATTTACTGAGGTAATTTCAGCCCAGTAAGAGCAGAGGTTTGACCAAAACACAGCATGCACATAACAATCCATGAATGATGTTTGATAATCCTGAACGATAGAGTAAGAATTAACTTGAAAATTAACAAATTCTTCATAGTAGTATAAGAACACAAGCAGATTAATGCTCACTTATCACTTGCAGAGATGGGAAGTACAGCACAGGAGAGGAACAGCAGCAGGTAGACTGAGGACAGCATTCTGAAAGCAGACAGTCTCTGCCCGTCTTCTTGCCACACAGAACTAGTAATGAACTGTGGCATGCACTCCAATCCTGTATAAATATAATATCCCTCCACCCCTCTCTTTCTGTTACATCTTGACTTTGACTGATGGTGATGCAATAGCGTCCAGTAAAGCCAGCTGTGGGTTGACCATCCTCTAATATCTCTTTTTAACTGTTAATTTATTGACAGTTTATTTATCTCTAACTCTAAAGAGATCATTGGTATGAATGGCTCCATAGATGAGCAAATGAATATAATTATGCACACATTTTTTTTTTATACTGATGCAAGACAGTGTACAAATCTAATGATTCTTTAAACTATTAAATATAATGTAACAATCTGTGGTCTCAGTGGACTTTAAATAAATCAACATTTGATTGCCATAAATAAAAAATATGCAAACCAGGAGGCTGTCAGGAGCATGGATTTAGGGAATCTTTGCCCCTTGCATAATCATAGTCTGGCTCCAGGGCATTGGTCAATATTGATGTCATAATATTTGCTTTCCTCACAATCACATGACTTCACAGAACTCTGGGTATCTCGAGCCAAATCACAAATAGTGGCAACATTACTAACTCAATTCATATGTATTTGGACAGTTGGTACAATTTCTGTTCCTTTGGCTCTGTAGTCCAGCACATTGGATTTGAAATTAAATAAATAAAAGGTTAAAGTGCAGACTATCTCCTTTAATTTGAAGGTATTTACGTCCATATCGGATGATGCTTGCAGGAGATTATGGGAGATTTCCGTGAATAGTGATGCAAAAATTCTCACTCAAGTCTCATTCAAGTATACAATTGACCTACTCATATTTTCTTTCACATACTACATTATACTCATTCAGCAGACGTGCTTTTCCAGACTGACGTACAATAAGGTACAGATCATAATGAGGGATGAATGTGCTCGAAGGCCAAGAGGGAAATGCGGTTCCTAGTGCTAGGTGCTTTGAAAGTGTAAAGTGTGTCCTTGAAGAAGTAAATACTTATTCTATATGGCCATCAATCTAGGATTTGAATGCATTACGGGCTATTATGGTTACTGTTACAGTTATTTTAGCAGGGGCCAATCACTAATGGAGCAATATAAGGTTAAGGGCCTTGCTCAAGGGCCCAACAGCTGCACAGATCGTATTGTGGCTAGACTGAAGCTTGAATCACCTCCCTTCTCGATCCAAGTGAAGCACCATAGCCAGTATGGCTGCCCCATGTTACACAAACAATTCAAAAAAACTATAAGCTATTTCAAAGCATTCAATTTCAGTTCCCATTTATAGTCTCAACAAGCCAGACGTGTATGGATTCTCAGAACAGCCTTATTGATGCACATCCTGATTCACCCTATAGACAACACTGCAGAGCTAGACAAATTATTTTGACCCCTTTTCACCTTGGTAGAATTGATTTGGCCTCATCAAACAATAAGCTCATATTTAATGTGCATGGCAAATCCATGCATGATCCTTGAAGCAAAAAATGTATTTGAATTCTGTAATGTGTTTATGACAAGTAAAATTTGGTAAAAAAAAAAAAAGACTCAGTTCTGTTCTATGCAAAAGTGCAAAGCTATACAAGTTCTGTGTATGTGTGCTTAGACACTTACTATTACTCTGACAAGACCATCCAACTTCCTTTTATGAATGGAGCTGGCTTCAAGTATGGTAAGTAAATGAGATCAAGCAGTATATGTAATTGTGGCATCAGCCACAATTTTGTGAGGTTAAGGTTATAGGTATGTAAAGATGTATGAAGTTAGAATAGTTGGAAGCATTGTATAAACAAAACCCACCGAGTACCAAAGCTAATTCTTTCAAGAAAAGTTTATTAGGGATGCAACTTCAACAGGGTGGGAGTTGCTAGAGGTGTCAGGTGAAATTTCTCATACTGGTTTCCGGGCATGTCTAAATGTGCCAAAAATTGCCAAATTGAATATTCTATGGGACATATCTCAACTAACGTTATTAGCACTTTACCCCAAGGCCTGTTTTTTAATACTTTCAAATAAAGCTGTTTCACTGCTTGGCAACACATAGCAGAGACATGGATAATAGCTGAATTTGAAGGGGACATGTGCAATATCAAGACTAATATAAAAACCTAAGAAACACATGAGAAAGTATGTTTGATACACACATAATCTTCATTATGAGCTGCCCCTCAGATATGAGGAACCCCAGAAAGGAGACGGATGTGGTGTGGAACACGCACTTCTCTGCCTTCAAAAATAGGTGCGCATCCAGCAGGCACTTGAGGACTTGTCTTGAGCATTTGGAGAAGATCAATATATCGTTCAGATATACAAAGACAAACTTCTCCAACATCTCTCACGTCGTTTACAAGTGCCTGGAAGACGGAAGGGGAGTTAGTGAGCCCGAAAGGCATCACCAGGTACTCGTAGCGACCGCTGTGGGTGTTAAAAGCGGTCTTCCACTTGTAGGAACTACAACTCCCACAATCCCACAGGACAAGTCCGCGACGTCCCCCCCGCATGACGTCTAGCTTGGTTCAGCCAATCCCGTAATGGCGGGAGCAATAAACTTTCCTGTATAAGAGCAAGACATGTTCTCGGGATCCCTCTCTCCTTCTCTCCTTCTATTCATTCCCTTCTTCGACGCACCCTTTTTGGCCATTTGCTTCAGCTCATCTGCTCCGAGACTCGGACAGAGGCTGAATGCTGCACAGCGCACTACCAGGCCTACGGACAACCCAGTTACCTTGGGTAACTTCGTGGCCTATAGCGAGTGGAAACTGGTGGACGCGGAAGCTACATCAGTTTACCCCTGCAAAGCTCACCAACGAACAACACAGCAACAAACTTTTCCACCCGGAAAAAGGACCAGCAAATATTTTTCCAGAACCGAACAGACCAGACCACGGGAACATCCCAGCTCTACGCCCCTCATCACGACATCCTTCACCGCACCATCGCAGCTCCTATAAGGACAGCACGTCTTTTGGATCCAATGTGTATGGACTCAGTAAGACAACAAACATTCAGGCATAGCCAGTGTTTAGTTTAGTCTTGACTGATATTGTGAATGTGTTTTTCTATTTGTCTGTGTTACCGTTTCAATGTATTTTTGTTAGCCACATATATACCTGAATGGATTCGCCTTCTTTCACGTATGTAATTAGAGTAAAACTATGCAAGTAGTCTCTCTTTCCCCAGCTAACACTAACACTCCCACTTTTACCTTTCCTTTGTTCCAAGGACACACGCGCTTGCGTGAACACGCTCACATACCCAACTAACTTGCCCTAATAACTTCCCGTTAGTTTATCTGTTCTGTGCTTGTACGTTGTTTAATAAATATATTTTATTAAAGCTGGTGTCTGTTTTGGCATCACATAGACATAGAGAGAGCCAAGTTAAAGCAGTCTTTCGAGGAACTTCCAACCTTCAGGTTTTGGGTTAATTAAAATAGTAAATTTGTGGTTTGATATTTCTGATAACAGTAATTTTATGAGACTGATTACTTTTTGCAGTTATACTGCTACATAACATTAATTGACGCCCCTGTTTCATAGAGAGTAAAATCCCTACGTTATTTGGCGGCCCGTGCGAGGACCCTACACACTCATCCCCCTCCCTGATGCGTGCCAGGTTGTAGGCGTTGCGGAGGTCTAGTTTTGAGAACACCGATGCCCCCTGCAGACGTTCAAATGTTCGAGTTCATCAGGAGGAGGGGGTACTGGTTCTTTATGGCAATGCTGTTCAATCCCCGGTAGTCAATACAGGGCCTTAGCCCTCCATCTTTTTTCCCCACAAAAAAGAAGCCGGCACTCACCGGTGATGTGGAGGGTCTAATAAACCTGTTGGCCAGTGCTTCCTTAGTATACTCTTTCATTGCGGTGCTTTCAGGGATGGATAAAGAGTATAGAGAGCCCCTAGGAGGCACTGTACCTGGATATAAATTTATTGCATATGGCCGATGGGGTGGTAAAACAGTAAAACAGTGGCACGCTGTTTACTGAATACCTCCGCTAAGTCAATGTATTCATGGGGAACATTTGCTGGCAATGGGAAGGTGAGTGCTCCCATCACGCTCTCCCCCTCTTTTCCTGATGGAACTAAGGGCGTGACCTCCCCAAAAGGGTGAGAGTCAGAGAACTCCTCGCCAGACCAATCGTCCACCAGAGGTTCCCAGTCCACTAGTGAATCCCAGGCCAAACTCTCCTTCCCCCCCTCAGATGGTGGCGGGGACCCCCCCTGATCAATCGATGAACCAGCCTCCTCCTCCATGCTATCAATGGCAGTATCTAGCTTGGGGCCGCCAGTCTCCGGGAGGATAGCATCTCCCACCCTGCCCCAGTCAACCTGAGGCTTGTGTTGGGCCAGCCACAAATGACCTAAGACTAGGGGTAAGGTAGGGGAGTGAATTAAAAAGAACTGGATATATTCAGTGTGTTCGCCCAGCGCGATGGGCATGATCAGAGGGACGGTTATCCTCTTTACTAGCCCAGTGCCCAATGGGCGCCCGTCCAGGGCTGATATGTAACATGGGTGTGTTAGGGAGTAGGATGGGATGCCCACTGCTTTTGCCCACTGCGAATCTATGAAACACTCCACAGCTCCAGAGTCCAAAAAGGCCTCAGTGTTCCTAGAAGCCTGCTTCCAGCTCAGCTGGACTGCCAGCTGGGTACGAGGAGAGTGGGTGTTGAGTCTCGCTGTGCCCCCTCGTTTGCTCAGCGAGACCCCCCATTTTCCGCCAGTCTAGAACACGCCTGTGCCGTGTGCCCTGTGCGCCGGCAGTGATGACACCACTTTTCTTTAGACCGGGGCTTGGGTTTTTTGTGCAGCCAAGAACCATCCACCTGCATGGGTTCCTCGTAGGTCAGAGGCCCATGCCTGGTCGGAGAAGTGGCATGGGGGAATTCAACTGTGAGAGCCAGCCGGGATGGGCGATCTCTCCTACCACTTCTCTCCCTCTCTCTCTCCCTAAGTCTGTTATTGATGCGAATGGCGGTAGACACCAAAGTGTCCAGTGTTGTGGAGATTCAAGAGGCGCTAAAACGTCTTTGACCGGCTCTGAGAGAGCATTGCGGAATAGGGACATTAGGGGTCCCTCGGGCCACCCCGTCTCGCCTGCCAAGGCTCGAAAGGAGATGGAAAACCCTGTGACGGTGTCATTGCCTTGCCAGAGACGGGTCAGCTTCATGGCTGCCTCCTGGCCCGAGACATCATGATCAAAGATCATTGCCATCTCTTTCATGAGGCGGTCTACATCCCGCATAATCGGGGCATCCGCACGAAAGAGGGGATCTGCCCAGCCAAGTGCCCTCCCGGTTAGTAAGGACAGGAGAAAGGCTACCCGTCAGTCGTGGGAGACAAATGAGGAGGGCTGTGCTTTAAAAAATATCAGACATTGGGAAACGAAACCTCTACATTTTCCTGATTCCCTTTCATAATGGAGAGGGAGTTGGAGTTTGGGTTCCTTGTTGGTAACCGGAGTGCTTTGGGTTGGGGGTGTATTGGGGAGTTGTGCTTGTGGAACTGTAACGGGGATTGAACCAGCCCTGCTGGGTCATCATGTTTTCCTGTTGAGCCTGAAGGGCTTGAAGTCCCCCTTCATGAGCAGTTAACGCTGCTTGCTGCGTGACCAAAATCTGATCCAACACTGGTGGGGTCGCTGGTCCATCCATAATTGGCTTTGGTGTTCTGTAAGGGAGCAGGGCGACCGGGAAGGGATCACAAAGTTACCAACAATAAGCTGGATAACCACTAAAATAGGCGAGGAAAATAACAGAAAACGGGAGAGACTCCCTGGCGAATTACCCACTGAAACAAAACCGTGAAAGTGCAAACTAGCACAAAATCTCTAAAGAAGTGGGCGAGTTTTGTGAGAAAAGAACGGAAAAAGGGAATCGATACACCAACCGAAAATCTGACCTGAACTATAATAGTCAGGAAAAACTAAACGATTTTACCGGCAGTCTCGAACGGGCTAAACCTTAAGCGCCAAACTCTGCCACTCGCTCCTCAAAACTGAGGCGGAACCAAGAAACAAAACTAGGGAAGGTTCTCGGGAACTAACCAACCCAAAGGAAAACAAAATAGGTCCCTAAACTTCTCTATTTCTAATTTCTAACTGACACGTGTCAAAATGATGCAAAAGTCAATATTGCCTACCAGCCAACTAGTGTTTTGAATATTATCTGAAAAAACACATGGTTTAGAGAAATGAGCACAATTGGAGATATCTGTTTTTGCAAGTCGACTCTTCACATGGTGATACACCTATTGCTGTCTGTGTGACCAAGGCAGGAAATCAAAAGCACCTCTGACTCTACCATGGTTGTATGAGCGTCAAAAAACCACAACTGTTCTTCTCTCTGCCACAAGCCAAACAAGATGCACAAATTTATATCACAATAACTATTCTGTAACAATAAAAACTTCACATCTCTGCATGTTACTGTGCTACTATTGTTATTGGGGGCAGTTGAAATGAGATGCAGTAACTGTTAGAGAAGTATTGATTCAGGGTACTATAGAAACAGATGGACAGAATATTCATCATGGATAAAAAAGGTTTGTCAACCACTACTACACATGGCAACATTCTTTTTTACCACTCACCACAATTAATTTCAATCATGGACTAAAAATCCATAAATTTGACAGAGGAAAATTCTTCAAAGTTTCAGGTGAAACAGCAGGAAGCTGTATTCAGCGCTGGATGGTCAGCCTTGAGGGCCACATCATATGAGAGGGGAGCTTGCTGCATTATTTTCTTTCATCTCCAATACCAAGAAGAGGCAGCATGCACACTCAAATTCATCCAGAGGTTAGATACTTTCAGTATAACCTGTTTTTTTCTTACCTTTTCAATGACATGCTATTACACATCTATACATTTGCTGCCTTTTATTGTGTTGTTAATCTGAGTTGAGTTACACAACTTGATTTTTACACAGTGTCTGAAGAAACTATCATTTTTCAGGCGCTTTGTTGGAATAAACCCTGAAAGAGGCACCAAGGCTGGACGGGGCAAAGTCTTATCAAAGAAAACTGGCAAAGTCACCAACAAAAAGACAACAACAGTCAATCCACATGTATCCACTCTGCTGAGGAGACTCATGGACTTTGAGTGGGACTTAATTTAAAATGGTGAGATTACTCAATCCCATTACTCATATATATTTATCAAAACACCAGCTTGTCTCATTCCTCTAATTCTTTCTCCCTCTCAATCTCACCCTTCTTCTCCCTTCTTCTCTCTCCCTTACAGAGAAGAAAGTCTGAATCCCTCTTCCATTCTGTCACTCTGATATACTCTCAATCATTCTTTTACTTATGATATCTCTAATTCTCAAACCTTGTATTCTTTCTGTCATTCTCTCTGTTATTTGTGTTCTGTTTCTGAAACTACACATACAACTGTTTGAATGTTCCAGGCTGGGATGTTTTGGCTGGCTGAGGGGTTAGTTCAGGGCTTGGGATATTTTTTCTTTGGATTTTTATGTTCATATGCTCTTATCATAATGTGGACTATCCACATTATGATAAGAGGAAATGAGGGGCACACACGCTGATTTTGTATGTGAGAAGTTGCAATGAAAGTTATTTTGGAACTCTCTCTCTCTCTCTCTCTCTCTCTCTCTCTCTCACACACACACACACACAGAGGGCTACCAAGGTTGGATTGAGAGAACTGGTGTCTTTGAGTGGGCCATAAGTCATTCACTAACCACTCCCCTGCCATCACCCAATATTTGGACTTCCGCACTTAGCCATGTGCCTTGTTAGAGCCTGAACATACAGTTCATATTTGGACATGATGTAACATGTCTGGTGGTGTTCATTATATTTTTATTTTTATTTTAACTGTTTTTGATAGACAGCATTATATTGACAAAACATTAGAGTCCGGGGAAGCAGGCAGGGGTCAAAACCAGAAAACCAAGTTCAACAGAAAACCAGATAACCAGAAAACCAAGGGCAAGGGCAAGGACTCAGGAACAAGGGCAGGGGCAAGGAAAACAAGGAGGCTAGAACTGGGGGACGGAAACAAGGGCTCGGGAACAGAACAGGACAAGACAAACTAGCAGCGTGCAACTGAAAAGGACAGGTATAAATACACAGGGGAATGAGACAAACTAGGCGGGGCATGGGAGTGAGGGCGGTCTAACAAATAAACATCAGGTGAGACACATGAAAGGGTAATAGGACAATAACAAGGGGGAAACGAAAACGCGGACTGGATTCACAATGACACACATGTAATACAAACGGCTCCGGACTAGAGAGTAGACAATTGCAGAGAATCAGGAGATGCAGAGATAGAGAGAGACAGGTGCGAATACTTCGCTGAAACTAAGCAAGTCATCAGTGATAGAATAGGGAGGTGGAGTTACAGAACAGAATTGAAACTGGAGATGTGTTAGTAAGTTAGTTAAGTGATTTAAATTACAAATACCCAAAACTAGTGAATGTTAGTTGTTAGTTTGACAAACATATTAGTGTGTTAGTATAATTAGTACTGTACAAATTCTGTTAGTTGGGATTAGTAAATTAGTGCTATGTACAAACATGAAATGGAGAGAAAGCAGGAAGTAAGGAATGTAAGATTGGAAGGAAGACTGAACCCCGGAACTACCGTAAACACCCGAATAGTGGGGCACGCAGACAAGGGAGTGACTGGGCTAGAAAACATTCAGACTCAGACATCACAGGGGAAGACGAGTGCAAAGACTAACGAATATAAACAGAACACCAGACATGAATATGAAAAATAATAAATTATAAGAATGATGATAAAAAACAATGATAAACTAACACACGGAACACAGGAACATAAAAGTTTTGTTGTAATTCTATGTAATTCTGTAGCTCAACTGTCTTTAACTGTGGGTACTCCACAAAGCAAGGTTAGTAAGTTTGCCAGATGACTTTAAAAATGCTATAACTTCTGAAATTTGGTTTGTTAGCATGAACTTAAATTGTGAATCATAATTTAATCATATTCAAATAGCTAATTCAAATTTTGCTTTACAGATTCAAAACACTATCACAATAATGTAATCTTTTCACACTTACTGTATCTGGCTAACTTTCCTGCTTTGTGGAACAGTCCCCTGATTAAAAGCTGCTTAACAGCAATTGATGTGGTTTCTTCAACTGAACTGTTCTGTTTTGGTCACCTGGTTTAGTTTTCTAAACACTGTTTCATATTTTTCAATATATTGTTAGTCAAAAAAGGTGATATACAGTAGCTGATCCTGTCAATATTTCTGAGCCTAAGTGCCTCGTACTTTTATTGCACTATTTTCAGCAAAAAGCTAAAGGCATTTTGAGAGAAAAGGCTCTGTCTCATGTTTTTGTTACCACTTGTTTAACATGCAATTGTTCTGCATGTGAAGTTCCATCCATCCATCCATTATCTCAACCCGCTTATCCTGAACAGGGTCGCAGGGGGACTGGAGCCTATCCCAGCATACATTGGGCGAAAGGCAGGAATACACCCTGGACAGGTCGCCAGTCCATCGCAGGGCACACACACCATTCACTCACACACTCATACCTATGGGCAATTTACACTCTCCAATCAGCCTAACCTGCATGTATTTGGACTGTGGGAGGAAACCGGAGTACCCGGAGGAAACCCACGCAGACACGGGGAGAACATGCAAACTCCACACAGAGAGGCCCCGACCGACGGGGATTCGAACCCAGGACCTCCTTGCTGTGAGGCGGCAGTGCTACCCACTGTCCCAATCCGTGCCGCCGCATGTGAAGTTTTCAACTTTATATTAAAATAAAAAATAAAATAAAATTAAAATATGGGTTTTTTTCTCTCACATTTAATCACATTTTTGAAAAATCAGTGATTTAGCTCTGTTCTTCATTCACAAAGAACATTTTGTTATGGTTTGCATTCTGTGCTTGTATCCAGCTTTGGACAGAGATTTTGTGAAGACTGACAACCAGTAAGGTCTATTATAGCCTTTTCCTTATTAAAAGTACCTTTAATAGTATGTAGTGTGACTATTCCTATGTGCATAACCTGCTACCGTAAATCCAAATTGTGTCCAGGGTCTTTTATTTACTTAGGCTGCACACAGCACAGGCCTTTATTTGGGGCAGGCTTATATTCGAGGCAGGCCTTTATTTCTTATTAGGCTTCTGGTGTAGAATTTTATTCCTAGAAAAAAAGTAAAAGGCTACACTTAAAGTGGGCCAACACTGTTCAACACTTCCTGTAACCGTTCAGAAATCAATTAGTGTAGGCTAATAAGGAAACACCGTTTGGTAAGTCATAGTGTCAGTCTTAACAGACTTAGTTTATTGCAAATATTCTCAAACACAATAAATCACATGCAAGTCCAGAATCCATAAAATAACAATTTGCCAGACACGCCTTCATGAACAATAACAAATTAGCGTAGATAACAGCAAGTTAAGGATCTTTTTTTCCTAAAGTGCGTTTTATTGTGAGACATGCGTTTCGTTTGGAGCAGCATACCGGTAGGCTATCAAAAGATTTTCGCTTTGGTTTGGGATTTAATTTACTTTTGGACTGTTTGATTCTATTGCTAAATGTTGGGACTGATGGGCACTGATTATATTTGGTCGTTCACTGTTAAGTTTTATGTAGTTGAAACAGTGTCGGGATTTCCACCCGTTTATTGCAAGCCAAGGCTGCCGCTTTCATTCATTCATTGAACATGCGCTGTGCTGTACATACATGGAAACCTCATTGTGTAGCCAAGTAGCCTAAATTGAGTTAATTTTAAATTTTGCCTGATTTACTTTTTATTAAATTCGTAAGCTGGAATGCCTCGCTGCAACAATTGTGTTTAAATGTATACTGCTTCAGCCTTTGGCAAGCTACTTAGAAGGGGGCGGCACGTGACTGGTAGCTTGAGAGCAACGTATTGGAGACCCATGGTGTTGGACAACAAATTTTCATTGGCAACAGTATTAAACCAACCAACAATATAAAATATTAAGAAGAGCTCTTTTATTTTAGTTAAATCGAAACAATGTCTTCTAGTGCTCATGGACTGATAGCCCTACTGGTAGGCAATATTACCCCGGCTTGTATTTGGGGGCCGGCCTTTATTTGTCCGAATCGGCCACGCCCCCGGCTATTATCCGAGGCCCGGCTTCAAATAGAATCCCGGACACAATTTGAGGATTTACTGTAAGTCGGTATTAATTCAGGTTAAAAATTCAAAAAAGGTTTATTAAAATGATTGTAAAAAACTAAATAGTCAGTTAATTGTAAAATACTGTGAAAGTATTTAAAAAAACGGTTCATACTGTATTTTTCATTAATAGTACAAAACGGTAAATTTCAGTGACAGTATAAAAATGTTAATTTTACAGTAACATAATGGCAACCCTGCTGCCAGTTGTTTACTGTTTTTTTACAGGAAACGTTTTAACAGTGTAGAAAACCAAATCATAATTATATTTCTGTCACTTTTCAGACAAGCAAATATTACTATCACTTTTAATATTATAATAATGATATAAACAATATTATCTATCATTCTAATACATTATGTAACTTTACACGAGCTTTCCATTTTGACAGCTAACGGTAGTGTACGTTATAACGCTAATTATAATGTAATTTGTTCCAATTGGCAAGTAAGCAAACGTTAGTAGCCTAACATTGGCTAACATAAACCTGAGAGGAATATCAGGTTCTGTGATATTTGTATGCTAACGTTACCGTATTTTCTGGGGGTGTCATGTGATCGCCAGGATGGGTGGCCGTCCATAAACCAGTCTCTGCGGGTGGAGTTTGAGTACCCGTTACCTTCTGGCAAACACAGGCTGGAGACATCACTGTACATGTTTGTAGTGAGAAGTTTTGCCCCATATTCAGGAAACAGCTGCACTGACGGTGATTAAAAAAACGCCTACACACATTACTTAAGCATTTAATTCAAATATGGTCAACTGAAAATAGCATAACAGTGCTCCTTTAATAATTTTAATTTATTCACTTATCAGGGCTCACTGTGGCCTCAGGCACCTCTGGGGTAAGATTCTACTTCTCACGTCACCTTGCTACTAATTACGTTTATTCTGAATAACAGTTATAGGCTTGACTAATAATGGGCATAGAAAGCAAATAACTTGCAACAACAGTGGCTCCCCTCCATTATAGTTAATCTAATTTTGTATTGACTGTTTGTCCAAGAAGTAAAATCCTCCTTCACCCCACGTTATTAAATGCCCCAAATTACAATTCTGCCTCTTTATCTGTTCAGTGATTTCACATTCTTTTTAAACATTCTTAATGTCTCATTTTAAGATTTTACAGAAAATGCAGTGTACTATTAATATATTAAGGTCCTGCATTATCCATGAAACAGTCCATCACTGTTTTAAACAACTATATGATCCAGTTTTAATGTTGATTTCTTAAAATAATAATTGGGGGAAAAGCCTAAAGCCATTTAGTTATGTTTCTAAGAGAGGGGATAAGGTGGCTGTTGGAAAATAAATTATGTGCTTCTATTAATTGAATCCACATATGACAGGCAACTAAGTATGGTGGTATGACAGGCAACTAAATATCACAATTGGAATACTATGGAGTAGGGGATTTCAAACGTACATTTTATTTGTATTGAGCTTTTTACAGAAGGCTGTAACAGAGACCGAGTAAAAACCTGGTCCTGGGGACCCAACCATTATGATAACAATCTGCTAATTGTTCATATTTAGCAAGACATTTAATGGTTATTGAAGCATTTGGTCAATTATGGCCACAGAAATTATTTACGGCTCAGCTGGCATAAAACTATGCACAATGATTTTGATTTTAAGTGAAGACTACTAAAATGCAGTTTTGTTTCAAGCAGTAAAACATAGCTTCACATAGTGTCACATAACACAATAATTCACAAAACATTCCGACATCAGAAAATGAGAAATGTAATGAAGTATTTATTGAAAAGCATCAATACACAGTGCTTAGAAATGTGAACCAAATAAAATTTCAAAGCTGCCTAATATGACAGGCACATGTATATTTGCCTGTAGAATCATTTGATGTGTAATCAGCATTTTCTTCTAGACTTCAGTTAAAGTAGCATTGCACTTTTTCTTCACATACCTGGTAAGTTTCCTGGTTCCTGAACTATGGCTGAAATGGGTTGTCAATGGTAAAGACAAATGGTTGAATCCCTACTTTTGTCTCAGTGTGACCATGTTCACAAGTGTCCACACTACTGTAGGCATTGTCCTCTCATTTTATTGTGTTTCTGGCAGTATGTATATATTGTTAGTGTTATATTAGTGTATATTAGTGTGTGTGACTGCTTTTGTTACATTAGTTTGTGTGTGATGGATTAGCCTGGGTGTGTCCAGCCGTGATTAGCCTGTTGTGAGTCAAGCTATTAGCATTTTAATACCATTCACCCTTGATTTCTTTCTGCATATGTCTCAGTAACATTCTCCCTTTTCTCTCTACTTTTCCATCCTTCCTTTTGCATCATTTCACTCTTTACATCTACCTCTCCCTCCCACTATCACCCACCTTCCAATATCCCTGTCAATTTAACTTTCTCCTCAATTTCCAACTCTTGTCCTCCCCTCATTCCCACCCAAATCTCTCCATTAATCCAACTCTTTAAATCTCTTATCCTCTAATTCCTCTCTCTCCTATTCATTTTCTTGTTCTGGTCACTGCACCTTGCCAAACAACCCTCCCCCTCCACATAACAAACACACACACACACACACACACACACATTCTCTCTCATTTTTCTGTTTTTTTTTTCATTCAGTTTTGAAGTAAGTGAGAGTCTGAGGTGTGATGTCCATCCACAACTCCTGGATTGATACTGGCAGACAAGAATTGCGTTTGGACAATCAGCTCCAGACTCCCATCCACAGGATGGTAGGAAAGATGACCATGGTCCTTGGATCCATCCACTTTATAACTCCATACTGTACTCTGATACCATATAACTCTAGGCCATGCTGACCCAATGACAGCATTCAGATGAAACCACACAAAGTAAATAATTCAGATATATTATGAACTGAAATAAAATTGTATAGACACATTGTATCATACATTAACACATTGAATTTAAAAAATGGCATTGCTTAACAGAAAAAAATCTATATTGCTATAGTTGCTTACATTTTAAATGGTCCATTGTTGCTCTTATTTCACAATTTCACATTAACATCATTTAAAAGGCACATAAGTTAACAATAGCATTAAATAGCATTAATTTAACTTTTACTCATATCCATTTTACATTTCAATTTACCACATGTTGAAAATAACTGGAGAAAAAAGTAATAGGCAGTTAAAACTAAAAGATGAATTAGTTACTGGCAGATACTCTGTAGTATTCAGATGTTATTGAACTTTACAAAAATCTGAACCATGCATTAATGCGTTCAGGGTAAGATAGCAGAAATATAAGAAACCAGTTGAAAAGAAAATCCATTTGGCTTCACTGATGGCTAATCCCTGCTGATTCTGGCATGCTATGGTACAACAAGAGTATTCAGACCAATGTGGTGTACGCTACTGAAAAGCAATCTGAAAAATGGTGTATCCAGGTCCAGGCATAGAAAATCCAACTGCAAATGACACTCTCTTCACCTCAGACTTTGTTACTGCAACTGTAACTTTTGTAGAAAAGCACATCACAATATCTCAATTTCTCTGAAGCATTTGATGAAAAACGGTATGTTAAATGAAATTAAATGTTTTTGCCGCGATAAACTTGCACTAGTGTAGATTAATAAAACTTCACGTAATTCCAGTAAACCAATCTTTATGAATAAATTTTTTTTAAGTTTTGTTTTCAAAAGCTCAACATTCAAAGATTTCAACCAAAATGTTTTTTAAAAATCATTGTCCGTATGCCTGTGACTGCCCTGAATTTGTTTTATTTTACCTTTAATGTTTATCTTCTTTATTATTTATCCCAGATCTTCTGAATCTTGCCTTGTCCTTGTCTTTCTCCATGTTCGCACATTCTCCTCTGTCCCCGTCCTCAACCATCTCTGTCAGTTTCTCACTCTGTCTTTCAATTTCTCTCTATCCCTCTATCACCTCATTTCATGCAGGACTGGGGTTACCTAAGAGACTGGGCTTCAATGGAGAAAATCTCTTTAGCTACAATAAACTGAGAGTAGCAGAGGGGACAGAGGGAGGGAACAGAGAAGGGGTGCAGAGAGAGCGAGTGAGAGAGCGAGAAAGTGAGAAAAAGAAAGATAGCAGTACAGATGCCGGGTGGAGGGACACAAAATTAGAAATTGAATAAATGGCTTTGCTTGTGTGACTTTGCATTGATAGCCAGACTGTTGTGGCGTCAGTCTGGGCAGCTTGGTTAAACGGATCAGTCGAGCTTGAAACACTTCATTTGGAATCTGTGTTGGATGTTTACAAGACATCTCCCAAGTTATTTCACTGCATACTTTTACCACAAATCATGCTTTTTCTCAATTTACAAAATGATGAGAGAGCATCATTTTTGCAGTGAAATGCAACAAGAAAAATATTTTTCAGGATGCTCAGAATTAAAAAGGAATTAAAAAGGATTGTTTGAGAACCCTTTCACTCTTTGAATCTCAGGGACCTGATGTCTCAACCAATCTCAACCAAGGTCATGAAGCTGAGACTGCAGCCAAAGGATATAAAACATTAGTATACTTATAAAATAAACATTTTTATATCTAATTATAATAGATACATGCAATTATAAGTATTTCTTTTTTTACATATATGCAGTACTGTTTAGAAAACATCATAGATTTTTTTTAAATATGCTTCGTTTTTTTTTGTTTTCTGCATTAGCGTGCCAGTACAAAATAACAAATTTGACATTTCCAAACATTCATGTTCCAAAATTTTTTATGTTACAGCGATATTTTTGCATTTCATTAAATAAAGTTACATATTAAGTAATATATCGCTTTTCAAATAAAAACTTGATTGAGGCTGTCTGGGACTGCCTGGACAGCCAGAAGCAAGCGAGACAGACAGACAAAGTCTTCAGAAGAACTGTAGAACTGTGAAAATATGTTTGGTACAACCTACTTTCTTATAAAACTCCAGGACAGTGTAACAAAGAGAATTGATGCCTTTTTTTCAAGATGAAGAGTGGTCAAAACAAATATTGATTTGATTTAGTTTTTAAATGTTCACTGTTCTTTATAGTAACATTTTCTATATTTAAAACTATTCATTTCATTCTTTTTGAAATAATCTTTGCTTTACAGAATTTGTTTGACATTTGCCTAAAACTTTTGCACAGTGCTGTACATTTGTTATGTACTTGTAAGAAAAGATCAATGCCAGTGGCTTCCTTCAACAACTTCCCAGAGCCCTTCTGTCCCCCATAAGGTCAAAATCCCATTCAAACATATTTTTTCTTTATGTTACATTCTTGTAAATAATTATCAATGGCGATGGCTTTCTTCTTTTTTTTGGTCAAGATCACGTAATATTTTATTTTGAAAAAACAGTAAAATCAATGTTAAATACATTAAAAATTGATCAATGCCAATGGCTTGATCAAGTTTATTACAAGCCTTGCCCCAGAATGGATCATGGGAAATCCCTGCAGATTGTCCATAGTTCCGTTCAATGAAGTTATTTCAAGAGCTCTGTCCATCTGTTACCTTGGCAGCAGTGACCACTGCGTTGCCATGGCAAGGTTGACACAAAAGGGCGTGGCGTGGGAAAGAGTCCACAGGTCAGGAGTGAGGGCAGTGGGGTCGGAGGTCACAGCCAGCTGGACAACAGACAAGAGAAGATGTGGGTGAGAAAAGGGGGTGGAAGGGTAACAGAGGAGCTGACCGAGCGGACTCAACAGGACATTAACATTGAACTGAGAGAAGATAAATGCGGAACCTGACTGAGGCCCACTGACCAGTGTTGGAGGGAACCTGCATTTCAGCGAAGGCCTACTGTGGTCTAATCATGCATGGTGTTTGACACGCAATTGACTCTTCTCAATGCCCACACAAATGCAGCTATTGAGATCTGAGGTGGGCTATGTGTCCTTTATATTCATTCAAGAGGGAAAGTATTTAACTGGAATGTTTTTTGTTTTTTTGCATTTGAGAAAATAAATCTTCACACAGATTATTCACACATATTGCAAACCATTTCACCTGTGCATCGAAGCGCAATGAGGGCACATATCATTTTCATCATAAGATTATCTCACCAGTTATTGTAGCTTTATTTTCACTGTTACAGTAAATAATGTAGCATTATTGTGGTATGTCTCCAAGGGCTGTAATAGCAACCTGATATTCACTAACCTGTGAAAGTTTCAGACCAGTACTCTTTGCTGTCACTCCTGTTTTTCAAGCGATCAAGTACTGAAACAAAATATATTGACCATTATTAAAACATTTTTATGAATCATGTATTGTCCATCATTTGTTAAAAAAATATGACACAAGAATTTAGGGATCATTTCACTCTGGCTTGTATCATGTTAATATTATTTCTGGTTCTGGCCTACAATAAGCCACTGAACCTTAACCTGAATAAAAAATGAATAAACATTTACATTTGTACAGAATTATACACGCACCTCAAACCCAATAGGAATCATAGGAACCATGACAACAAACGGCGTCAGATTTAATAAAAACTCAGCACAGTTGAGATTATGTGATGGATCCAAAACAAGTTCTTGTGACTTTACATATTGACAGGTTGAATTCAATGATACAAAAATGTTGTATGTATGAATACATGTATGCTTTAGAGAACATTTTATATGCAATAAAGTGGCTTCAGAAAGTATTCAGACCCATTCACTTTTCGCACACTTTATGTTTTTTGTTGTCATTTTTTCTTGTCAATCTACACTCAACATCCCATAATGACATGGTGAAAATGTTGCAAAAATATAAGTTTTTACAAATGTATTAAGAATCTAAAACTGAAATCTAAATCTACAACACAATACAGTGTACAAAAGGGATCTGAATACTTTCTGAAGCCACTGTATCTGAAATCATAATATAAGGTATTTCTCTTACACTATTTATCCTTTTTTAATTGTAATAATAGCACATTTTATTTATGTAGCGCCTTTCCTAAGCCCAAGGTCGCTTAACAAGGTAAAACAAAAAACAGCAAGAAAAGTACACCCAAGGAAGCAGATACAAAGAAAGGGGGGATTCAGAGGGGATTGCAGAACGAAATGTAGACAAACTTACAAACAATGCGAAGGTGGAGCTAAGGATCACTGGTATTGTAAAGGTGAGATTGGATTTGAAAATGGCAATAGTCTCTGTTGGTGATGTACATTGGGAGGGCGTTCGATACGGGGTGCAGCCGCAGAGAAAGTTCTGTTTGAGTCAGGTCTTTGGGATGGTGAGTTGATGCCAGTGTATGAGGAGTGGATGGTGCAGGGGGGAGTGTACACAGTTAGCAGGTCAGTTATGTAGGGAGGGGCCAGGTTGTGTAGAGCTTGATGCAACAGAATTTAGAAGTTTATTTGTGCCTTGATGGGGAGCCAGTGTAGGGTTTTTAATGTGGGTATGATGTGATTCCGGGATCAAGTATGGGTTAGCATTCTGGCAGCAGAGTTTGGGACAGATATCCTGGGTCCAGGCCCTCGATAGCAGGTTAAGGTTGACAGTGACAAGGAATAATCTCTCTTGAGGAAATTGAAAGTAGCTTTGGGTGGGTTTCTGCTATTTATCAACATGCTCTCTTTCTTCTTAATGATGTTCCAAACAGTTTGTTTCGGTAAAATTATTGTTTGGTGTATGTCTCTGATTAGTTCCAAAGGCTTTTGATTGCCTACAATATGGATTTCAATACCATTCAATTAAAGGTGACAGTCCGCACTTTGACCTCATATTCATTGTTTCATTTCAAATCCAATGTTCTGGCATACAGAGGCTAAAGAATAGAAATTGTACCACTGTCCAATTACTTGTGGTTCAATGGTTTCTAAGCCTTTGTGTATTTCTTGCTACTATGACAAAAGTTACAGACGTAATGTGATCACACAAACAGGGTGCAGAGTTCATGGGTAGCTTTTTCAAATAGCCCCCCCCCCCCCATCCCCAAAGCATACAAAATTATGATCCCACTCACACATGTATGTGCATGTATATACACACAGTATGCAAAAACAAATGGACACACGCATGCACACATTTCTTTTACTTGGGTATAAATTATATGTTGTATATTTGTATATTATCCATGTATTTTTCATGTATTTTTTTCTATGAGCGCATTTCAGGAAATAGAGATACACAAATTAATAGATCCAGTATTTTATTCATAAAATCCCATATTTCCTGGAAAGAGTGATTTGCACTGGGATCCCGGAAATAAGGATGGAAATAATTCAGTAACGTATTGTCTATGATGAAAGTTACAGAAGAAGGAAAAATGCAGCAGAATAAAGCTGAATGGATCAATACAATAGGGGAAAACCTTTGTAGAATTTTTCACTTCTTACTCAATTACTTGACGCATTCAAAAGTGGTGAAATTTAAACACAGAGCATAAAACATGTTAGGTTTGAGGTGATCACAAATGGTTTGTGTACAAAGAAATGTAAATGTTGTTCAATGTTACAATTGGGAAGTATGTGCGTGGCATTTGTAACAGAGGAGCGGCAAAATTGTAACAACAAAAAAATAACTGGATAAATCGTTATTTGCATTATTGGATGAGTCATGGTTTCTCGTTTTTGTCTCTTGTCCATATTCTGTGAACAAAAGACAAAAGATGCACCTGTTACAAATAAATCCATGGTTAAAACTCTTTATCTGATTTGTGTATAAATAGAAACAAAACATAATCATTATTTAAATGTCAATTTGCTGTTCATTTATTTTAAAACCAACCACAAGCTAGCAAATTTGATTAACTATAATGTGTTTCAGTAGCCTAGTGTATGCTAACACATACATTGGGATATACTTGCTGTTTTATTGCTTTTTAATTTATGCAAGTAAGCAATGCAAGTCAAACATATGCAGACTTGGAACCAGGGTATAAATTATCAAAATGATATGTGTTTTGGTTTAATTAGCACAAACATCAAATATCAAATAAAAAAACACTACTGGTTCATTAATTTACTGAAAAATAATTTGCTCACAGTTTAATGAGTTGCACAGATCTCAGAATTGCACTGTAGTTAGAGGACAGCACAATGCATATATGAATGCATTTTTGCATCTGTGCTTATATTGTTGAATGAGAAAATGTATTTGTTACAATTGTGAAATGTTACACTTGTGCCGGTTCTCCCCTATGTATTCCACATCATGTAGTGTTGCAAGAGGATTTCAATCAGTGGCCACAAAAATTGTCCAATGTAAAATGTATGTTCACAATAGTTTTTGTACACATTCAAAATCAATCGAAACACACATGCACACAGACAGTGAACATTATAGGAAAACATATCTTTTGTTGCTCTCAATTTTTAGTTTACTTGATCAGGTGATAGTTTATTGTTTCATGTTTTTATAAAACATTTATAAATAGTTTTTATTCCAATAAGAAACAATGTTTTTGGTAATCACAAAGATTATTATCCAAGACTCCAGAAGTAACAGTTGGATTCAGAGGGCGCTCCAAATTAGTGTCTCTGACCTGAAAAGATGAAAGGGATGCAATTCAAACATTACTTTCTAACCTAACCTTTGTTTCTACTTTATTAATTATAGTTAATTATATATTATATAATTATATATTAATTATATTAATGATAGAATTTACTTTTTAATAGCTTCTTACTAATTTTAAAAGAGCAGTTTTTTAAACTCACCATCACAAGTATAACAGATGAAATTGAGCTTCTCAGTCTCTGGCAAGCTGACCCACTGATGTTCCCCTCCAGATTCAATAGCTCCTGTGTGACCACACTCCTCCATCCCAACTGGCTCATGTCCATGAGCCCAGTTCTGATAACAACCAGTTTCAGATGTTATCCAGAACCAGAACTTGAAGACACAGGTGAATCGCAGGCCCAGCCAAACATGGGCAGTAGAAGCATTTTCAGCCTTCTTTGCCACCCATTTCTGAGTGGCTACAGAAGTCACAGACACCAAATTGATATGGCGCATTCTGCAATAATGCAGGGCTTCGTTCCAGGTCATATTCTCCTGAATCAGGATCAGATAGTCTGCAAGGGTTAAGTAATTCTTATTGAATTTAAGCAATACATTTGTGTTAAGATTACTTTATGATGAACAATCTCAATAGATCTGATGCTATACTAAATGGTTTCCAAATTATACTAAAACCAAGATATGGGATAGAAAGACTTTTAAAATAGCAAGTGGAAATAATCTTTCATTTATCCATGTTGTTGAAGAACAAATAGAATTTATGAATTTGATTAACAAAATGCTTCATAATTACCTTCAGTTGTGCGTTCCATCATTGCCTTTTCAGTTGTTATATGTTCTGCATATTTGTACTTGGTGGTCAATGTCTCTTTATCAGTGGGGCCTGTAGTGGTGATGTATTTTTCTAGCTGAGTAGTTTCATATCCAGTAGTCTGTTGCTCAGTACTGCTTTTCTGAGAGGTATATTTACTAGGTGCTTGATTTGTAGATTTGTGTGTCACACTGTGTGTCACACTCTCCACTGTGGGGAGAGGGGCTTGGGACTTCATTCCTTTGAATTATATAAAAATGTAAATACATTAGAAATAATAATATGGTAAAAAAGGTTTATGTCCTGCATCTTCCAACATTTACTTCATTAGTCTTTAGGCTGTTAGTTGTTCTTAATAAACCAATGGGTGTCAAAAAAGCTGCAATCATCGATACAAGATAAAGCATAATCAAAAGTATTTCATTAAGATGTAATTTTGAAATGCTATTGATAATTAGCACGGACTGTCATAATTACTATTTTGACTTCCTATTAAATATTTCTTTTCAAACAGATGATGAAATACAAGAGAATTTAGAAACTAATTTTCCCTTCAACAGCTTCCCCTCTTGATCCCACCTACCATATATACAGTGAGTTCCATAATCTTAGGGAAAAATAGATGTTTTTATTTGGCACTATACTCCACAATTTTAGATTTGTAATACAAACCATGCATATGTGGTTAATGCGCAGATTCTCAGCTTTTATTAAACAGTGTTTTCAGTATATTGAAAATACAGTGCTGTTTATACATAGTCCCTTCATTTCAGGGCCCACATTAAAGTCTGTACAGCATAGATTGTAGTTACATTAATGTAATGCAAAGTTTCTACACCTGTTTAATTTCATGACTGCAAACATGCAGATTCGAAAGTCTACAGCCAAATGCAAACCCAGGTAAACTTACTGCCTTGACAGAAGAAAGGCCGACTGCCCTTGCACTGAAAGTCATTCCATCTTCCAGAGTCTTCCAGCACAACTCCCACACAATGCTGCTTTCCTCGCAAATTATTTGGTTGTTTCGACCTCCAGAAGCGGAATGAGGAGTTGCTATGGTCAGACCATTTCCAGGAGTCACTGAACAGTCCAATCCATGCGCTCTGTAACTGTAACAAATGCAGTATTTCCTGGTTCTCTGACTGATTCCGCACACTGACCAGGTCTTCATGATTTGCCCTACAGAAGGCCTGAGCTTTTCTCCAGGTCTTCATTTGCTGAAGTAAGATGAAGCCCTTGTTGCCATTACTTCGTCCTGGCAACACACATACATTGAAGACATCATTCATTTATGAATACTGAACAGCAAAAATCACATTCATTGCATGCCATAGAAATTACTGCAGGATATTGACATCTAGACTAAAATATTTAATAGTATGTAGATCACTTTGCTTGTTAGTGTCTGGTAAATAAATCTGTTCAAAAAATAACAAAATTAATAATGCCTCGCTGTAAATATTCCATACCCTGGACTGCACAAAAAACAGAAGTATTTACCTTTAAGGCATATAAAGTGTCTTTTATTGTTGCAGTTGTCATCAAACCATTTACCACTGGGATACATTGCTGCACAGCTCTCTTTGTGATCATTTTTCGGTTCACCCTGCTTCCAGTTTCGAAATTCTAACTCCCCGTCTCTGTAGAAATCTCTGTCTGCCAAGGACCAGTGCCACTTAAACAAGTCTCCCCTTTCTAGTCCTATCCATGCCCTACCACTAAAACCGCTGTGCACAGCCTCTCGTATGCTTTCAATCCCAGCACTGTTGTACATTGATGCCAGGTCTGAATACTTTTCCCTGCAGTATTTCTGTGCTTCTGTCCAATTCTTCTGATCATTCACAAAGTGATACTGGGGTGACAGACCTGATATCAGGGAGCAACATCCTGTGAAATGAACAGAGAGATTATACACACTATGTTTGATAAAACAGGGTTTATTACACACAAAATACGCTCCGCTCTAGCTCAAGTTCCAAAATGTTTTTACAACCAACATAATCCAAGCGCATTGTAATTTTCTGACCAATGGATTTTCAGTGCTACACTATGAGAGTAATGGAATGTATTACACCCCATTTGAATGGATGCACCTTCCAAAATTTGCAGAAGTTCCCAAAAAAATAACCAATATGAAATATAGTGCTTGTTCTTGAAAATAGCCAATATGTAATATAATGTTAAAGGTAACTTAAAACAAGCTCTGGTTGGGCTAGTGGGCTGCCCTGAGCATTCTCTATGAAATTCCTAGTGAGTTTTCAACCACACATTTTCTTGTAAGAGCTGAATCACATGCATTGAAATGGTTCACTCTCTTCTTTGTTTGGTTAGAATGCTCAGAAAATAGACTTTAGCTACATGTAAAATGTGTGTGTATATATATATATATATATATATATATATATATATATATATATATATAATGACACTCACCTAAGATAATCAGGAAAGGAAACACACTGGCTCTGTTCTTCATAACTGCAGATTTCCATCTGACAATCTGTACCACATTAAGCAAAACACACAAAGACATACCACATTCTGTTATCTTCCTTGTATCTCTAAAGGTGTAGGCTAACTAAAATGACACCCTGTCCATAATTCACTGTCACACATTATTATTCATTACCTTTTACTCACTGTGAGGAACTGGTTCACCCAGTGTAGTTCCTCTCATATTTGTCTGTTTCAGTGAAGCAACTGTGAAACAAATATATTTGAACAATGACTTCTTGTTTTTGAGTCAGAATGTCACTTGGCCAGTTGTCTGGAACTTTTATTTTCAGGAATCCTCATTGCTAATTTGCACAACAGAGAGTGTTGAGGCTTGAACAACCTTTGTCAGGGTATGGAAGATGGGATGAACAGAATGTTGTTCACGGTCACATTTAATACATATGCTAGTCCCTGTAGTGATCACACAAAGTGATAGGGGTTTCATGACATGGTATCCTCTATAATTCCTTGACAAATGAAACTAACACCATGATTTTTTGATGCTTTGATTTAATGTCACTGTATACATCATCATAATCTAATTCCAGCTAAGCATTTGGACATGCTGTTGTTGTTGGTCCCTTTTAACAACACCCACCTCGTACAGACACAAAGAATGAAGATAAGCCAGATAAGTCAGTCAAAAGTATTTTACTCATTCTCCAAATTAAACCAACCATGTCATGCCTTATGTTCTAAAAAGGGTTTTTAAAGGGCTCTCCTGAAAAAAAGTTGTTCAACACCATGCATAAGATTGTTTGAATTTCCAATGTTTTGATATGGTTGTGTTTTGTGAATATTAGTGTTTCTGGTTTTCCATCATCTTTCAATTATATTTCTACCAGAGTGGTAGAAGTACCACAGAGGTAGAAATATAGATTCATTCTCTCTCCCATCCATTGTGAAATACAAACACAAAATCATTCACTCAATCATGTTTTCAATATCAAACTTCAGTTTATTGATTTGACGTGACCAAGAAAACAGTGTTTATTTTATATATAGAAAATATACAGTGGGAGCAATAATTATTTGATCCCTTGCTGATTTTGTAGGTTTGCCCACTTACAAAGAATGGAACTGTGTAGAATCTGTGTAGCTCTATTTTGGTCTCATCTGACCACATCACCTTCTTCCAAGCCTCCTCTGGATCATCCAGGTGTTCTTTGGCAAACTTCAGATGGGCCTGTACATGTGCCTTCTTCACCAGAGGAACCTTGCATGCAGAGCAGTATTTGAATCCTTCACGGTGTAGTGTGTTACTGATGGTTCTCTTTGTGACTGTGGTCCCAACTGCTGTCAGGTCATTAATAAGCTGCTCCTGTGTAGTACTGGGCTGATCCCTGACCTTTCTCATGATCATTGATATCCCACAAAGCGAGATCTTGCGTGGAGCCCCAGACCGAGGGAGATTGGCGGTGACTTTGTTTTTCTAATTTTCTAATAATTTTCTAATAATTGCTCCAACAGTTAACTTCTGACCAAGCCGCTTGCTTATTTTCTTGTAGCCCATCCCAGCCTTGTGCAGGTCTACAATTTTGTCCCTGATGTCCTTAGACAGCTCCTTTGTCTTGCTCATGGTGGAAACATTGGAATCTGATTGATTGCGTGGACAGGTGTCTTTTATACAGCTACATAACGATGTAATGAGTTGACCGGTGTTTTGGGTAATGAGTTGAGATTAGGAGTGCTTGTTAATGGAAAACTAACTGTGGGAGCCAGAATTATTGCTGATTGGTAAGGGATCAAATGCTTATTTCATGCAAAAATACGATAATTTATAAAATGTATATGTTATTGTGGATTATTTTGTGATATTCTGTCTCTCAATGTTAAAATGTACCTCGGATTAAAATTCTACACAGTTCCATCCTTCGTAAGTGGGCAAACCTACAAAATCAGCAAGGGATCAAATAATTACTGCTCCCACTGTATGCATGTGTGGCGAGGTGGTGATAGAAACAAAGAATACCATTCATCCGACTACGCCACCTAGGGAATTTCACCCCAGGAAGTATATAGGGGGGGCTTGGAGTAATGCCTTGATACACAGGCTACACAAGTTCGATAACTGAAGAAAGACAGACGTGATTCCAAAAAATGCAAATTTATTGAATTATTAATAACTAAAAGGGTCCGTGGAAAGAATGGGAAATAAACCAAACCTAGGTGAAAGGCAGTAACAAAGGTTTATTACAAATTTAATCAATATATAAAATACAATATTTTCCTAAACTTCCCCTTCCTAGGCCCTAAGGGGAAAGTAGACTGAGGCCAGCAATGGGGAGGCAGACTAGAGTGTGTCCAGGGGTGCAACCACTTACCTACCACACGTGTATTCACTCCAAAATGGCTACCACGGCAAACAGGTGAAAAACAAGTGTCCCAGTGCTTTTTTAACACTACCAACCAGTGAGGGGAACCACACCAAGGTGTCTAGCCTCGCAACCAAGCCAGCACTCAGTTCCACTTCAAAGAAATGAAAGAAATATTAATCAGAAAAGGGTCACCAGTACACCAGTAAGCTCACAAAAATCAGACAACTGGCTAGATAACACATACACATTGAATATAAAAAATCTCAGCAAAACAGCAGCTGATAGAGACCTACAATCAAAAAGGCACATTCGTACAGAAAATTACTTCAGGTACTGCTCAAACCCTACTTACCCCTGAACATTGGGTTATACCTTGGGTAAAATGCATGTTGGCCAAACAGCCTCAGGGTAACAATCCCCAGCACCGAAGGGCAGGCCGGGACTTAAATCACCAATCGGTTAGCAGCAGACCAGGTAAACAGGACACTATCAAATAATCAAACTATCAAAGTAATTGAGTATGTAAAAAGAATCTTAAAAAACCCAAACGCATGCCTGGATCACCTACCCCAATCACAGAGAGGAGCCAATATTAGCAACCAGCCAAACAGCCAGAGAAAAGCAGAAGCAGCCATGCTGCCACAGCTGCCTTAAATGCCCTAATGAGCTACTTAGAGGGCGGGACCAGGAAGGCTGTGTGGGAATGTCAAGACAACTACTGGACATCTGGAAACCAGTGTTCCTACCACACATGTATTACTTCATTGTTGCATTAGACTATATAGTGGTATGTTAAAAAGGCCTCCGAATCTTTTTTTCATTCTATATGTAAAAAAAAAACACGTTTCATATCAGTAAATGAGATCTTGTTATGATATATATGTTCTAAAAAAGAAAATTGATGCTGGAGGTTGATTCTGCTTCACACTAGATCAGGGATTGGCGGGTTCTTTCAGCCACATACCAAAGCCTTTGTTAGCAGAAGCAAGGTGGGCCAGACCAATAATTTTTAACCTGTCTGAATTACATATACTATGCACCCTTTTTTATATTTCATAAATAGAAGTTTTTTTATTTATTGTAATTTTCTGAGTGTAACTATTGTCACAGCTCTTTGACTTGCTGCATTAAGCCACCCATCTAAAGTTCTCACCTGCCTTTTACACCTTGTTCACACCCCCTGCCCTATTGTACTGCTCCACATCACTCAGCAGTCCCCTCCTATGTGTTCTCCAGTTGAAAACCTTTCACAAGCTCTCACAAAACGTTGATGGCTGTTCACTCAGACGCACATACTTAAACACATCTCCAAAACGAATTGATCAATCCCAACACCTGATACCTCACTTTGTAGCTCTGATCTTATAGTATACGTTAGGGGCGACATGGCTCAGGCAGTAAGAGCAGTCGTCTGGCAGTCGCCCGGGCTGTGTCGAAGTGTCCCTGAGCAACCCCCAAATGCTCCTGACGAGCTGGTCGGCGCCTTGCATGGCAGTCAATCGCCGTTGGTGTGTGTGTGTACGAATGGGTGAATGAGAAGCATCAATTGTACAGCGCATTGGATAAAGACGCTATATAAATGCCAACCATAGTTTCCCAAAAAAAGGTTGTGATATTTGTGTGCACTGTCACACAAATGGAAATGGAATTAGCAATATTTAAGGAAAATATTATATTTAACACATTCAGATGAATGAAAAATATGTTTTATGAATACATCTAGTGTGTACATTATATTTTATAAAACTTGAATGAAACAATCGGTGTAAACACGTGTTGAAAAAATGTATATAAGGCATATATATATATACCTACATCGCTACATGGCGAGACAGTGGCAGTAGTTATCCTACCTGAGAAAAAATGAAAATGATACTATAGAACGTTTTTAAGCAGTGATGGTATAGCTAGCTAGCTAGGTAGCTATGTCAATGCCTAAAGGCTGCCCTCCAGGTCGCCACCGGAAGTAGAACTTGTTAGTCTAGCGTTTCGGTTGAACAACAGAGATGCATGGAAGTGAGGTGACCAAAGGCCTCATTTCTAGTTTTTACTAGTCTGTTTGGCAGCCCTGGGGTGTTCACCGTTTATTGAATACTATGCAATTCAACCCATATAGTTATTTAGTTAGCTAACTCGATGTTTTTTGTTAGCTGCATATCATAGATAACTTTAGCTAGTATTATTAGTCGGATGCCGTTGGCCATCTTCTAAATGAGTTGACTAGCTAGCTGTCACCTGGCAAACTAGCTAACGTTACCGTTCAACTTTGTGTTAGCTAGCTAGCCTAACCGTAGCGCAGTTATTCAGCGAAGTTAGCCAGGTAGCTTTTAGATGCAAACGTTTGCATTTGTTCGTTGATATCGTCTTAACCTTATAACTTAGTTAGCTAACCGTAGCCAGTGCTAGTTAGCAATGTAGTGACATGGTTTGTTGTCTTCCATTTATCCAAGAAAATCAACTCATCTGTATAATTTATAGACTCATACGATAGCTAGATAGCTAGCTACCAATCGCACAACGTTGCTGTTTATTTTAGCTAAGTTAGCTAGCCAGTCGTATCTTATTTGGCAAATTAGCTAAAATAGAGTAGCTATAATATTTATTAACTTTAGCCAAACAGACGTTAACGTTAGTTCATGTCTAGCTAATGACACACCAGGTAACGGTTAGCTTCTAGTCCGCTAACATTTATCATATTGGCTAGCTATTTGAGTATTGGTATGCAGTTAGCTATAATTAGGTCTAGCCATGTATTACTAAGGTAGTCGTCGGAAGTCCAATTTCGCCGTCCACCAACCAGGTATTAGCCTAGCTAGTCCGTGATATTCTGCAGTAGCTAGCTAGCTAGGCCTCATACAGCACGCTTTGGTAGTGGGCTCTGAACGTGGTCTGAAAGCATAACGTTAGACTAGACTCACAAAATCCATAAAGCTACGGGGCAGCCATGGGTGATAGTAGAGGTAAGATCTTGAGCTAATATTACATTTTAGCGAGTTATTTTTGCTGCTGCATATAGTGCTGATATGGCGAGTTAAAGTTAGCTTGCTAGCTAATTGACGACGGGCTTAACTTGCTGCTACGATAGCAGATATTGCTATCTTGGCTAGCAACTAGCATAACGTTAGTTTATCTAGTGATCTGTCTTGCTAGTGTAGGCGCCACTGTTCAGTTGCGATAAACAACTTGCCCGTTAAGGATTCCTAGATATTTTGTTAAACCAGCTAGTCTGGAGCATTTTAATTTAATGGTAATAGCTAGCTAGCTAACTTACTTATGTTTAGGTATCCGCGCTTTTGTAACGAAAATGTGCTTGGTTCATTTACCAATTTGCAAGCGAGTAACTTCGCTTTATTTACTAATTTATTCGAAGACGCTGCATATCTAGTAACTAACTTAGCCAACTTCTGCTAACTTGGCAATTTAGTCCGTTAACGTCAGTATGTAGATGGGATATATTATTAGCTAGCAATGTTCATTCTGAGGCCGTGTCCATTTTAATTGGCAACATTTGCTGCACTACGGTTGTGTGGCTTAAAGTAACCATCCATTCCATACAAGAACATTCTGTCCTAGTACATCGTTGCTGTGGTAAGCAGCTGGCCTATAACGTTTGTTACTTTTATTAATAGCAGCTTGACAATATTTATAACTGTTGTTTAATAGCATTGAGTTGACTATAAGGTTGTTCTGTTTTCTGGGCTGATCTGTTTAAGAACGACACTGTTGATTACTATTGAAATTCTTTATTGTTTCTTCTGGAATTAACGTTATTGTGCCTGTTGTGGTAGCTAATTAGTTTATGTAAAATAAGTTACCCTACTGTTTATCTGCTTCCATATGCAGAGATACATTAAACACACGATTTCGTTTTTTTCTGGCATTTTCAAACTGTATTCCGAAATATTCGGTTAAAATCCTAGGTAACTCCGTTGTTAATGGAACAAATATTCATAGGAACATTTATTTGTGGGCTTAAATATAGTTACGATTGGAACCATTTTGCTTGAACACCTGTGACCGACCGTGGGAGCAAAAACCTTGCAATTAATGTCAATGTCCAGGGTCAGAAGACACTTTTGTTTGTGCTTATCGATGATATCATGTCTGCGGACGCAGTACATGTAGACAGATTCTCACTGGCAAGTGCAGACAAACCGAACTGTTGGTCATTTTTCAGATCAGTTTTAGTGGTAACTTAAAAGTTGTAACCTTAAAATGCTAGATAGATGCACGTCTCAATTAGGAGTTTATAGTATGTATGGAATGGCCTTACAAATGAGAATGCACATCCAAAAATTGAGGAGAAATTCATTGAGCCCTAGGTTTTTTCTTTGTAAATGTTAACACTGATTATGAAAATTATTGCTTACTGAATCAGTGATATGATAACTCACTATTGAGTGGCCTGCCAGGTAGACCTGAATAATCTTCACCTTTTTTTATATTGTTTTGCTTTATTCAAATGGAGAGAAAGCAGAAAGGGTGACAGAAGGGATCACACCTCAGAAGGTGCTGTAGGGCAGGTTCCAGTCCCCGCCCATGGGCTGCGCTCCTTTTCTCCTTGTCTGTCCAGTAACTGTGCACTCGCTGTAGTGTCCTGCGGTTCTAACCTGAGCCGTCCCTGCCTCTCTGTCCCTTTAGATTCACGCAGCCCGGACAGCTCCTCGGTTTCCTCCCCTCCCTCAGCCCAGTGTTCTCCTCCGGCAGCATCCATGACCTCCCTGCCTCCCATCACTTCTGCCGTCAGCAGCCCCATCAGCAGCCTGGGCTCGCCCTTCTCAGTCATCAGCTCCTCCCTGGGGTCGCCAGGTGGCCCCGCCACTCCCTCGGTGGGCTACAGCCACATCAGCAACCCCCAGGTCAGATACAGATGTTGGAGGATTCCCACAGTCGCCACTCACTTTACTGTACAGGCACACTGATATGAACTGTGTGGATCAGCGTTGCTCTGATACCAGGGATGTTAAGGATTACGTGATGGTCGATTATTCTTCATTGCACATTCACATTGGTCAAGCTTGAATGAAGAGAATTCATTTTATTTTGTGTCGCCTAACATTGCACCCCTGTATATTTTAACCTACTGAGATAGGCTTGGGTATCTGGGTCCTGGTGCCCAGTCCAAGAGCCTTAGCGTTTACCGCTATGTTACATTTACCTTGCCTATGTCCTGTCAGTTTGTTGACATGATGACGAATAAGTGGGATTAAGTTGCAGTAAAATTTTGAATCTGTGACAATGCCTTTCATTTATTATTACACACATGCAGACTATCCAGGGGCTGCATCTGTTCAGTTTTAATGGACAATTTAAGTGGATCAGGCAAAAGGAAGAGATGTTGATTCTTTGAGTTGTTTATGTTGTCTTTGTCTAAATTTAACCGCCATATAAACATATTGTTCTGAGCTTTTACATTGAGGTTGATAGTTTTGTAGAAGGCAGTTTGAATGTGGGTGAATAGAAACCCTCTCTAAAAGCCTTGAGTCAGGAAAAGTATTGCCTCTTCTGCCACTATGCATTTTTATTGGTGTGCCATTTTGTTGGAATACACCATTAAATGACTGTATTGTTAATGGAACACCGAGGACCAGGGTTCGATTCCTGGTCCTGCCAAAAACCAAGTTTAGCCGGCTCTCGTGGAGTGGCATAATTGGCTTGCTGCTCCAGAGGGAGGGACTTGGCAGGTTTAGCGGATTGCTGTGCACAACAACACCCCGGGTGCCTCGGAATCATGGTCTCGAGCATGAGACGAGTGCTTGAAGAAGGCCTGTTGTTCTCCTTTGAGATGCGGTGTGGGCGGTGTATCCCCCAGCTAACACTAATTGGATTAGATAGGGTACAATTGACGACCAAATTTGGAGAAAAAGGGAATAAATGTTTATTTTATTTTATTTATATATTTAAAAAAAAGGATCACTGATCAAAGGAATGATTTGAAATGTGCACCCCGATCTGATGTTGCTAAAACCCCCTGCGTCCTACGAAAAGCTGGTACCCTGATGTAAACTACCCGCTGTAGTCCTGTATTATACTTTTTAAATCTCTCCACCTCTGCAGTTTTTCATAATGCATTTTTTGCAATGCTCTAAATGTATTGACTGAGTAAATATAAAGACCGATAACTAGGGATGTGTATCGTTAGGATTTTATCGATACCGATACCAATACCGATACTCCTTATCGGTGCCGGTATTTATCGATACTCTTATCGATACCACGGCGTGTAATTTAGTGTATAAAATAAAGACGTTACAAGATGGTAAAAGATTCAATCGTTTTTATTACCACAAGGGGGGTAACACCAGCAACATCATTAAACAACTTACAGCACCTGCCTTTTAAGCCCTTAGCAAGTCAACATGTGCAGTGCGAGGTATGTCAAAAAAACGAGCAGGCAGCTCCATACAGCCTTAAAGGTAACTGTCAATGTGATAATGCTTCAACAGAACAGAAGCTTAACTTAAAATTGCAAATGCTTCTCAGAATGGATGAAATAAAAATATAAAACCTAGGGAGATGACCAAAGCCCTTGCCTACATGTTCAACCCAACAGACACATACATGTAAACAGAACAGTGGAGGCGCTTCTCCTGATGCATTTAGCCCTAACAGTTTTTTTAAGGAAAAGCAACATATTTACTTTCTCTGGCAGCAGCCGAGATCGCTCTGGACAGAGTGACGTCACGCAATACACTCGGATAAAATGGAGCTGCGCATGTTTTAAAAAAGGGCAGTCTTAAACCTTTAAGGATGTATTAGGAATCAATCTTGTAAATTATTAACTTAATCTAGTATTTCACTTCCCCTTTAATGATTCATACACTTACCGTGACTCGATGAAGAAGTACTGTCGGAGTCTGCCTGCACGGAGGAGGGCACGGTGTTGTTAGCGTCTGCCGGGTTGCTAACTTTAGATGCGTTGTTTAACACGCCGCACTCCTTCAGCTTTATGCTATGGTTAAACTGCAAGTGTTTCATGATGTTGCTGGTGTTACCCCCCTTTGACGCAACTACTTTCTTTGTTTATTGCATTGAGCCGAGGATTCATTGAGTTTGATGAATGAGCCCATACCTTGGAGCGCTTAGCTCTTACGGCCGACATATTGACTACTAGAGAAAACAACGGGGCGCTGTGTCATAACCTGCCGACGGCGGCAGTGTCATAATTACGCGACGGTTAGGTAGACTCTTAAAAAAATACCGAAAATAGTATCGTTTGTCCAGAATCTTTAGCGGTACTCTGGTACCGACCAATTAGGAACCGGTACCAAAAAATACCGGCTCTCGGTACACATCCCTACCGATAACTAGGCGTAAGTGGGTAGGTACAAAAAACTATTTGCTTTGTCCTTGCGGTATGTTGGTCGCTGCTTGATCTGAATGCTTCTTAGTCTTTGTGAATGATGCAGCATTTGTACGTAAGGTTGGTTTTGCATCAAAACCTAGGTTTTGAATCAGCCTGCCATGCAAATATCAGTTTTTAGTTCATGATTATAATCCAAGGTTGTCATCATGGGCAGTAAATAGGCTTAGGCCATGCATTTGCTTTGATGCAGACTGGTGTAAGCAAGGTCAGTGCATTTAACCATTAACACTTGAAAAGGAGATGTATTTCTCGTCCTGCCCTCCACTCACACCTCCTCTGTTGTTGTTCTCATCGTACACCTCTCCTTTCTCCGTTTTCCTTGTTCTCTCTTCTCTCTGCCCGCTCCCTGTTTTCCACTGGCCTCTCGTCTCAGGTGAACTCCACGGTGTCGGTCTCGGTTAGCAGCTCAGACGACGTGAAGCCACCACTCGGACTGAAGTCTCAGCCCGCCCACAGCCCTGGAGCCATGCTGTCCCAGAAGAGGCTGTGTGGCATCTGTGGAGACCGGTCCTCTGGTGAGCACGGACTGTGGCACGGACTGGTCCTAACATTAAAGCACAGTTCACTTGCTGCGCTGGTGTAATGAACAATTCGTGCCAGTGTTGAAATGACTGGTCAGTTTCAGTCAAACTGCCATCTGCAGGAACTACGCAAGAATGACAGAAATCACCCAAAATGGAAATCCTATGGTGACGATGAATTGGAAATTCTGGCGCTTGCTATCAGTAAATGTATATCAATATTGGCTGATGCTGGTACCTCTGATTTACGTTATAACAAAAATGCAAACTGCAACCAAGGAAGTAGATGAGTGCAGCTGTAACCCTGTGAAGGAAAAATGACACAGATTGTAGTTGTATAATCTGAGCAAATCTTAATTTGTTTGCAGAATTGGTATATACACTCATCGAGCACTTTATTAGGTACATTTTTACTTTATTTTTTAACACCTAGTTATTCATGCAATTATCTAATCAGCCAATTGTGTGGCAGCAGTGCAATGCATATAATCATGTAGATACAGGTAAGAAGCTTCAGTTCACATCAACCATCAGAATGTGGTAATAATGTTTGACAGTGAAATGATTGTTGGTGGCAGACAGGGTGGTTAGTGTATGTCAGAAAGTACTGATCTTTTGAGATTTTCACGCACAACAGTCTCTAGAGTTTGCAAAGAATGGTGCAAAAAAAAAAGAAAAAAGAAGTGAGCAACAGTTCTGCAGACAGAAACGCCTTGTTAATGAGAGATGTCAGAGGAGAATGGCCAGACTGGTCAAAGCTGACAGGAAGGTGACCGTAATGCAAATAACCCCACATTACGACAGTGGTATGCACAAGAGCATCTGTGAACACACTGCATCATAACTAAGTGGATAGGCTACTGCAGTAGAAGTCTAAAAAAGAAGTCTAAAAGTGTTCACTGAGTCTACGTGACAGACACCGCAATTCCATTTGTGTTTATTGAATAATTGACTTGAAACTTAAAGGAAAAACTGATCAACTGCCATTCCAAGTGAAGGAAGCAGTCTGCCTTTGTCTAGCTATTTTCTAAAATATGTTTTTAGAAATTGTGTTATGCGGTTCGTAAACAGTTGCATGCAGATTTTGGAGTCAATGGTTGTGCAGTCATGGGTCACATACAGGGATCTAAGCTGCTAACAAACACATGAGGTCTGAAATGAATGCCTCATATTTTTAAAGGAACAGCCTGAGAAATTGCTCATTTACATTATGTGCTCTTCTGTTAAGCAGAGCATAGGTGGCACCCAGCTCTAACACAGCCTTCCTCCTGCCCTGCACCTCGTCCCTCTGTGTTCCCTGTTGTGTGTTCTGGGTCCCTCGCCCTCCCCACACCGCTAACGCTGGACGCAGGGAAGCACTACGGGGTGTACAGCTGTGAGGGCTGCAAGGGCTTCTTTAAGCGCACCGTGAGGAAGGACCTGAGCTACACCTGCAGAGACAACAAGGACTGCCTGGTGGACAAGCGCCAGCGCAACCGCTGCCAGTACTGCCGCTACCAGAAGTGCCTGGCCATGGGCATGAAGAGAGAAGGTGATTCACTGGGCCTCCAGGTGTTGCGCGGCCTGATGCTTTCACTGTGCGTTCAATCTCGTCTCTCTGCATTATACATGACATTGTTTAGCTGCTGTTGATTAGACTAAGCAGGGCACAGTCTCCCCCGGAGGAATGCGGGGTTAAGGGCCTTGCGCAAGGGCCCGGCTGCTGCACGGGTCTCGTCGTGGCTTGAACCACTAACCTTCCAGGTCCCAGTCATGTACGTTAGCCACCGCCAGCTGTGCCAGCTTATCAAGTGGTTAACATGGTAGACATTGTAAACATGGTAAACATTTTCTTACCTTGTTAATGGACAAGAGATGGTGGAGAGAATTTTAGCTTTTGTATTTTTTTATGACCTGGGACAGGTAGGAATTGCTTAAATTAGATTTGATTGGACAATTTTGTCTTGCAAAACCAATCCGCTTTGTGTCAAAAATAATTAGGCTGTGACGTCTCATGAGGCAAATGTGCATAGCATCTTCAGCAACAGTCTACCACGGTCATCTTTTCAACGTGCACTTAAATGATGCAAATCTGGAAGCTAACTTTCCTGTTGCATATGTCTCTTGGTCTCTAAGGCTATGGCTAACTCCATGTATTGGAAGCATGTGTGGTCACAATAAAGATGCATGTCAGGTGAAATGATCCCATTGAGTTTACCCAGGATCTGCTGAGTGTTGGCAACATACCATATCTGTTGGTAACATCTTTGTTGCATTGCCTTTGTCAATGAAAGGAATAGATGTAATTTTAGGTTTGTTACTCAAGGAGCACTCCTGCAAATGTTCCCCTCCATTTTTTAAAGAGATCTCTGGAATATCTAGGAACATACAGTAAATCGCACAATATTTTCTACTTGAGTAATAACGCTTGCTCCCAGTAGTTTCTCAAATTAGCTCCAAAGCTAATTGTAAGGGCACATTACAGTAGCTTCAGAAAGGCTTCATCCTGCGAGTGTAATAACTTCACTCATGGACAACATGCATCTCTCCTTGTAATGGATCACTTTCACTAACCTTTGAGATTTAAATTATTCTCTAATGTTGAAATTAAATGCTGCTAGAACAGGGTGCCAACTGGCTTACATTTGCTGTCTGGTCAGCATCGATTCTCACCACTTCTGGCTCTACACGTTAATATTACTAGACGCTTCCTTCCAGTATGGAAGGAAAATGTAGAAACCACATACGGGGATGGACAGACTGAGTGAAAAGGGAGAAGGCATGTGTTTGTATAGAATATAACCTTTGTCTTCCTGTCTCTCTTTTGTTTCCTCTCACTCCGCTTCTCCTTCCTACAGCAGTCCTGCACGACTGACAGATGTAAGGAGGACGAGGGGCAGGCAGGGGCAGAGATGTGTGCATTTGTATTGTTGCATTTTGTGGCCAAAAAATTTTAGGACTGCATGAATTATAATTATCGGGGTAGAAAAGGGGAAAATGTGATCAGTGAGAACTTTTCATTTCTAATGATTTATTTATTTATTAGTTTATTTGACAGGGCGAATGCGCATTAATAACATTTTTGTAAATGTGCCAGAGTTTTTCATCTGTTGTCCCTGTTTGGAATGTGGTTCCAAACCAGAGCACCTGGAGGAAACGCACACAAACATGGGGAGAACATGCAAACACCACAGAGGGACGGTCAAACCTAGAACAACAGTGGAACAACAGGCATCAGTGCTGACCCCTGTGCCACCATGCCGCCCAAATCGTTGACAAATAAACGTTATACATCAAGGCCTGTCAAGAAAACGTGCAAGTTTGAATTTGGTGGGAAATTGAATTCATATCCGGCTTGTTTCTTGTTCTCCTCTTGTTCTCCATTTTGCCCCTCCCCTCTCCTCTCTCCCCTCGGCAGCCGTGCAGGAGGAGAGGCAGAGGAATAGGGAGCGCGAGGGGGAGATGGAGTCCAGCAGCGCGGTGAATGAGGAGATGCCCGTGGAGAAGATCCTGGAGGCGGAGATGGCGGTAGAGCAGAAGACGGAGCTGCACTCTGACGGAAGCTCCGGCACCAGCTCTGTGAGTGTGGCCCCTGCAGCCTGCAGAGCTTTGCACATGAGGCCTAGTGAAGGGTCCCTCGGATATTACCACCCAGCTACTACTTAACTATCCGCTGGGCAAAAGAGCAGACTGCGAGTAGTCTGACGCTAACGTGGTCTCAAGCAAAAGTTTTAGCGAGTTAGTCGGCATTTGAGTCAGAGCTTCAGCCTTCATAGAGATGTCCTGTCAGGGTTCCTGAAGCAAGGCTGGAGAAAAACCTCTCCTGGGCCAGGAATACAAATACCTGTGCGAAGTGAAACATTTTTAACACTACTGCTCCTGTCCCATTTACATGTTGCGATTTCCCGTTAACTGCAATGCTCTCCCCCCTCCTCACCCACCCACGTATTGGCTCCAGCCCAATGATCCGGTCACCAACATCTGCCAGGCTGCAGACAAGCAGCTCTTCACCCTGGTGGAGTGGGCCAAGCGAATCCCACACTTCTCCGAGCTTCCCCTGGACGACCAGGTCATCCTTCTGCGTGCAGGTAGCCCCCTCCTCTCTCCTGCGTCTCACTTTTCTATGATCATAAGCGGGGCTGGGGCTTAGTATGACACTGGTTATGGAGTGGAACCTTGCCTTGAAGTTATCGGTTGAGTAACTTTGTGTCCATAACTGCCCCTGCATTGTTTCCCTAAGAAATGCATTGTCATACATTGACTTCATTTCACTGGCCAGTTCATATAGATTTGCCCCTGCCTGAAATGTTTTCCTTTTTCTTTTTTGTATTTAGGCCCTAGTTTCATTCTGTATTCTAAGCCACGCAATCATGTGCAACTACCCACTCATTTCTGACCCCCCCGTGGGTTTTCAAGAGAATCGGTAACGGTATTTTGACCATGCCAATTCTGTCCAGGATAGTGCTATTGCTTTTCATAGCTTGGATGTGGGGCAGCCTGTAGCGTAGTGGTAAAGGTACATGACTGGGATGCACAAGGTTGTCGGTTCACCCCGGTCTAGCCACAATAAGATCCGTTCGGCCCTTGAGAAAGACCTTTAACTCTGCATTGCTCCAGGGTAGGATTGTCTCCTGCTTAGTCTGATCAACTGTACGTTGCTCTGGATAAGAGCGTCTGCCACATCCCATTACTGGATCTCCTCACCAAGCGTTTTATGTTTTCTTTTCCCCTGAAGACTGCATTCGCGGCTAGTTCAGGCTACGCAACGCGTCAAGCATACTGGCGACTTGCAACATTCAAATTATACACATTTTTCATGCCTGATGGCAAGAAAAAACCGAAGTAAGCTAAACAAAAGGAAACTATAAAGATAGACTCGCTTTAACATATGCTCACTGTTCTGTCTGTTGGCTAGAGCTTACAAAGCTAGAATTGTTTTGAAGCTTTGAATTATCCTGCCAAAATGAGTTTGTAGCCTACATTACCCTCACCACTATATGTGAATTTGATGGTGTTACACCCATCACATCTATTGCCTTGAGTACTACTCAAGCGATCTGTAACTAGCTACAAAGCAAAAATATGCTCAACATTTTTATGTTTTAACAAAATGTAATGGCTATTTTTAAGCTTCATATTATGTCGAATTGGTAAACCCTGCTCCGTCTGCCTTTCTTGCTCTCGGTCTGATGATGAGGTCTCATCGGGGGTTTCAAGATGCGCTGTAGTTTCATTGTTGTGAGCAAGATAGCAGGGCTTTGGATGTGTGTCAGGAAGTATGCTACTGTGCACTTGTCAGAACAGAGCTGCAACCAGTAACGATGTCTGCATTATTTATGAGAAATTGGGTGGGTTTATGCCCTTGCTTGCAGTAGCAGTGTAGCGGTGGGCCCTGTGCATATGGTGGACAAACAAAGTCCCTTTGCCGGTACCTTAGCTCAATGGCAGTAGATGGGTTTCCACTCTTTGTGTTCTCTCAGGTTATCGTCACTGAACGCAATGGGCTGAGTTGGGCCCTTGTTAGAAATTCTACTGAGCCAGGGGTGGGCTGTCCCCACCCCCTTAGGACCAGATTACTTAGCCCTGATTGGTGTGTCTGTCCGTTTGGCCCCTCCCCTCTTCTGTCAGGCTGGAATGAGCTGCTGATCGCCTCGTTCTCGCACCGCTCCATCACGGTGAAGGACGGCATCCTGCTGGCCACAGGGCTGCATGTCCACCGGAACAGCGCGCACAGCGCCGGCGTGGGGGCCATCTTCGACAGGTACTGCCGCCGCGGCTGCAAAGTCTGGCCACTCGCCTGCTGCGATGCGCTCCTGTCACTCCGTGTAGCTAACGCCCAGGGATAGACTACGCACGTCTCACACTGTCATTCACCTTCTTCTGGCATCTGTCTCTGCATGTGGCTGAGATTTTTACAGTGGAAGGACGGCAGACTCTTGTCTAGAGTATCTAGCAGCATGGTGCATATTACAAAAGAGACCCAAACAGTTACACGTACCCGAAAACTGACAAGGCCACAGTCGCCCACTCTGTACTAACACCACTAATTGTCTTCCAGGAAAAGGGGTAGTGGTTCATTTATTAATGTAGCTCAGTTAATCGTATATCTGTTGTGTTGTCTTGACTTCAGCTGTACTATGTTAGTGTTGCATATAGAAAATCAAAAGTAAAATTTCAGATGCCAATTTAGATAACTGAACCATTTCTGGTTTTGTGCCATGTAGTAACATCCTCAATCTCTACTATAGTGTAACACTGCCGCACAGACCAATTTACATACATTCTGATATACAGGCTAACACTCATCAGTCCATCTGAATATGTTTAAGATGAGGGCCGCCCCATTTAAGTAGCCATTTTAAGTCAAGATGACTATATGAAGGAAAATTGTTATCGTCTTTTGTAATGGAAAATGAATTTGCATACCACCTAAACCAGGATTATGTAACTAAAACTGCTTATGTTTTAAGGTTTTGGTACCACTCGTCAGATGGTAGCTGGTAGGTGCTAATTATAGCCACTAGGTCCCATGTCACTGTTCACATAGTCATTACATTGTTATTACAGCGATGGGAGATTTTGACTACAGGGTGGGAATGACTCCCTGTGGGGTGAACAATTCTCGGTTTAACCAGTTGCAGGCTTTTATCAAAAGGAGCGATGTCATTCATTTACAAGGCCTGCTGTTTGTGTACATTTCATAACATGATGGGGCTCGCTCCAGTCAGCTACTGTGCTTCATTATTAATAGCCTTAAACACAGAGGAAGTCCTTTGTTTTGTAGACCTTCTAGAGCCACTGTCCAGCACACTCGACTGCTTATAATGAGATTTTCCCCCTTGTCCCCCACCAAATGAAATCGAGGAGAATGACTATAGATCAGTGTCCGTCAGTTTGTGTGTTCATCACACTGCTATTTTGGGTATGCCACAAGATGGCAAAGGGCGACATTTGCTCCTGTCGAACTGGTCGGTGCCTTGCATGGCAGCCAATCACCGTTGGTGTGTGAGTGTGTGTATGAATGGGTGAATGAGAAGCATCAATCGTGTACAGCGCATTGGATAAAAGCGCTATATAAATGCCAACCATTTACCATTTTACCATTTACCAATGGGGCCCTTATAACCTAGAACAGTGGTTCCAAAACTTGTACCCCTGTGTATGCTGGTTGTTGTTCCAACCTCAATTTCCATCTAATAATTTTAACAAGCTGTTAATCTTGAAGTGCTTTTCATCTTAAAATGGATTTCGTGCCTTAAATCAGCCTTAAATTATGCCAGAAATCGCTTTGCAGGGGCTTGAATAATGAAATTACCTTGTTCTCATTGTGCTTATTGTACCATCTTACAAACAATTGTATTAGTAGAGGTAACAAATAAAACATTGAGGTTAACGAATAGGCTAATAATTAGATAATTGAACACACATAAATTTAATTCAATTAGTTGTCTTTTGCATATCAACACAATGCAGACTTGCCTTGTTATAATTTGCTTTGCCTTTGAATTCTTCATTATCTACTGATTCACTTAAGTCTTCAGTTAAAAATAATTAAGATACTTTTTCTGCTAAATGTATACATTGTTTGCAATATAGCACAATACGCACAATATTAACATGGGATTTTTATTCTTTAGCCTATGATATGCATAGCTATCTGACAAAATGTGCTTCAAGAGCGTAAGTAATCCCTCTCAACATGGAAAGCACGTAATTAAGAAAAATTGTGGATTGCAATTGTGGATGGAACAAAAACCAGCATACACAGGGACCCAGTTTGGGAACCACTGACCTAGAACTATCACTCAAGAAGTTTGCTTAGTCTTGGTTTGACCTATACAGAGCCCCACTCGTCACCCTAGGCAGGGCTGGACTGGGGCAAAAAAAAGGCCCTGCCATTTGGCTCAGACCGGCCCACCACAATCGGTTGGACACCGCCCATCACTACAACATCCTTGCAGTCTGTTCAATATGCATATGATGGATATCTACCATTCATCAAATCATCAGTGTCATGGACAGATCAAGTATACCAATGCAAGTGTGGACCAGTGTACTCACTCACTGTCGACTTATTCCAAGGTGAGCAAACAATACCCATACTCATACTGTTAAGTAATTGTTAAAGAAAAAGCTCTGCTCAAAGTCATAGGAATAATTCAAATTATTTAATTTTAAGACGCTCAAGCTGCCAGACGCCCTGGCTAGTTAACTACATTTTACATCAGTCTAGTCGCGGTAAAAAATGGCCCAAAGTCCTTGATCGCGTCGACAATAGTTAATAATAACAGCACATAATATTGTTCCTGAAACCCCCTGCGATAACATACGATACTGTACTAAATAAATCTGTGAAGGGACCGGTTTCAAAAGAGCGCTCAAACGGTCTGTCAAAATCAGTGCGCTCGCACTGTTGTTGGACTAGGCTCATCTAGAGTTAGCAATAGCATTAGCCATTCTGTGCTAACATTCATAAGACCTAGCCCAAAAAAATTATGCTAACGTAACGTTGCTTAGTGAGACCGAGTGACTGACTGACCGAGTGACTGCTTAGCTTACCTCTTTAGTGCTAGCTATATCCTCCACTGTCATAACTGACTCTGAGTCTGTGTCACTGTCCGACTCCCGTTGCTGCTGTCTAACGTTAACGTTCCTGCTACTGTTACTGCTACTAGCAGCAGTTCCAGAGAACATTTGTGTAATCTTTCTACATTTTGAGGCATCCTCTGCCAACTTTTGGACTTTCTTGTCTCTAATTTTCTGGGCACCTCCTTTGCGCTTTCGATCCATTTCGATCCATTTCTCAACTGACAACAACTTGACAACAGGGAGGAGGGGTCAGGGTTGAGCCTACGAGACGGGAGGGGTTGGGCTTAAGCATGTGATTGGGCCGGCCCACTGTCAGTATAGAAAATGAGCCAATGGGCCGCTGTCCATTTTTTGGGGGCCGCTTGATAACAAAAACATTAAAAATGTTTTTTTTTTAAATTATTATTATTATTTTTTAAATAAATAAATAAATCATACCGGCCCAAAACTAGACCGGCCCACATGCCCGCGGGCATGTAGACTATATAGCCAGTCCAGCCCTGACCCTAGGTAATAAAGAGTTTTTCAAATGTAAACACAGATATTCGTTTTCTGTTTTGCAATCGGACGCTTTGCCGGTCTGTACCCTCAGTTTCGGTTACACGTCTGGCAGGTAGCAGTCAGTCCTTTATCTTTTTTCCTTTTCACTTTTTTAATATTTATGCATATTTATGCATTTAATGTAGCCATGAAAGGCTGGGTTACAATGTGCCAGTCCAGAAGAGACGCAACCACTAGGTTGGCAGATTGCAGGTTGCTTCAAGATGAGATGCCAGGTTCTGCGATCTACTACGTGCCTTTCGCCCACAGCAGGTGCTGCCGTTCCACATTCCTGGAACAGTGTCATGCAGTTTTAGCTGTCTGCTTGAAAGTAGTCTATTGTTCTATCCATTAAAAGCTTAGCTTCATACTACCATTGTTAGGCATCAAGTAATTGTCCCACACTCAATGAAATCAGAGGTGGCTACACTGCATCATTGGTGGGAGACAACGTGTTTACTATTTGGTTTTTTTTCGCCAGCTTCAGTCCTCCGCTAGCTCAAGGTTGTAATAGCCCCTTTGTGAATCCACTTCTTAATTATTCCTTATGCCGCACCTCAATCATCTATGCTGATAAAGTAATTGGCACTACGTAAGCACATACAATGATTGACAGCAATGTTTGCTAGCAACACTTGTTACATTCAGATTGATTTCTTACTCCAATGGACATGCGTTATTTTTTTCTTAGAAGCAGTTGGGAATGCCCACATTAGAAATGATAGCAGTTATGCAACTGTCCCGCAGACAGCCATTTGCCAGCAGAGTAACATCTGGGCTGACCTACCGCTACTGTTTCTCCATTTTCATTGTCACTCCTCTTCATATTGTTTGGCATTACTGGTCTACTGTTCATCTTGTCATTAAACACCATATATTGACTTACATCAATCAAACTGTTGTTTTTGAGTGCAGGGAAAGGCTTACCTGCATTTCTTTAGCAACAAATGTTTGAAAATGCTCAATGCAAAATATTCCATTCATATGCTTTGTCTTGTTCACCTTTCATCTGTATAAGTTTTGTCTGGAATCAAGGAATGCAAACATGCACATGGCTGTTAAAATATTCTCATTTCTTTGTTAAAACTTCGTTATTACAACTGTATACAGTGTCACTCACCACCGTTCAACTCCATGTACGCTTCCTGGTTCCCTTGGGAAAATCGCGTGGAGGTTAACCTGGAGGTTAAACATTGAAATACACGTTTAAATCCCTTCAGCTCAGGTGGTGGAAACAAACGGGTGGCCCTACACGTAATGTCGGGCATTCTAACTCTTAAGCACTGGCCTTGGAGAGCTGGTGGATCTGGTGTTTTCTTTTAAATTTAACCCAGGGGTGCACAACTCCAGTCCTGCAGGTAAAATCCTTAGGATACACTTGCAGTCGGCACCGATCAAGGTGTAATTGAGCCGATGAAATAATTAAAAGCAAAAGGTTGGCACAACATCCTGAAATGGATCGGCCCACTGATTTAACCTAACCATTTCAGAACTGAGTAACCTAGTGAAGTGTGTTGTCTGTGTAATCAGCTGTTGTAATTAAGTGCTGAGTAGCAACACAAACGCCACTTTCTGTGGTTCAGTAGTGCCAGGATTGATCACTGATCTAGTCAATGGGCTCTGTTATTGCTCTGTTATCGTCAGTGCTGGGCTATTGTAATTCTGTGCAGCTTTTGATCTGGTGAACTCTTCGTGATCTGTATCTTGTGCTTTCATGGCTTTGTCAAATGTCCAGTATTAACCACCCTGCTTTAGTACTAGGTGTATGACAAATCATCAGTTTTTGTAAGCGTGTACCGTCCCATTTTGTAAACGGTTAACAGTGTAATCGATACCGTTTATGACCACTGGGGACCGTATCTTATTTATGAAATAAAAAGAAAAAAGTATTACAAAAATGTAACTGCATTTTTGAACTTTATTTTGGGCCATTTTAAATAGTTCCATTTAAATGTCAAGATTATTATAATGTCAAATTTACATTTACATTTACATTTACATTTACATTGACATCATGTTCACAGTTGTCTAGCAGTCTGTAGCTAAAGCCGTGTCGGTCCTGGGCAGGCATGCTGGTTGATCACGTGACATTTAAAAAAATGCATCTGTTAAAATGATAATTCTTCATGTTTGTGTCCCTGTTCCATATGGCTTCTGCCTGACAGACTTGATTGGCATGAAATGTGTCCAATCTGCTGCTGTTGAACTCCTTTATAGACAGAGTTGTCCACTCAAAATTCTGTGGTCATGTAAATGTCCAATATTTGCGTTATATAACACCATGGTGGGGTAGGGTTGTGGTGGGGACACGATAAATCTGGTCTATTTTGAAGCGCCTTCACACGGTCTCCGACCTGTGTGTCTAACAGTCGCAATATGTCCTCTAGCTTAATTCTTTTAGGTTAATTTTTCCTGGAATATGTAGGCTATTTATTAGCATGTTATGCAGAGCGACACACAAGCCATATATAGCTAGAGATGGGCGGCAAAATTTTGGAGGGAAAATAAAAATAATTTTTTTAGGTTTTGCTACCTATACCGTGCATTGCTTAGTAAGTTTAAGTGGTTTAAAACCTTCACACAAGCCTCAAGATCTGGCAGCCCTCACCCATTTTGCAGTGTTCTAGTTTGAGGCTTTATAACTCCAGAGATGAGCATCATAGAGACTTGAAAAATGGCTTAAATGAAGCAAGACTTTTTACAATAGCATTTACAATACCAACTTAATTTTGTTTACTACAAAATACTAATTTTGTGTACTACAAATACAAGTCGGTAAATCATTTTTGTTGCCGAATTATCCTTCTTTTTAAAAAAATTTTTTTTTTATATATAACATCATCACTAGCTAGCCTGCTAGGAACCGTCTCGATTAAAATGCATGGCTTCCGGTTATTCGGTTGGTTTGCTTCGCAGTGGAGAGGAATCCATCGCACCCGAAGCCTCGGTCAGACACAATCTCTGCATTGTACTGGGTTGGAATCCCTCGCAAGCTGGTTTACCACTCCCATAGGAAATGAATGACTTATCTTTATTGGATAATGTGGGCTCATTCCAATCACTTATTTTTTGCATATTTTTTCTACTCCTTGCTCCACCCATTGGGAGAGGCTAGGAAAACCGCCAAGAAAAATAAATGAAAATTGAGAAATGAAGAGCATGTGAATTAGGCCAATGGAATGTCCTTCCTCCTTCAAACATCAGTTTGAAGCCAGGTCTCGTACAGACTTGGTAGATGGGGACAGGTTGATCCACAGGTCAATTATTTATATAAAAGATACTAACCCAAAGGATGCACTGTTGTTTTCTTGCTCAAAGGAAGGTGTTCTTAACTTCTATTTCAATATTTTCACTATCAATATCCGATGGATAATAGGTTACTGGTCTAAGGATTTTACTTTTGATTTCTACTGAATTTTTAGAAATAGTTAAACTACACGGTCCTGCAAAATGTAGTTAAGCTAGCTCTGGCCAACATAATATAGAACACAACAAAAAAAATGTTGTATAGTGATTGCTTTATTAAGCAGACTCAAAAAAATAAATAGTTGGAAAATTGTTGCATTTAATACAATTATGAACAGTGGTTACACACAATGATAGCTTTTATTTTTCAACTTGCCAACTTAGTAATGTTGTGTGCAACATTTGTCCAATGATTTATTGCTTTAGCCATTTATTTTTATGTAGATGTGGCATAGTGGAAAGCTATGTTCAATTTACCAGTAGTTTGAATTTGCGTGTCAAGGAATAAACACAACCTCTATGAACATTAAGAAATGCCATACAATAACCCATAAGTGAATCACAGCTAAAGATTTAAAACGCATAGTATGATAACTATAACACTGCAGCATTCAATTCCCTCCTGTGTTTGCATTCTTAGCCCCCCTGAAATAACCAAAGATTGCTTGCTAGAGCTAGCTTGACTGTTGCTAGTTTAGAAGGTAAACAGCCCGGCAGGACGTTCTATGCAGCCATGTTTCTTAAAATTGTCTGACCAATTTGTGCATTTTGTCACTGGTGGTGAAAGCGCTTTTTAAATTTTATTGAAACATTTTTTTACTGAGCCTACCATTTCAGCTTCAAAAAAAAAAAAATCTGTTTTTGTTATTTATTGTAAACAGCTCCGTTTCAGTTAACCGTTTAACCATTTACATGCCTATTTAGTACCTCTACTGTGTCCCTCATTAGAGGGACAGAACAGAGACTCACCTTCCGTAGAAGTAAGAAGTTTCTGTGCTTGTACAAAACTAATAGAAATGTGCCATTATCTCAGTCAGTTTCTCTTAATCTCTTCTCTTCTGCAACTGACTGTGGTTTAAAGGTTGTCATATTTTAGTTGTGATTCTGCTCATACCGTAGGATTAATTTAATTTGTTAATTTTCAATCAAACTATCATTTTTAAATAAAACTTGTACCATTTATAACTATGGCTTTATGTCGCTACTTTTTTCATTTTGGACATTTAACACATTTAACAGCTTCAGTAGCATTTATTTTTTCCTGCTAAAGGCAGTTTGGATTGTACTTCATTTCAGAACACAGTTGATTAATTTGAAGCATTCAGAGGTATTCCAACAAGGGGGACCATTTAGATTGCTTTACTTTTTTTTTTCTTTGTTCTTCAAGCTTGGGTTTTCACTGGACGCCTGTTTGCACCCATAAGTAACCTGTCATTGATCCTGCTGGATGTGTTTTTGTAGAGATATTTAAGAAAGATCTCTGTTAGCAGTGTGTTGTTCTCAGATAACTCAATTTGCTGAAGTTTGGTTTGGTAACCACGGGAGCTGAGCCTTCATTATTTAGAGCCTGTCGCTTGTTACACCTAGAACTGGGCTTCAATGCAAGTGGAGTCCAATCTGTATGCCTGGGGCCAAAACCTGGATTTTGACTGTATAATGACAATGTAATAACAATGTAACTGTGATGTAACAACATTGTAATAACACATTTTGATTGAATACACAGGGAGAGTGCGCACAGTGCAGAGGTGGGGGCCATATTTGACAGGTAATGACGCTACACAACACAATGATGGCACTTTTTAAACATCGTACAATAAGTATGAGATTTTGGATGTAGCATGGAAGTGAACTGTAGATATTCAGTTACTGGGCCACCATCACTGGGCTGTAGTTGTTAGTTGGCAGGGATTTCCATTTTAAAGCCTCTTGTGCACGGAGAACCCTTTGTTGGATTAAGCACTGGCTCACCAGAGGTATAGGGTGAAAACATGCTTGTCACAAAACTTGATTCTTTTTTTTATTTTATTTTTTTGCTTTCAATTTGAATTGTCATATAGAATTGTTTCATTCTGTAGAAAATGTCTTAAAATGGGCTGACAACATAATTTGAGTATTATAAATTGCACTATCCATTCTAATTTACAAGTTTCGTACTGTGCGTGATGGTTAATCCTTGCTCCCATTGTGGCGAGTGGCAGTGTAAAGGTGTGTAACATGAGGCTAATGTGTGCTACAGTTTTATTCCTCCTGTACCCCTCACCACACACATTGTGACTCTTCTTCATACACTTTTGTGTCTTTAAACTCCCCCCTCCCCTCTCTGCATACCCTCTCCTTCCACGTCATGCAGAGTCCTCACTGAGCTGGTCAGTAAGATGAGGGACATGCAAATGGACAAGACTGAGCTGGGCTGCCTCCGAGCCATCATCCTCTTCAACCCAGGTACCTGCAGCATGGCAACAGTGTGGACCCTGCTCTGGACATAGGAACCTTTTTTGAACATAGAAGCCTTCAGCAGAATGCACAAAGCACTGTCCGCTTTGGTTGGGAAGTTTTGGTAGTATGACATTTACACCACGGACTCGGTTCATTGAGATGCACCCGTTTATACAGTAAATGCTTCCCTTCAGTTGCGGTCACTTTGTCGCTTGGCAACAGCTATAAGCAACAAGGGCTGTTTAACATTAAGGGGTGCCTCATGCAAATAATAGAATTGTAAATTACGACGGATGCATTTATTGAACATGTTGCCTAATTGCCTTTTAAATGATATTCATAAACTGAAGATTTCCCACTCTCTCTTTGTGCTGGAGCGATGTTTAACCATAGTTCTTTCTTGGTTTTGTTGGGCACCGTCGTCTTAAAATTGGAAAATAATGTTTCTTTATTCAGTGCCACGTCTAACAATATCTCCATTTTGTTATCTTTGAAGCTGTGGGACCGCTTATTTCTTAGTTTTTTTTCCACCATATCTTATGGAAAAATAAATAAGGTTTTTCGTGTTGCTGCGTTTTGCTTGTTGGTGCACTTTTATTGAAAATGTCTGCTGATCAGAGAAAATGGTGAATTGCACCAGTAATGTGATGGTGCTTCTGCCAAATCAACCCTGATTGCAAAGTCATTTAAGGCACTATGCCAAAAATATGAAAATAAATTAAACATGACATGCCAAAGAAGGCGTATTGCTAGATGGCGTTGCCACAAACTGTATCACTCACCATATATATAATTTGGAGAAAATTATATATATACGGTTGGATAATTTAGTTTAAGTTTTTAATTCTATTAATATGTTCCCAACAGTCTTGATAAATGCAATATGTTTAAGTATTCCTGCAGTGTTTTATTAATAAATAACTACTTGCTCTTATAACGCAGTCAAACGGTCGCTGCAAGGAGTGCATAATCGATCTTAAAGCGAGTCGATGGGCCTAGTTACGTCGCACGTAGAAGCTATCCCTTAAGCAACTGCCTAAGTGATAGTTCAGGGTAGAACACGTGTAGAAAAGTTAACAATTTTAGTAAGGTATACTTTAGAGAGTCTTCGTAAAGCGCTAAGAGACACCATTATCGGGAAACGCACCCCTGGTTTTGTAATATTTTCCACTTTTTTGTGCGAATAGTGGCATGTCTGAAAGTGAACTGACCGTGTGCTCTTCCCCAGATGCTAAAGGTCTATCCAACTCCAGCGAGGTGGAAGTTCTGAGGGAGAAGGTGTACGCATCACTGGAGACGTACTGTAAACAGAGATATCCAGAGCAGCAGGGCAGGTAATCCAAATACCCCGCAGCTGTCTTACCTTTCCATGCACTGGATGTGCAGAGAAATGGGAATCGAAATTCAGCTGGCCAGGTGTTCGATCCTCTCCTGGAGCCTACTACATTCTTGGTTCTTGTAAACGCTCTAGGTTAGTGTCCTACACTTTAAGGTCCTAAAGAAGCCTGTCAAACAATAGCTGGTTTGTTGACCTGGACCTGGCAGTGATTACCCAAACTTGGGTGAATTGGCATAGCTGAAGAACTCGATTTGAAAGGAAAGGGTAGGAACTGAGTTGGTTTTTGGAGTAACCTGCGAAGTGTGCAACCACATTTTCACTCGTTCTTTGATCAGCTCTCCACCTATTGTCTTACGGAGATGTATGGACTGGTGTACTGATCCTTCCTCTGTCCCTGTTCCAGGTTTGCTAAACTCCTCCTCAGGCTACCAGCACTGCGTTCCATTGGCCTGAAGTGCCTGGAGCACCTTTTCTTCTTCAAATTGATTGGAGACACCCCCATTGACACCTTCCTGATGGAAATGCTTGAGGCGCCGCATCAGTTAACATAGAGAATGGTCCAGCCTGGAGCAGGACTCTGATTGGCTCTTGGTGCTGGGACTCTGCAGTGACTGAATTTCCCTCTTCACCTGAACAGTTATTTCCCAGGTCACCCAAGCAGCTGATTGAACTGTCTGTAATGCACAGCTGTGCATTTGAGTGCAGCATCCTAAAGGAACTTACCATTACTATGAATTTTTAAATATGCTGGTGCTTGAAATTCATTTTTTGTCTTAATGAAAGGATTAGACTTGTTTTTCAGAAATTTTAAACTTTGGTTTGCCGCTACGGCTACGACTTGATACCTAACCAAAGCTCATAATTTGAGTGTATATTATTGGGATTTGAAAAATCAAAGCCATGTTAAAGCTTTTTGACTTTGAAGTTGAACTTGATGTTATAATGCAGTCTGTGGTGCCCACCTGTACATTTTGCCCCCTTTTACTTTCTCCAAAGCCTGTTTTATAAGGTGCTTGTTGTTTCTCTCCAGTAGAAATATCAACTGTTGGTAATATTTCGAATTACACACTGAACACAAAATGTTCTTCATGTTAATCAGAAGGCAAACCTGGATGAGGTTGTGCTCAGAAATGCAAGTGACCAGGTGGCTGTAACACTTTCCTTGTGCACCAAGGGTGGTTTTCTTGATAGAATAGTTGGTCCATTCTCTCTGGAAAATGCAGATTTTCTTGAAATTGACACAGAAGTTTTTTTGATATGAAAATGCCAAGCTAAGCTCTTGAAAGGCTGATGGGAAAATGTTTGGTACATTCCAAGGAATTTTCTTTTACCCCTCAGGTAATCTTTTGGAACTGTCCTGAAGCAGCAAGCTAAGAATCCAATTGCAGTCAGGGATGTACCAGTCTATGCATCTAACTCATTACAATTAAGCTAAATACACAGGACAAAGACCAACAAAATATGAATTTTGGTTGGTAGAAGGAGAATTAATCTTTTAAAAGCTAATTGCAAGTAAATCAAATGTCAGGTTGCTGTGTTCTTATTGACAGACCTTACCAGTCTTTAAATGTGCAATGGGCATGATCTATTTATCCCTGGAATTTTTTATCACACAGTTATGCTTTTTACTTGAAATGCACTGTAAATGTGCAATCATTTACATTAAGAAATCAAATAAAGTAATGGATTTCCCCTGAACAAAAATAAGCTAGGTTGATCAGTAGTGAGATTATATCACTTCATCAGACTCTTCAGTGTGAAGATTCAGCAGAGACAAAGGTTCTCACATTTTTTACACTTTGAATACAAACGGGAATGTAACCTCTAAAAGATGTTGCTTCTCTATATAGTGGGAATACTCATTTTGAAAAGCTAGCATGTGGTGTTCTGCTGTGACCCTCTCACACAGACTGTACTGTATGTATTAAACATACTGTAGGGGACTTTGGGATCATTCATACTGGCACTCGTGTAGCAAGCCAAATTGGTGCTACACCACATAGATCCTGGAAATGTACTTCAGCAGCACAGACATGGCAAGCACTCGCGTGCTGCACTGTACAATTGTTGCACAGTGCACATGCACAACACGCGCAAATATGCAAGAATAGACACATTTTTTGATTGCCAGATGATAAATTCAATAAAGAGCTGTCTGTTTGCCAGATGATATTGATATTGATGATATTGATATTCCAATATGTAATAGTCGGTATGGTTTATTGGGTGCTGTGCAGTCCGGTTGGGAGTGTTTAGTGAACATCCTGTGTATGATGAGGTACTAGTCCTAAAGACTGAACCAGGTGATGCGTCTAATGTATGTGAATATGTATGCAATTTTTCTTATTCAGCTTGTACCACAGAGCCAAGAAGGAAGGATTCCCTTTGCACAGCGTTTCAGGGAGTCCAGATCTTAACTACAGGCTCCATGGAGCAAGTTGCTGGCCTTTGACTATTAGCATCTATGTTTCTGTCCATACTTCAGAGACATCTATTTTACCTTTTAGTCTTCCTTAGTTTGGTTACCTTTTGCTTGGCTTCCTTGAAGTGATCTTGCACACCAATTGCATCGTCCTGTCTGCTTAAGTTATTATACCATACCCTTAACCATACCCAAGCTATAAGATGGGCAGAGATGTATCAAGTACACATCTAATGGACTTTGTATGCTGGGCATGTGCAAGTCGGGTCTAGCAAAGGGATTGGTTGTGTATGTGCACATTATGAATGAATACATCATGAATTGTGTGGCAGCATATGCTGAGAGTATGTTCTAAGCCAAAATGACGATGAAACTGTCAAACTTGAGTCTGGGCTAAAGTGTTCTTTTCAGGATGTCTCACCATGGTGGTGGTTTTCTTGTGTATGCGCAAAATGATGTCTTTGTACTGATCATATAACTCAAGCTGGGTACCAGACTGCCAGAAAATAAATTTTATATTTAAAAGTGCTCGATGTAGCGGACATCCTGCATTCTCTCAATTTTGGTGTTTGGCTTCATTGTTGTTTTTTTAATATGCAGAGTACTTTAGTGTCATTTTATGAAATAAAACCACTTGTTTTAGCAGAAGTTAACAAGTGGTTTTATGTAATAAAAAATAAAGTTATGGGGGCCCGCGGTGGCGCACAGCTAAAGTAACAGACCTTGATGCAGGCATCAGTTTGTTACGGTTGCACACCGACGACCAGGGTTCGATTCCCAGTCTTGTCAAAGCTGAGTTTGGCCGGCTCTCATGGAGCGGCATTATTGGCTCGCTGCTCCGAGGGAGGCACTAGTAGGATAACCGTGTACAACCGCACCCCGGTCGCCTCGAAATCACGGTCTCGGGCTATGAGACGAGACTGCTTGAAGGCCTGTTGTTCTCAGGATCGCCAGATCCATCTGGGGCGCCAAGGGACAGGGTTGTAAGTGGTGTATCCCCAGCTAACACTAATTGGATTAGGTGGAGTACAATTGGTTACCAAATTGGGAAAAAATGTGAAAAAAATAGTTAAAATGAAATAGGAAATATTCACTTTTTTCTTTTTTTGCATATGCTTGCGTTTGATCTTTGCCCCGACTGCTCTGCTGTTCTTGTAACTACATACAAGTTTTCCTGCTGGAAAGTTATTAGATTTTAATCTTCTTTATCAATATTTCTCTTATTTTTCTCTCCATTGTGGCACTTCATGTAAGGGTTTTTTGTGCACATGTAGGATTTACAAAGGAAATATATTTGGTCCATGTCATTGACTAACAAAAATTTTCTCCATTTTTGAGAAACATTCAAAAGGGTCTGGGTGTCCTTTTGCATTTGTAAGTCTTTTCTCTTCTTAAAATTTTAGTCTGTCTGTGTCATTTGGAATGTAGCCTGATGGAAGTTGCTGGTTAAACATCTGTAAGGCATACTGTGCAGGAATTATTTCCTTGCTTCGCTCCCATTTAGCTGTCGTTACTTGTTTGTATTTAGTTATAGTTTTCTAACTGTAGGCTAGCTACGAAGGTACTGCAATCGCCAAAAATGCATGAATGTGTTCATAGCAGTTAGATGGTCAAACTTATGCCAAAATGCTGGGCCAACTTATCCGATAGGAAAAACTATATGCAGAAAAGTTACGGGGTAGCTGACTAGCTAAATGTTACTGGTTGAACTGGAGTGAACCAACGCTAGCCATTTTTGCTAACACCAGTGGTCTTTTGAAGATCCAGGGGGTCTTTTGGATTATGGCATGAGAGGGAATAAGCCAGTAGATTCTTCTGAATCTTGGGCCTTGTGCAAGAACCAGTAATGTAAACATACAGTGGATAGAAAATGAATACACCCCTTGAACATTTTTTCAGATTTACTTGACATATAGCCTGTAATTAAAGTGCAATTAATCTGTGTTTTTTCTACAAATCTACATGCAGTACTTAACGTTTTCAAAATGATAAACCAATTAAAAAATTGTTTAAACATTAATTAGAAATGAACGATTGCAATAAATTGGTTTGATAAGTATCCACCCCCTTTACTGAATCATCCCATAAACTATCTCAGGACATGGCAAATTGCCTTCAAGACCAAACAATAGCTAATTGCCCCACACCTGTGTGGAATCACAGCAATTAACTTGATGACATGAATAAAAACAGCTGTTTACCTTGGTCCCTTAGTATGCAAGAGCAGTCTTACTGAAAGGCCGAAGCATGGGTTCCAAAGATCTTGCAAAAGAAGTCCGTGACAAATTTGTGGAAAGGTACACATCAGGTGAGGGATATAAGAATATTTCTAAGGCTTTGAAGATACCTTGGAGCACTGTTAAGACCATAATTAAGAAATGGAAAGTGCATGGCACCACTCACAGTTTGCCAAAATCAGGGCTTCTGTCTAAACTGGGTGCCCGGGAGAGAAGACAACTGGTCAGAGAGGCTACCAAGAATCCAATGGCAACATTGACAGCTCCAGGATTTTATGGCCAACAGAGGGAAACTTGTGCATCATACAAGTATATCAAAGATATTGCACACATCTGGCCTGTATGGAAGGGTGGCAAGAAAAAAGGCATTTCTCAAAAAGGTCCACCAGGAGGCTGTCGTGAGCCATGGACGCCTTGCCGAGCTCTGACCTCACGTTCCCACGAGCAGTACCTCACCATGAGGTGTCTCGGGGACGAACTCAAGTACCCCGAACGTTCTGGAGCCCTGGTAAGTTCTACTGAACTTCCAGCCCAGTCTCGAAGTGAAGGGTGTGATGCAAATCTGGTATACGATGTCCGGTATTCAATGTATTCCTCTAAAATAATCTTTATCACATGATTATAGTAAGATATACTTTATTATAATCAATCAAAAGAATAGAGTTATACAGATTACAGGATGTATATCATCTTTCAGTTTGCTGATCACATGCAAGTTACATATACCCCTTTAGCTCTTTCTAATTTACCTTTCCACCATGATGTTAAAATTCAAGGTACACCCCTCAAATACCCATCATCCTCTTTGGCCTTTACCTTATCTTATGGCTCCCCCTTCACGGAGATAAAAGCTACTGAACTTCCATTAATACAATGGGTACAAACACCCCTAAAGTCTACTACTTATTTATATCTTATATAGTATCTTACTAAAAATTAAAAGACATAAAAATGAAAGGAAACTTATAACGTTGAGCTTCTATGTACTACCTTTCCTACTTTTACAAGTAATATAGATTATAATTACCACCCATGCCCTAAATATAGCCATCTCGTTTTCTGCGGGATTTGATCCCTCCGCCTTGCTGTTGATGAGCTCTTTGAACAGCTGCATTGGTTTGGGAATCTGGGGCAGGATCAGGACCCAGACTTTCGAAAGACGTGACTTTGCACTTCGTACTTCTCCTGCCTGTTGTATGGGATGTGCACTGGTATGTCTTCGAACACGTCGGCGGTTTTGCAGTGCAGCCGCAGCATATGCCTCTCCTCACTGACACTAAGGTTCGGGGGGGAGGCTTCAGGTTCTTGCGTGGGTCCAGCAGGAAGGTGTTCTGTAGCGTGGAGGAACCTGCATCCCGTCTGTTGGCCTCCAGGTGCAGTTCACGGCTCCAAGCATGTCGTAAAAGCCCTTTAACTCTTTCACCAGCTTTTCTGTATGATGAGGGATGCGCATGAACACCTCTTCGACATCAGTCCCGCTGCCACAACTCTTGGGCTGAGTCCGCACCGCGTACATCACTCCTCTCTCCATATCCATATCCTGGAGTGGCGGGCAGAGGGAGCGCGCCACTCCAGCTTGACTACAACTGTCTTGCGTTGCTCTCTCTTCAACAACCCATAGATATCTTCTGAAGCAAAATTCTAAGATGCTATCCTAAGGTCTAAAAGCTTATTCCTTATATATCCTTTTTCTGTATAAGAGTGTACCTTTTTTTGATAAGAAATATCCCCAATATATCGAGTGGGAAGACATTTATCTCTTATGCAACTTTTTAATGACCATATTCATCACTTCTGTTTGTCCCACTGTCATTTTCTCATACCTCAAAAGAAATTTCAGCAAAACTTCATCTTATGTGCCCCTCCGGTTGGGAATTTCCACCATCTCTATATACGAGTGGAAAAACACTAGCTCTTATGTAATTTTTCAATGAACCTATTCATCACTGGTATTTGTCTCCCTGTCATAATCTCTCCTTGGACTCTCTCCAAACTTTGACTTCATACAAGCCAGAAGTTAGTGCCCTCCAACATCTCAACACACTCTTCAGGTGCCCCTCTCTGCGGCGCCTTAAGGGATCTACAAAGGACATCCAGCCAATAGCTGAGTGTAAATCATCCCCCAACTCTTCTACAGTCAGTCCTTTGAATCTATCCAATAAATTATCAGATTATAATCAGGAAGGCCCTTAAAGCCTCTTAATATTCTTTCGGTATTGACATCCCTTCCGTTTTCCTTATCTTTTTGGGGTATTCCCCGACTGCTCGCTCAGCATGTTGAATCTCCTCCAAGGTTATGCTGGAACTCATTCTATGCATGGCCTCAGTCAGAACTTTAACCTTGCTCCTTAAAACCCTAAATCTAAGTCCCCCGACTTCAGACTCCTCTACTGACAAGTATGGCTGCTCATTATCTCTGAACCACATATTTTTCCTCTTACGGGCGTGCTTACTACCACCTCAATGGCGTGTGCGAGGGGTTAACAATGCATTCCTTCCTAACCCATCCCTGTCAATCTCTCATCAGGGGGGCCTAGGGCCGGGTCCTCGACAAGGCCTGCTTGAAATTTGCAAAAGAACACCTTGGGGAACCTGCAACAAACTGGCAGAATTTTTTGTGGTCTGATGAAACCAAAATAGAACTATTTGACATGAATGCCAAACGCTCTGTTTGGCAAAAACCCAACACCGCTCATCACCAAAAAAACACCATCCTGACTGTGAAGCATGGTGGTGGCAGCATAATGTTATGGGGATGTTTCTCATCTAAAGGGACTGGGGAACTTGTCAACATTGAAGGGAGGATGGATGGGGCCAAATACAGGGATATTCAGGAGAAGAACCTGAAGAAGTCTGCAAGGAGACTGAGAATGGGTCCAAAATTCATATTCCGGCACGACAATGACCCAAAGCACAAGGCCAAAGCTACCACTGAGTGGCTTGTAAAGAACAAGGTGGATGTGCTGGAATGGCCAAGCCAAAGCCCTGACCTAAATCCAATTGAAAACATGTGGAATGACTTGAAGGTTGCTGTCCATCAGCGCAAATCAACAAACCTCTCCCAGCTTGAACAGTTCTGCAAAGAGGAGTGGGGGAATATCTCCAAGTCCAGGTGTGCCAACTTTGTGCTGAGCTACCCAAAAAGACTGGTAGCTGTAATTGCTGCCAAAGGCGCTTCCACCAAGTATTGACTCAGGTGGGTGTATACTTAAAAAATTAGGAGATTTCTGTTTTGTCCATGAAATGCCCTTTTTTTTTTTTTTTTTTCTTCCAAATAAAAATAATTTCACTGCATTCATATGGTATGTTGTGTTCTTTGGGTCAGGGAAAAACAAGTCCCATTTTAATCCATTGAATTTACATTCCGTGACAAAGACATAAAAATATTGATGGGGGTGTATTCATTTTCTATCCACTGTATTTGTTCTTAAATCTCTTAAAACTAGTGTTTTAAGAACTTGGCTCATTCACCAATTTTCTCTTTTGAAGTTTTTGTAAGGTTGGAGTGACATTTACGAAGGGTCCTGACCTGCTGTACGAGTCATGTAAACGAGCCTTTGCAGTGCAAGTCGCCTAGCACAGAACTCAATTAATCAAATTCAGAAACTGCATTGCTTATTTCTTGCCTCAGATGTTTTATGAAATGCATTTTCCCTTCAAAAATGAATGAACCCAGTCTACCCAATCAGGTATCAGTCAGGTCTTTGTTCTTGTTAATCTCATTCCGGTGAAACCCACCTACAATACCGTCTGAAGTTAGATGCTTTTGTTTAATCCAACGTGGCACACTCACACTTAGCGTAGCACATTCATATGAGCCCTTTGTATGAAGAAAGCTAAGAGAATTTTATAAGCATAAGAAAATGTTTTTACATGAGCCCATGAACTGTAGTGTGATTTCACCACACTTTTATTGAATTTATTGGCATTTATTGAATTCTACATTGTAGAACACATTGTAATGATGAGCTATGTAGCCCTCCCAGTTAATGTATTTATTTTTGATTCGCCATGAACTAGATTATTTTTTTGTGTGTTCAACAAATGGCAAACATTTTACTCTGACATTGTTCCTCCAAAAACAAAAACAAAACATCTGACAAAAATCTGCCTAACCTCAGGCAGCTTTGATATCAGTCTAATCATAATCGCAAATCCAAGATGATGCATGAAAAGTACAAGTATGGTTTTAGTACCACCAGGGGGTGCCATGTACCAGCAGTAATGTTTTTCCTATTTTGAACGTCTACCTGCAAACCTGGTCTAATCTTCATATTCAATGGAGTCAAATCATTTGTGGTTACTATTCTCAGCCAGATAACGAAAATCTGTGGCTCTTTGAGGCACCTTTTATATTACCATGGACAAGCAGGAGATCTGTCTGAATTTCAGTGATTGTCGATTCTTTAAAAGTCAGTGCTCTGTAATTGTGCAAGCAACTGATGACCTTACCTGGTATCAGTCTACCCGGCAACAGTAATATCACTCATTGCTGTATTGTTCATTGGTCAGTAATAGAAAAATGCTTGTAATGTGTTTGTTCCTCAAAATAATAATCAGAAAACCCCTGCTGGCTTCTGGTTCCTGTGGGTGCTTGTCAGTATAAAGTATGAACTATATCAGTATGAAGAATGGTGGTTTGGATTTAATTTCTTCAAAAACTTCTCATGTCGTTCATATGAGTATTGAGGCATTGCAGTCGGAACATGGTGTTGATGTCTCATTTGTAATGATTTTGTATTTAAATCAAAGTGAGGGTTTTACTTTAAACCAAGTAAACTCCATTCAGTCCTGGGATGTCATACTTCACTACTCTCAAAGTCGTTTTCCTGTACATAAGGTATAGAAATGGCTTGTCAGCTGTGATCTTTCTACCTGGCAACAGGAGAATATGTCATGATTGCACTTTTCATTGGTCTGTAGTGGATCATTCTTTTATTATGGACCAATGGTGGTAATGACAGTTGTTCCTCAAAACAATTCCATTGTGGTTTCTGATCTTTTGTTGTCGTTTTGTCATCATCCTAAATAACAGCCTGCTTTTCATCCAATTTGTGTAATGAGCACAGGATGAGACATGCACGTCAGCGTTTATTTTACTTCCTTGTGTTGTGTTCATGCCATCTTTTGTGTTCCTGTCCAAAATCGGTTCATTTTAATTGCTTCTGAGGCAATCATGAAGCATACCATTTCACAAAATGTTGTATTACACCTTCTAATGTACTTAACTTGTGATAATGACTGGGAATAGGACAAGACATCAGAGACCCCATACATAACATAAGATTTCACAGATTTCTTTCGAAACACACACAGCTTCACACACTTAATGTTTATATTCATGACGACAAGTCACGATTCTCAGAACATGGGATCTCTCAGAAACTTGCGGGATCTAACGTTACTTAATGTAAAATGAAAATTCTGCTTTCCAGTCAGATTGGCTATTGCCAAGCTATTCTCATTGGCTTTTGCTTGTTGCTACTCAAGATTCTATTCCATTCCCCTCACACAACAAGATTTTGAGTCATAATATCCAACCCATTTGATCTAACCTTATTGATTTGAAATCAGGGTGAGTGTGAGCCAATCAAGAGGGTTAGAATTCTCTTATAGACCGCACACCATGGGCCACCATTGTGGGGGGTTAGGATGATTCCTGGGACCCTGACTCACAGGGCCCTCAAAACTACTAATAAATATGAGGATTTCATTGATCACAGAATCATTGATATGCTCAGGTTTGTACTTATGGACTCCCCTCTTTAGTTCAGACCGCAGGTTTGATGCGATTTAAGTTTGGAGACTGAGATGGCCATTGCAAAACATGGATGTTATTTTAACTTATTAATTTCTGTGTGGATTTTGATGTATGTTTGGAGTCATGGTCCTTCTGGAGAATTTACCGATGAACTCTACATGTTCTGCCAGAATACTTTGTACTTTGTTGAATTCATTGCGCCATTGATTGTAAATAGTGCCCCTGGACCACTGGCAGCATCTCATCAAAACATCAATGACCCACCTCCATATTTGACAGTAGGTATATATTATCCTCCTTGTATTTTGGTCTCATCTCACCACAGCAATTTCTTTCAGTCATAATTCCAATGAGGATTGGCAAACTCCAAATGGTTGGTTTTGTTTATTGTGCTCAGTAAAGGTTGTCGTCGTGCCACCTTCCAAAGCAGGGGTCTCCAATCTTATCCAGAAAGGGCCGGTGTGTGTCCAGGTTGTTGTTTTAGCACAGGACTAAGACAGCTGATTCTACTCATCTAGGTCTTGATTAAAGACCACGATTAGTTCATTAGTATAATCAGGTGTGTTACTGCTGGGTTAAAACAAAAACCTGCACCCACGCCGGCCCTTTTAGGATAAGATTGGAGACCCCTGTTCCAAAGAGTTCCAAAGAGGTGCCATTTTGTTGTTCTTTTTGAGACTTGGTGATCCCAAGATGCAACCAATTTCTGGTATTCTTAAACTGTGATCATTATGGGTTCATTATGGCCTTCCTCACCATCCTTGGGGACAACGTGCACTTGCATCCTATTTCTGGCAAGATTGTAACCACTCCATATATTGTATGTATATATGCCCTTACAGTGCTAAGTGGTACTTTTTTTGTCCCCATTACCAGACTTGTGATGGTCAATTACCATTTATCTCTTCTGAATTGACAATTCTTTGGCTTTTCCCATGCTGATGGATGACAAGGGGTTTGCACATGCTTGCTACCACACTTTTTATACTCTAGTCAAACAGGAAATTATAGAATGACAATATAGTTCCTTTAGACTGAGATTAACTGAATTAAGTAAAATTGTAATGCCAATTTAATTTTGTTTGAGTTTCATGTTTCATGATGAATAGCAGCTTGCAGGGGTGATCTGAAACCTTACTTTATCCAAAGACAAGAAACACAGAGCCAAAAACTCACAATATTATTGTTTTCTGGTCGCTTGTGATGTTGCATCCCTGTCCAGCTTTGCGAGGGAATATCATCTCTTGCTGAAAAAACAGCTTAAGCTAGGTTTTGAAACAGCTGGTTGACCAGTTAGAGCAGCTCCATACTCAACATGGTTTGACCAGCTCAAGCTATGTTTTGAAACAGATGGGTATCTCACGCTGGTCATAGCTGGATTATGCAGTATATGCGCTGGGCTGATGTTTTGGTAGAAAGGAAATGTGATTGAAGTAATTTAAATGTGTACGTTAGCTAGACAGAGAAAAAGCGGATGCCAAATTATACATCACCATCCTTGCTTTTGAAAATGCGCTTAGAGCTAGAATAGCAGACTTAAATGAACAAACAACTATTATCAAACTTTTATAATGTGGCAGTGTCACCTAACTGCCTATATACAATGATATACAACGTGCATGAACAATTTTACAAGGAACACCTTCAGCTGAGCCACCTGCCTGTTCGTATCAGAACCACTATCCGCATTGCTGTCACACTCGCCTCTTTAAACACACACCCATGTTGTCCTAAAGCACCATACTCCTAAACAACACATCCGTCCCAGTTTGTTACATAAATATAATGATGCAGGTAAAAATCACTCAAATAACATACCGTGAGTCACAAACACTTGTGTGACCGGCAACCACACTCCTGTGTGACAGAGGCAATACCCTGGGCACGCATGGATTATCGGTATGTTTCAAAATAAGTTAACGTCGGAACAAATCTGCCCCATACCTTGCTATCACATGACGTTTATCCGTCGCCCACACTACAGTACAGTAAGCCTAAAGTAGCCCCCTAAGTTTACTTCCTTGTGCTGTGTTCATGCCATCTTTTGTGTTCCTATCCAAAATCGGTCCACCCGAGCCAATAAGTTTATACCCATTACATTACATTGCAAAGCATTTTGCAAAGCATTTAGCAGACGCTCTTATCCAGAGCGACGTACAATGAAGTGCAGATCAAACAAGTGTGAAGAGGACCCAAGAGGACAGTACAGTTCCAAGTCCTAGCATGACCATACAGATACAATTGGAGCCCTTGAAGAATACATCAACTTACAAACTAGCATACCACGGCTGGCAGCTAGAATACCCCGAGTACAACAATACAATAGCTAATACAAAAGACAACAATATCTATATATAACTATATAAGTGCCATTATAGTCTATAGCATATACAAGGCTAATCATGGTGGCGAGGTAGGGAGGGAAAGGTGCAGCCTGAAGAGATGAGTCTTCAGTCTGCATTTGAAAGAGGTCAGAGACTGTCGTTTTGACATCCACAGGGAGGTCATTCCACCACCGTGGGGCCAGGACAGACAGCAGTCGTGAGCGAGAAGTGCAGATGTGGTGAGGGGGAGGTGCCAGACGGTTGCTTTAGAGACCTGTGAGTCCGATGGGGGGAAGGAGAGAAAGAGTTGGGTGTCATTGGCATAACAATGATATGAGATGCCATGAGCAGAGATAACAGGGCCAAGGGATTTTGTGTAAATGGAGAAGAGGAGGGGGCCGAGGACTGAGCCCTGGGGGACTCCTGTAACAAGGGCGCGAGGGGTTGACACTCTTCCAGCCCAGGTCACCTGGGAGGACCGGCCAGAGAGATAGGATTTAATCCGGTCTAAGGATGTGCCAGTTTGTAATAAACAGGCATATTTCAATTCAGCTCCATCACCATTAGGAGCTAAAATGTTTTAATTGACATGATCATTAAAACACTGTACTTTCAAGAATGATTGATTTCTTTAACAACCCCGACCGGCAGTAAGTCTGACCCAGGTAGAAAACTCACTCCATACAAACCGTCACCATTCATGCTTTGAAATGTTTGGGGTATGTCTATATAATACAACCCAGAACATAGCTAACGCTCGTGGCTACAGAAAAAAGTTTCAATATGTTCGCTCAGGTTTTCGATCTTGAACACTATGACAAGATACTACTTAAGTAGTTACATCCTTAATCTATGATAGGAACAAGTTCACACAACAGTCTCTTGACATGCACAAGTGAGAAGTGAGGAAAACAGCAGCAGGCAGTAATTTTTAGGGGGAGGAACCAGGCAGGAACTGGCCTATCAGGAAACAGTGTTAACTTTATGTTACACATTCTTCACTGATGTACAGCTACTGCAGCCAATGTAAAAAGTAAATAAGTAAAGTAGGCCGATTCTCCGATCACTGATAATGATCCAGTTACTTGTACAACACTCGTGATCATTATGGGTAATTGTCTGAACCGAGCACTTGTATCACCCCTGCTACTAACCCTTGGAGCCGCAAGCCAATTATGCCACTCCACAAGAGCCGGCCAAACTCGGCTTTGGCAGACCTCGAACCCCAGACCTCACTGTACTGTAAAAGAAACTCATGCCTGCATCAAGGTCTGTTACTTTAGCTGTGCGCCACCACAGCTCCCTGAAGAGAGTAATGCTCATATAACTAGATGTAATGTTTGTCACATTAATAATGCCAAATTCAGGTTTATTTTTTTAGTTATGATTGCTATAGCTCATACTGAAGCATATGTGCTTACTGACAGTCTTGTATGTATGTTCAATTCAGCACTACATTTCAACTACTACTTCAAAAAGTACTTACTGAATGATAAAATAGAAATAATGGTATCTGGGTGGGCCTAAGGACACCTGAATATGTCAGCATCACAGTGGAAATACGCACCAAGCATCAAACAAAGCCTCTTCTGATGCTTTTTTCTGCTAATTCAGTGATTGCACACACACACACACACACACACACACACAAACAAAGCCACTATCACTCTTTCACTTTCTCTTCCTCATCACTGCTCATGTTTGTGTCTCATGTTCACCACAGTGGTTGGATGAGTGTCAGGGGGTTTCTAGTTGTTTTAGTTCCCTGATCACAAGACCAAAGCTTATGGTGAGGTGTGGCTCACACAAATTAACCCTTTTGCTCTGCAGGGCTCTCTCGGGTAACTGTAAGGTAAATACACAGGGAAACGGTTGAAGGCTTTACCTCACTTACTTCAAGGATGCAATCAGATTGGAATGGATAATATCATAAATATCGACTCAAAAGATGTTTATGTGCCTGATCTTCATTTTAAAATGTGGGGTGGTTTTGGGTGAAGTGGGTTGATAAATGTTGCAGCTAGTATGCCATAAATGTCTGTGACTTGATATTTCACACATCCACTGACTTTTGTCTTGTTAATCTCCATCCACACCTGATGCTGCTGTATGAAGCTCTCAGTGAGAGTAAGAGACATTGCTTTCCCTCAGCCTGCAGGATATAACACTGACGTCAATGTCTGATAGACCTGTGCCTTTTTCATACTGAGCATGGCAAACTAGCTTTGATACTTTCAGCTTGGTATCTACTCAAAGACACTTAATGATTATTATATATTTAGTGCTTTGGCTCTTAGTTTTGTAATATAATTTTCATAGATTTGTCTAATTTAAAACCAGTAGGTGGTAGACTTGTGTTTATGCTGCCTGTCAGTTGGGCTTCTTGAATGAGGCTGCTTAAATGAATCAGTCTTTGCTTGGTAACCAATGACGTCTAGGGTTTCAAGTTTTTCAGTTGGCTAACATGCATGCTTTTTTTATTGCGTCTGGCTTTCAGAAACATTGAATGCATTTCATCATAAAATGGTGAAACAGGTTTCAATTCATTCATATGCCTGGGAAGGTGTATATGATCTTTATATTGCTAGCAGTGATACTATGATGTACAATATAAGAACAACAGTAACTACAAAAAATAGAGAAGACTCTAAAATAGAGTACTCTACATCCATAAGCATGTGTTGCATGGGTGTGCTGAACTGGTGTCATTAAAAAGCACTGTATGCCCACTGCAAGTTGATAATTTTTGTGCTCAAAAGGTAAAAAGGGTCATTCAGTCATTTTATTTATTATTAATTGTTTAGTTAAGGCAGAGTTCTGGACAGAAATATTACCCATAGTTTATGTCCTGCCATTCAAGCAATCGCATTGCTTACGGAAGGATTAATACAGCAATGTTGGTCAGCAATAAATTAGTGTTTGTTATTTAAAGTCATAAGCAGAAATTCCCTAAGGGTTGCTTCTCCCTGTGGTTGCTATTTTAATGTCCACAACAACCTCCTGTTGTTCAAATTATGTTTCTACAATCATTGGTTGGAAGGTTATCGCTAAGTGGCTTTGCATTCTATTATTTGTTTTACTTCTCAGTTGTTATTGTCTACAAAAATGAAAATAATTCCCAGCAAATGCTTTTAATAGTGGAATCTCATTGTATGAACAGCAAATAACTGCCTAAGTGAGGTAGTCTTTTCACCTTAGCAGGTTCAACTGTTTTGCTGCATAATGCACATTTTGTCACAAGGTATATCTCTCTGACTGAAGTCATTGGCTTACAGTCATGTTCTAACTAGCAAACTAGAAAATGAGTACGCTTACGGAATGACCACTTTTGGCTATCATAAGTTGTTCACGCCTGATATTACCTTGTCTTGTGATATATTATGTTACCAAGCCTGCTGTCTTTACTACACCTGACTGAAATGCATCATCAGTGTAAACACACTCAGCGTCCAAACATCCAGAAATTCCTTTTCTGCAGAATCAATGATTAAGGATACACGGCAACAAACATACAAACCGCAAATTCTATCAGTTGAGATGTACATTGTGGCCACTTGAAAAACAAAAAAGCAATTCTGCGGGCAAAAACACCTTGTTATTGAGAGAGGTCAGAGGAGAAGGGCCAGACTGGTCAAAGCTGAAAGGTAGGTGACAGTAACGCAAATAACCACACATTACAACAGTGGTATGCAGAAGAGTACCTCTGAACACACAATGCCTCAAACCTAGAGGATAGGCTACAGCATCAGAAGACCAATAAGTCTAAAAAATAAGTCTAAAATAATTACTTAAGTGCTCACTCAGGGTATGTGTGAGCCATAGGATTTGTATAAAGGTGTGTTTATGCTTATGGCTCATGGGCCTACTGATAATGCCAGAAATGTGTTTCTGATGTAATAATATAAATTTGTATAGCACCTTCCTTACACCTTTTTCTGCTCTGACATTTTGAACTAATATTTCTACATTTTCCACTGATGATAAAAGGAAAAGAACCATGGTGGTGGTAATATGATGCCTTGGGACCTGGACAACTTGCTGTTACTGAAGGAGCCATGAATTTTGCTCTGGACCAGAACATTTTTAAGGAGAATGGGTGAACATCTGTCTATGAGCAGAAGCTGAAGCATAATTGGGTTGTTTTGCAAGACGGCAAACCAAAATGCAAAGGCAAGTCCACATCTGATTGACTGAAAAGAATCAAAATCAAGTTTTGGTGTGGTCCTACTTGAATCCAGAGATGCTGTGGCAGGACCTGTAAAGAACAGTTCATGCTTGAAAACCTGTCTACTGTCAACAAATTATAGAAATTTTGGTTGCAGTTATTGCTGCTAAAGAAGGTGGTGAAACCAGTTATTAAGTTTAAGGGGGACTTTAGAGGTGATATGAGTGTTTGATGCTTTTTCACAACACTGTATAGTACTGGAGGTGGCACGGATGGTGCAGTGGGTAGCCCTGCCACCTCACAGCAAGGAGGTCCTGGGTTCAAATTATTGGCACCACAATGACAGTAAATAAAATCAAACAAAGTGAAATTGCCACAACAAATTTACTTAATTTAGTTTATTGACTGGACACGAGTGCTAAGGTTAGTTGAGACCAAAATTGAATACTTTGGCTATACACACCATTGACATGTTTGGCGGCAAAATGGAATGCATACAAGGAGAAGCACCTCATACCTACTGTCAAATATGACGGTGGGTTATTGATGTTTTGCTGCCAGGGGTCCAGGGGCAGAGTTTAAAATCAATGGCACAATTCATTCAACGAAGTATCGGGAAAAATCTGGTTGTCTCTGTTCGGAAGCTTGGTGATAGGTAGATTGGCCAGCAGGACAATGATTCCAAACATACATCAAAATCCACACAGACATTGTTAAGTGAAAATTCCAAGTTCTGCAATGGCCACCTCAGTTTCCAGACTTAAATACCATCAAAAACCTGTGGTCTGAACTGAAAAGGGGGATCAGCTCAAAACCCAAAGATATCAATTATTCTGATAAGTTCTTCATGGAGGAATGGTCAAACATCCCTCCAAATGTGTTCTTTAACCTTATCAATTATAGGAAAAAACTCATGGCTGTCATCTTTGCCAGGGGTGTTTGCACAAAGTATTGAAACAGGGGTACCAATATTTTTGGTACATATGGTTTTCAGAAAAAAAAAAACATTGACTGCTTTAAAAAAACCATTGAAACATGAGAATACATGAATTGAAATAAAAATATACAATCACAGAGCACTATATTAGGTATTTATTCGACTTATTTTTTAGACTTCTACTGCAGTAGCCTATCCATGCATTCTGCATACCACTGTTGGAATGTGTGGTTATTTGCGTTACTGTCGATTTCCTGTCAGCTTTGACCAGTCTGGCCATTCTCCTCTGACACCTCTCATTAACAATGTGTTTCTGTCTACAGAACTGCTGCTCACTGGATGTTTTAGATTTTTTGCGTCATTGTCTGCAAACTCTAGAGACTAGTGTGCATTAAAATCCCTGGAGATCAGCATTTTCTGAAATACTCTAACCACCCTGTCTGCCACCAACAATCATTTCACGGTCAAAGTCACTTTGTTCATATTTTCTGCCCATTCTGATGGTTGACATGAACATTAACTGAAGCTCCTGACCCGTATCTACATGATTGTATGCATTGCACTGCTGCCACACAATTGGCTGATTAAATGATTGCATGAATAAGTAGGTGTAATAAAGTAAAAATTTTACTAATAAAGTGCTCGGTGAGCATATATTTTTCCTTTATGTTTGAACATAACAAATTATTAGGTGTTGTTTACTAAATACAGCCTTCCTTTTTTTCTTCATTTTTCTTCAGGGGTGCCAATCATTCTGGTGCCCACTGTATGTTCACTTTGTTCACTTAAAAGTGTTTCACAAACTGTATAACATGGTGTCTGTTTTACCCTGGCATCTGTTTTAAGGGCACCTGAATCAATCTGCATCAGAGTGCAAATACACTCATCCAAGCATCAGACAAGCCCTCTTCTGAAGCTGCACAACCAGTTATTACACAGAAATACACACAAACAAAGCTCTCACTCTTTCACATTCTCTTCCTCATCATTCATTATATCTGCGTCTCTCCTGTCTACCACAGTAACTGGATGAGAGCCAGGGGGTTTCTTGTTCTTGTTTTCTGATCATGAGGATATGGCACAGGAGGAGGTATGACTTACAGAAACATGCTGCTCTGCCAGGTTCTCTCAGTGAGGTAAATACACAGGGAAACAGTTGAAGGCCTTACCTCACTTACTTCAAGGACCCAATCAGATTTATGGATACTACTGAATGGCATTAAAGAAAATCTTCAACCAAAAATACAATTGAATATCCATCCATCCATTATCTTAACCCACTTATCCTGAACAGGGTCGCAGGGGGGCTGGAGCCTATCCCAGCATACATTGGGCAAAAGGCAGGAATACACCCTGGACAGGTCACCAGTCCATCACAGGGCACACATACCATTCACTCACACACTCATACCTATGGGCAATTTAGACTCTCCAATCAGCCTAACCTGCATGTCTTTGGACTGTGGGAGGAAACCGGAGTACCTGGAGGAAACCCATGCAGACACGGGGAGAACATGCAAACTCTGCACAGAGAGGCCCCGGCCGATGGGGATTTGAACCCAGGACCTCCTTGCTGTGAGGCGGCAGTGTTACCCACTGCACCATCCGTGCCGCCACAATTAAATATATGCTCTATAATTTTAAGATGAAGATGTGTACCTACCTAATATTGTTTGTTTATTTAATTTTGCACTGCTTATTAGTTTTGGGCTGATTAGTTTTGGGCTGATTATTGTTACATTTTGCTGGAGCTCTGGTTATAAATGTCTCTGACCTGACATGGGACACATCCATCTCCATGCACACCTGATGCTGCTATAAGGAGCGCTCAGTGAAAGCAAGGGACATTACCCCTTTCCATTTTCCCGCAGGATATAACGCTGAATTCAATGTCTTGATAGATCTATGCCTATTTAATACTCAGAATTGCAAACCAGATTTGATACTTTCTACAACTTGATATCTGACCAGAGACACTTGGTCGCTATTAAATATAATTTTTTCAGCATTTGCTGTTAGTTTGGTAGTGTAAGTTTGTTGACTGGGTATTGGCTTAATTTAAATCCACTAGGTGGTGGAATAATGTTGCCAATAATACTGGCTTCTTGAATTAATAAGTTTAAACAAAGAATGCCTTTGCTTGGTAACCAATGACGTCCAGGGTTTCAGATTTTTCAGTTGGCTTTTTCTTCCTGTTGGTAGATTACGGACTCTTTTTATTGTGACTGGCCTTGTTGCAGGTTAATGTCAAGTAGCCACAGGAATGTTGGGCAGGGAGTGAGCCACCTGGAATGCCAACTTACCTGTTTTTTGGGGTATTTTCATGGTTAGGTTAACTGGCAACATTTAATCGATTAACCAATTCAAAACCGTAATAGGCTGTACAAGTATGCTCCTAAACAATAAAAGTCAGTATAAGCACATCAATGAGATATCTTACTGCATTCAAAAGAATGACATGGCATCGCACTGATAAGGGATGATTCAATGAAAACATCAACTCTAAACATTGATACCAAGATATTTAGCAAAAGGCTACTTGCTGAACTATAGGACACTACCTGAGGAAAGGCACAAAACAACATAGGCTGCCTGTAGACAGAGTTGCCTGCTAATACACAACTTTTTTCAAAGATAAAACAAGGAAGTTGCAGGTTTATGGCTAGTTTTTGGTCTAGGACACTTGCTTGCATTATAATTTTACATTTGATTTTGGTATTCAGGCGGCACGGATGGTGCAGTGGGTAGCACTGCCGCCTCACTGCAAGGAGGTCCTGGGTTTGAATCCCCGTCGGCCGGGGCCTCTTTGTGTGGAGTTTGCATGTTCTCCCCGTGTTTGTGTGGGTTTCCTCCAGGTACTCTGGTTTCCTCCCACAGTCCAAAGACATGCAGGATAGGCTGATTGGAGAGTCTAAATTGCCCATAGGTGTGAGTGAATAGTGTGTGTGCCTTGCGATGCACTGGTGACCTGTCCAGGGTGTATTCCTGCCTTTTGCCCAATGTATGCGGGGATAGGCTCCAGCCCCCCATGACCCTGTTCAGGATAAGCGGGTTAGGATAATGAATGAATTAATGAATTTAGGTATTCAACTCCCAGCAGCAGTCTGCAATCACAAAATCCTATCCAGTTATTGGACCTTGTCATTTTCAATTAAAACCCATCTCATTTTTGGTCTCATTTAGTTTCAAAGGTAATAAAAATACAAGTTTCTGATTCTAATCAGATCTAAGATGGGCTGTGGTGTTTTCGGCCATGTGCCTCTCATCTATACTGTGAGTTTACAGCACAGCTGTTTTAATTTCCTATCCATCAACATGTTAGTCACATAGCCTATCCTACCATTATGAAGGAGGTCAGCCAAAGTAACTTCACAGACAGCAAGAAGGTCGTTTTTTATCTTCGCTGTAGTCTGTTCCATTTCCACCTGCGCTGTAATTATGTTGCGCAATGGTATATCCAGGCTCTAATAATTCCATGGGATTAAGAAAGCCTTTATTTATCTTAACAAAATTAAGAGGCAACATATCCTTAGTCATTATACAAATGATATGCTGTGCAATATGCTCCCTTCTGGTTCGATCACACTTGTGTTTAAATCGCACTCGGGTACACTTTTCCATGCACTGGGTGATCATACCTGGAGAAATCATACCTTGACATACTGTGTGATATTCCTCAGGGATCAATTCTAGGGCCAGTCCTCTTGAATTTGTATATGCTCCTTCTTGGGAATGTCATTAGGCTTTGACGCATTGTGTGTTCAGAGATGCTCTTCTGCATACCACTGCTATAATGTGTGGTTATTTACATTACTGCCACCTTCCTATCAACTTTGACCAGTCTGGCCCTTCTCCACTGACCTCTCTTTTCTTTGTTTTCTGCACCATTCTCTGCCAACTCTGTTTGCAGAGGCTGTTGTGCATGGAAATCCCAGCAGATCAGCGGATTCTGAGATCTAACAAGCCATGTCTCTTTAGTTGCTGCCACATCATTGGCTGATTAAATATTTTCATTAACATGCATGTGTACAGGTCTATCAAATAAAGTGCTGAGTGAGTGTATATCATATTTCCAAACCTTTTGCATATGGGAATGTACAACTTGACACCTGAACAACACTATCAACAAACAAGAAGGCATTGTAAATTCACAATCATGTGTCTGCATTGGGTGTGCTGAAGTGTCAGAAAGCATGGTATGCCCACTGTGTCTCAAAGTCAGTTAAACAGTGGCCACGCACACATACATACACACACACACACACACTCACACGCACACGCACACGCACACACACACACACACACACACACACACACAGAGAACGCATTTGCTTTCAGTTTCTCCTTACCACACTTTTTCTCTGCAAAAATATAATGTCACCCAAGAGGAGCAGTGAGCACCCTTCTGTGAAGTCTTGAAAATAGCTCCAATATTGGTATCTGATGTATAGCAAAATATGAATGTCCCAGCGAGACAACTCGGGAATCAAAAATTATTGCCACCTGACATAAGTGGACTAGTATCCCAGGGAGAAAGCTTATGGAAAATGTGAATCATATCTGGATGTTGAATAGTTTCCTTCTGTAATGTGGTCCTCTTTTCAATCAAATTGGTGGTGTTCATATTACCTTTCAGATGGCCTCCTTGAATGAATGCCTTGAAACAGAGAACCCCTTTGCCTGGTAACTGATGACATCAGAGCCATCACATTTTTCAACTGGCTGGCACTTCTGCTTTATTTTCCTGCTGGTAAATTAGGGACTTTTTCATGATCTTGTCTGGCCTTGATACTTGTGATAGGATTGGTTATCCACAGAAATTTGGGCAGACAATTAACCACCAAAAATGTCAACTGACTTGTTCGAGATTAATACATACCATTTAATGGCTGTTTTATTGTTTATATATACACTCACTGAGTACTTTAATAGGAACTCCTGTACGCCTACATATTAATACGATTATCAGCCAATCGTGTGGCAGCAGTGCAATGCATAAAATCATGCAGATACGGGTCAGGAGCTTCAGCTTATGTTCATATCAACCATCAGAATGGGGAAACAATGTGATCTAAGTGACTTTGACCGTGGAATGATTGTTGGTGCCAGACAGGTTGGTTAGAGTATCTCAGAAACTGCTGATCTCCTGGGATTATGTCTGTAGAGTTTGCAGACAATGGTGCGAAAAACAAAACAGATCCACTGAGCAGAAGTTCTATGCATTGTTAAAGAGAGGTCTGAGGAGAAGGGCCATACTGGTCAAAGCTGACAGTAACGCGAATAACAACACATTAAAACAGTGGTATGCAGAAGAGCATCTCTGAACACACAACGCGTCAAACATCTAAGTGGATAGATTACAGCAGCAGAAGACTCAATAATTATCATAGATAAGTATAATAAATACCAAATAAAATGCTCACTGAGTGTACCTCCAGTAGAGAGCTTTAAATGTAGTTTATCATGCTGTGATATTTGTAGTCAGAACATGTTTTTATAGTATGTTATGGGTATGTATGACTGCTGCTCACTCAATGTTTTTTGTACCTTTCTCTGTAACATCTAGAGACTGCTATGTGAAAATCACCAGAGATCAGGCTAGCACAGACAATCATTCCACAATAAAAGTAACTTGGATTACATTTCTTCCCCATTCTGATGTTTTGTCTAAACAACAACTGAACCCCTTGACCGTGTTTGCATTCTTTTATGCATTGAGTTGCTGCCACATGATTAACTGATTATAATATATTTGCAATAACGAGCTGATGCACAGGTCTTCCTAATAAAATGGTCACTAAATGTATATACAAAAGTATGTATAACAATTTTAGGTTTTAATGTTTAAGAGTGTATGAAATCTTATTAGGGTTAAAAATATGTAACTAAAAAGGTGCACAGAATACTAATTATGCCATCATAGTGGATATCACAATTTATCAAAAACAATGTGAATTGCAAAATACCAAATTATAATAATTTCTTCATTTGTAATTTTTTATTGCAGTAGATAATACCAATGCTGCACTTTTTTATGTACTTGGCATCCACAGAATTCACCTGTTATACTTATAACTATACTTAATGCTGCCTTGTTCTTATTGAAATCAGACTTTAGGCTGGATTCAATCAACATTTTCCTTAAGGTGAACTTTGACAAAATAAATTAAACAATAAATCTTAATGACATACTTAATGACAAAAGTTAGATCTTGGCCCTCATCTCATATATAGGCTCTGTCTTTGTAAGAGGTTATAAAGCAAAACTGTCACAGCTCTGCTGGGAATCCTTTTACCTAGCAACATGTATTCCATAATTTCTTTATTTTCTCATTGGTTCCTAAAGGCAGAAGCATGTAGTTTGTTTGGTGGTTGTTCAAAATAAAGAAAACTTTTGCAATAGTCCTGTTTGTATGGGTACTGTACTTTCCATTCCCTATTATTTAAAGCTGGGGTAGGAAAAAAATTCTGACAGCGAGCAATAAACAAACTGCTCTAGGAAAAAAATATAGATATCTGTGACTGTCCCAGGACAGATTTTTGGGGACTTCCATTTTTAATCGCTCCCGGTAGCTATCCTATGATGGCAGCTCTCAGCCATGAGGCGAGCTTACCGACCTATCAAATTTGTGGCGCGTGTCCCTGAGAAGCTGACTGGCCCCAGCAACGTTAAACCAGTGTGGGTGACGAAGAGGAGGGGTGGGTTTTTCACCGCTGTATACATTCAAAATCCTTCTTCTTCCGCCCTGATTCTGCATGCTCCCGAAGATCGCCTACCCCAATTACCCCAACTGTTAATAAAAACTTCTTTAACTGGATTGTGTCTATAATACCTATATTATTATTTTTTTTATGATTCTAAAGGTTTGAAACTGTATAAAATTGTCTAAAAACACTTAATAATTCATTATATGATATGTATACTTATACTTGCAGATAATAATAAGTTAATTGCATTCAAAAGTTACATTTTTAAATGAAAAAGGAAATCTTGCTCATTGGGAGGGGGGGGGGTGCATTGTTTTGTTTTTTAAATATCTTTGGTTTGTACTGGTGTTCATAATTCCGTCTATCGTAGCAGGAACTGTAGATGTTTTAATTTTTTTTTTTTTAAAAGGACCACTTGCCATATTTTAAAATGCATGGGATCAAAACCACTCCTGTCAGGCAAACATACTTTAACAAGTCATATCTCCAAAACGGATTGGCCAATCCTGACAAGTGAAACTAGTTTCACATCAAAAAAAAGAAAAAGAAAATGAGATCTGCGACATGATAAACCATTTATCGCATTGCATCACATATTTTAGGCACAATTTATACATAAAATATTAACTAAATGATTCCCACCCATTATTGACTGTTGTCAGCTCCCGATTCATAAATTCAACTTGAATTAACATTAATATTAACACGAACCGTCTAACTGTCTGTTCTGTATTATATGTAATTTCAGGAATAAAAAAATATATATTTTGTGTCTGTCCCTATGTTCTGGTCAACTGTATTACTCTGTTATAAAACTGCATAAAATTCTGCAAAGCATTCATACAAAAAGCATCTGACCTGCATCCAGTGATGTCACTTCCTCTGGCGGGAAACATCTTGAAGGCAGTGAGGTATGTCATGCTTCTCTCATTATTTTGTACAAAATGTTGAGGATGCACCAACAGTAGACTAATTATTTGTCAAATCTCTTATTCAATTAAAAAAAAAACAATAATATGATGAAAATCCATAGAAATCTGTATATGGACATGCCATGTGATATCTACACATGGACTCAAAACAAAACATTGTGGAAAATGTCAACTCTGTTACTGCCAGCTCTGTTAATAGTTTACAGAAACAGTTAAGAACAGTTTAACAATGATGATGAATAAATAAAATAATCAAATGTTCCCAATTGTATTTTGCATTATTTGACATTTATTCTGGATTCTGGGTAATTTTACTGTAAAGCATACATTTGTGGTATACCATTCCAAATAACATTCTTACTACATGCAACTTTTCAGTTAAATGTGTTGATATTCTTACTCCAAAACAAGAAGTCTCTATCGTATTCGACTTGAAGTTAAATTAATGGATGTAGAGATGTTTCATTCTATACTTTTTCATACATTTGCATGTTGCGGTTTGTAAAAGAAATGTAAAAAAAATCAAATAGACCCTTATCTTTGTTGTGCAGGTAGAAGTTGAAATTGTACTTCCCTCTAGGGTCTTTCAGCGCACTTATCCCTGGTTATGGGTATGCACTTTGTTGTATGTTGATCTGGATAAGAGCGTCTGCCAAATGCTATTAATGTAATGTAATGTAATGTATACTTGAAATGTATCCAAAATTCTGTAATGAGCCCTATACCATTGCCTGTCATGAGTTATTGCTTAAATATACACTCAGTGAACACTTCCTTTTTTAAGTTATTGGTCTTCTACTGCTGTAGCCTATCCATTTAGAGGTTTGTTGTTTGTTCAGAGATGCTCTTCTGCATACCACTGTTGTAATGTGTGGTTATTTGCATTACTGTCACCTTCCTGCCAGCTTTGTCCAGTCTGGCCCTTCTCTGACCTGTCTCATGAACAATGGTTTTTTACCTATAGAACTGCTAGTCAATGGATGTTTTTTTGTTTTTTGTACCATTCTTTGCAAACTTTAGAGACTGTTGCATATGACAATCCTAGGAGATCAGCAGTTTCTGAGACACTCAAACCACCCTGTCTGGCACCCACATACATTTCTTCCCCATTCTGACATTTAGTCTGAAAAAGAGCTATACCTCTTGACCATGTCTGCATGTGTTTATGTATTGAGTTGCTGCCACGTGATTGGCTGATTAAACATTTGCATTAACAAGCTAGAGTACAGTATAATAAAGTGGTCATTGGTTGTATGTCTGAAATTTTTCACATGTGAAAATCACAATTGAACATTTTCACAATTAAATTAAAACATGTGAAAAGCGAATATAACATTGTGTCATTTGTATTTTCACATCATTGAACTTTTAAAATGTGAACTACACTTTTCACCTGTCAAAAAAAAACATGTGACTTCAAATAGGATAGGTAACCTGCTCTCATTTTATAAGTGGGATTATTTTTATAGTTGACATACTTTTCACACGTTGGGTGTTCACATATGGTCAGGGTTTCCAAATTATTGAAACATTGCATTATGGAACCTATCAGGAAAATGTTTGATTGATGACAGCTGAAATATTTCATCCACTGAAAAGTAGTTTAACTATTAAATAACATTTAAATGTAAACATCACCTCAGTCTGTCACAACCTACCGTAGATGACATTACATTCTTTATTTAATGAGTTGACTCATACAGGATGATATTTACACATGCATTATTTCATATTAATTTACAAATGATGATACAATATTTTTCAATTAATAGATCTGGGATGGTCCTTAACTTGTGATGTAGATATTTATTGTTAAACTATAAAAACACAAGGCATTTTTGTAATTTCTTTGTATTTTAGTGTAACACTAGTGTAACTAGTGTAAGAGGAAATTGTTAAAATGTACACATTCCTTGACCAGTAAAACAACTCTTTTTTAATGAAAATCTACTGTCTACATCTGACATTACCATATGATAAATTCACATCCTCGTATGCTGTATGATATATAATGAGTAGCTAAATCTGGCCATTATTTTACATTTCATTATTCATTACAGCATTGCAAACTGGATTCTTAAACATACATAATTCAGTTCACACATGTTAGGGTTTATATATTGTTATTTAAATTTATTAGTTTTTTTTTGTGAAAGGAAATGTTACATGAACAGAGTAGTCAATACCATTGGACATTTTAAGAAAATAAAATCAAATACATGAAAATAGACCAGGAAAATACAACATGAAGGATTTAACAGCCCCATTATTGCATACAGTACATTCTTATCATAGAATGGCACACAGTCTGATGACAGATGGCATATTTTTCAATATATGAAGAATAGTGGGTTGTACATCATTTAGTTTTTAAAATATCCATAAGACAGATGATAAGAATTTGTGAAGCAATGCCCTGCTACCCTTTAAATGATTCAATATATAGGTTGTTAAAACAAAAGCAAGAAAAGCCATTTCCATATTATGAAAACATCTGAATCTATATCCAATCCAAGCAAAACAACCCTGAGTGCATCAACATATCATTTAAGAATTTGATTTAAAAAATGTAGACTAAGGTTTTAATCACCAAGAAACAGAGTCCATCCTCATGATCCAGTTGCTTAATAATTCTGCACCTAGAAATGACAAGAAAATCATATAGCCAGTGAGTTGGAAATACTATTGAACAGTATTAGAAAAACTAACTGAAAACTGAAACATTGAAAGTGCAACATATACAATATGCATGACCATTTTAAATATAATACTGCTATTAATACTATTACTGGTATTACTCCATAATATGACTACTAATAAATTATGTCATCAAAACCATCAGTGGAATAAACAATTTTAGAATCATTAGAAAAACAATACCTTACCTTAACTTGATGGGACCAGAATTCTCCCTGTTAATCCAAAACATTTAAAACACAATAACTCTCAACTCCTTCCCTTTTTGCCTAGTTATCAAATAAATTAAAACTGTATCTTCAATTGTAACCAAAAGCTGCCAGAAGGCAATACATTATCACCTCTATGATCTTATTCAGTCCAGAAATGTAGTTCACCAGGAAATTCTTTTCTTTATATAAAGTAATTTGCAATTGTCTAAATTCCTATTAGCTGTGATGGAATGTTGCTCAGTCAGATCGCAAAGGCTAATTGAAATGCTTATTGCAAGTAAGTTACATCAAACTATGCAAAAAGGCCTAGTAATGAATCACAATTTTAATTTGAATCTGTTGATAATATTTCTATAATCACATTTGTCATAGTTGAACTGATAAAAATTCCCTTTTTCATAATCAGCATCACTAGCATGGTCAGTTTAAAATGAAATTAAATAGGGAAGTTAAGGGGATTATGAAATTATTTTTTTGATTATTCAATTATTTTGTATCACCATACTCATCATCATCCAAAAACAGAAACAGCACTGGTCTATTATTGATAACAACATTAATAGTGACAGCAGTAATAGCGATATCAAAATAGTGGAGTGCATATAATAAGGACACTGGAGGGGTAAACATCTAATCCAATTAGAGTTAGTGTTAGATACACCGCCCACAGCCCATCCCGCAGCAGTCCAAAGGCTCGTGACCGTGATTCCGAGGTGCCCAAGGTGCTATATTGTGCAGTGAACAGCTAACCCTGCCAAGTCCCTCCCCTCTGGAGCAGAGAGCCAATTATGCTGCTTCACGTGAGCCGGCCAAACCTTTTGGCAGGACCGGGAATCGAACCCCAGTCCTCGGTGTGCAACAGCATTGAACTGCAACCTCAAGTCCGCTGCATCTTAGCCTGTTGCGCCACTGTTGCGCAGCTCCGGAACTGAACGTGCTTGTTGGAATATTTGTGCGCCTGCTGAACTGACCGCATCAGTGAATGAATCACATAGTCTTTGAGTAGAATGTTTGGACTGAACTGAACAAACCACTATTGTACACAAGACTACAAGGCAAAGCTGACCCAAAACACAAAAATATGTTTAATGTGCCATGTCTACAGCATGTCACCAGTACATAGGCTTTTGCATTTCCTATGAGCTTTGAGAAAATATCAGCACTGAGAAAATGACTTAGAGTTCAGAGCCTAAATATCTTGTCTAAAATAGTATTGTTGTCCATCCATCCATCCATTATCTTAACCCGCTTATCCTGAACAGGGTCGCGGGGGGGCTGGAGCCTATCCCAGCATACATTGGGCGAAAGGCAGGAATACACCCTGGACAGGTCGCCAGTCCATCACAGGGCACACACACCATTCACTCACACACTCATACCTATGGGCAATTTAGACTCTCCAATCAGCCCAACCCGCATGTCTTTGGACTGAGGGAGGAAACCGGCAACAGTACCAACCATTGCACCATCTGTGCAGAATCTTAATTATTTGGACTACCAATTACAGGATCTATGACTAAAACTACCTTCCCAAACTGAAAATGGCTACTGTCATATGTAAATGCTCACCTATAGTCATTAATGATGCTACATTGTTGCATTTAATTATGATAAAAAAGAATCCATATCAGATATAACACAAATAGGACTACATGCTTTGTTTAATGATAATACTGTAGGTGGTTGAAAGCTTGCTTCTTACCAGTGGATTTCTTCTTGTAATAGACCACTCCGGCAATTGTGATTATTAGCCCCAGCACCAGGCCAGAGGCACCAATGATCACCTTGTTTCTCTTTACTTCAGACATGTTGGGGTCTGAAAAAACAATGTTCTCCTTGAGCCAAGAGCTTATTCCAAATTAAGAAAAAACACATAGAAATCATGCGTTCATAATAATAATCCATTTTTGAAAGTGTGGATGTTTTGAACTGGCTTGAAATAATGCTTACTTTGTAAACAAATATATTTTTGAAAATAAAACAATTATCATCAAAAAGGAGTTGATCCGTAGGCAATATATTAGAAAAGTGTATTCAGTACAACAAGATGTGATTCTGGTTGGCAGATTAGCCCCAGTTACTGAATCCAGACCGTGCTAAGACCGGCTATGTGTGTAACTGACTGCAGCATTGCCTGAGAGGAGTCTCTGTTCCTGGGGCCTCCATGTCTCACTGGGCAAAAACAACAGCCACCTTCTGCCTCTACAAGCTAAATGAAGAGTTCTCTTCCAAGTCTATTTCTATGGATGCTTAACTAGTATATTTTAGGAAACAAATGCAGCAACTTGATTTTACATGATCTAGAGGAGGGTGTGTGTCTGTCTGTGCTCCCATGAATTGACAGAGGTTGCAGTGAGTAGCATGAACATACAAAAACTTGGTGCAGAAGGGTAAAGTAAAATAACAAATACAGCACAATCAGTATATATAAGCACTGTGTAAAAAAAACCCATGAAAAACAGCCATACATTCTCATACAAATCAGTGCCTTACCCCACTTAACCTCTTTGCCTTCAGGGAGACTTGCATGTTCTACCCTGCAGGAGATGGTCTCTCCTGATTTGGGTGTGTACTCCAGATGTGAGTGGATCTGATAGAACCAGTTTCCATCAGCCAGCTCCTCCGTGGAGGTGACATCATGCGTTACCTCCTTCCCATCTCTCAGCCAGGTCAATTTGATTCCTCTGGGGTAGAAGTCATAGGCACTGCAGACTAGCATGGAGGTGTGCTTGTGACTGCTATGTGAAGCAGATCTGATTTTGATGGTGGGTTCGGGTATATCTGAAAACAAGCATACATCATGTTTTATTTCCCTTTCCTCATACCCTATTCTATATTTTCCAATTTCAGTCCTCCACTATCGCCTCACATCTGTTTTAATAAAACGTGTAATTACACAATCACACTACATTATGGTGATGACTGAGAGTACATCATGAGAATAATCAGAATTGGGTCTCCCCCTATTGAAGGAATGCTTTCGGTTTAAATAAACTGTCAAAATGTTAACAATGATGGTGGGATTTTTATAAAATAATGTTGCACAGACAAATTAAACCTCCCATCTTCAAGATTAACCTTCAACAGGTGAAATAATCATATAATAATAATCACAGGGATGGATAATATTGTAATATTGCACATGTATTTGCATGTGCATATTTCACATAATGCAGGTTGCTTGCCTTCTGGTTTATACCTGTGTACACCTGCAAAGAAACTAACATGCCCACCATTCTGATTGAATTTTATTCTTGGAGGCATTTTGTAATTTGTAATAAAATACATTTTCACATAATTTTATGCATCCCTAAGAGTGGTTCACAAGCACTAGATTTGATACATCGTGTCCATATGCTTAATCATAGTCTGCTTCAAAGATATTATTTCATGCCCTTAATATTAGTCATTTGGCTTCACATAAAGATACACAATAAATGTAGGATTTTAAATGCATTCTGTAAATCAAAAATACATTATTTTTACCATAAATAGACTCAGTCATTTCCAAGCTTCCATACTTGTGTTTTCATTACACTTAATACTCACTTTTCTTGTCCAGTATGTTTGTTAAGACCAGTTTAGCATTAGGCCTGCAGTAGGAATCCAGATTTGCATGTCTTTGTTCCGCAGATCCATCAGTATTCAATCTTTCAGCATTTTTCACCCCAAGTGCAGTGTAGCCAATGTATTTATTCAGAGTGCTGTTATATCTGATGGCCTCCAATTTATTAAAGACGTATCTCTGAATGTATTCCAAGTCATGCAGGTCATTTGAGCTGAAACGACACTCATTTTGTGTGTGCATGAAATAGGCATCTGATTAAAAAGGAAGAAAAAAAAAGAAGCAAATCAGGTCAAATGTGTAAATAAACTAATCTTAAGCTTAAAGTTAATGAATCATAAGAATGGTTGAGTGATTGCTTTGGGGTTGGCAGGGGATGATGTGGAAATTTGTGTTATATGTATGTTATGTGTATACATGTGTTGCAATGCACACCTCATATTACAACAAATTGAATACAGTAAAAGTGACATCTGTGACAATATTTCACCACTTGTCCAAACATGTCAATATTTTAGTCCTATATTTAACCCTAAGTCCTATATTTGTAGTTTTGTTCAGCACCTACTCATGCCTTTTTGGTGATCAATTTGGTTTGCTTTTTAAATACAAATGTTTAAAAACATTTTGATTGAATCCCATGTAATACAACTGTGTAAATTAAAGTAAATAAAGTAAATCAGCATAAAGCACAATGAAAATGTTTCATGATATAACCATGTGGCACTTTGCCCAGTGAAAGCTTTATATGGTTTTCCTACACACATAGAAACAAATACTTGACAGTGTCACAGATATACAGTGGATAGTCCTACAATTACTGTTGTTTTGGCTCTGTACTCCCGTACATTGGATTTAAAACAAAACAATGAATATAAGGTTAATGGTGATCCAAACTTATTTGGGTAAGCCTATTGTTGTTGTTGTTTTTTCCATTTCTCAGGCCCATAATGGCCTCCTTGATTTTCATTGTGCTAATAACAGACTGCAAAGCCAATCAAAAACATAGAATCAAGACTAGATACTGAAAGCTCTTTTATACCTACACTAGTGCTGTGGAATGAGGGGGACTATTTATAAATGATTGGATTTATTGGATGGCAAACTCCGCCATAATCGGCATTCAGTTCAATACATGGCACTATTTAAACATCCATAAAAATCCCAGGTATTGATGCGATTGATTCTGTGCTGTAATGTTTCTGTATTTGTCCTGTATGTATTCATGTTTATTCTTGTTAATTATTAATTTTTCATAGATCATTGGTTACTGTTTTCCATTACAGTTCTCATTTGTCTTCCCCTGTTATGTCTGCGTCTGAATGTTTACCAACCGAGTCACTCCCCTGTCTGCGTGTCCCACTATTCGGGTGTTTACGGTATTTTCGGGTTTTCAAGAAATTCCTTCCCAACTCGCAATTCTTAATTCCTGCTTTTTCTTGGTAGTTAAATGTTGTAAAGCACGATTCTTAATAACTACTACTAATCTAGGTTTTGTACAGTACTAATCCGATGAATACACTTACTGTCTAACTAACTAACTAACAATCACTTTTATTGGGTAGTTTAGAAATATTCACGTAACTAACTCACTAACGCAATCTCTTAGTATTTCTGCATTGTTCTGTAACTCCGCCTCCCTATGCTATCCCTGATTACTCGTTTAGTTTCAGCGAAGTGTTCGCACCTGTCTCTAAATATCACTATGTCTTCAAGCTATGCAAATGTATACTCCCTAAACCGGAGCCGTATGTTTTACATGTTGGTTACGTGCATCCAGTCCGCATTTTCGTCTCCCCTCTATGATTATGTTACTACCCCATTATGTTTCCCCACCTGTTGTCTATTTGTTTAGCCCACCTTTTCCCCAGCCCCGCCTAGATTCTTACCTTCACTCATGTATTTAAACCTCAGTCTCTGCATTGTTCCTTGTCAGAACGTTGATCAGTCTTAGTGCCGAATACTTTGTAAGCCTAATTCTTGAGATTCTTGATAGACACCCCTTTGCCTTTTGATTTCTGAGCCTGCCTTGCCCTTTTGTTTTGTTTGCCTTTCTGCTTTTCTGGTTTTTTGACATTCTGCTTTGTTTTCTGATTTCGATTTTTGCCTTCGCCCTTCTGTACTTTAGCCTTTAGATTTTCTGGATTTTTGACCCCCTCGCCTGTTTTCGACTATTCTTTTGCCTTTCATTTTTGTCATTGTATTGGATCTCCTGGCTACGATTTTGGACTAATAAACAACGATTTTGGATTATCCTGTGGTCTGCGTTTGGGTTCTCAGAGCCGTACATAATGTGCATTATTGCAGTAGGAATTGGGAATTATGGGACGGCAAGTTCTTCTAAAATAGCAGTTGCCCATCCCTGTGCATGAGCAACAAAGGGGTTTTTGATGACCAAAAAGTGGAAAATCCTTGACTGGCTCAATCATTAGATCTGAATCCAACTGAACATGCATTTTACATGCTGAAAAAGAGACTGAAAGCAAAAAGCCCCTGTAACAAGCAGTAACAGAAGATGGCTTCAGTACAGGCCGGGCAGAGCATCAATAGGGAAGATAGCAGCATCTGGTGATGTCTATGCGCTGCAGACTTCAATCAGTCATTGCATGCAAAGGATATGCAACCAAATGTAATTATAAAATAATAATAATAATAATAATAATAATAACAATAATAATAGTATAAAAATTATTATACCTACTTTAATCTACATTATTGTGATGTGAGGGCGGGGGGACTACTGTGGTCAATGACATGAATGAACATGACTGAACTGAATTGAATACAGGTGTGTCTGATTGCGAGTGGGGGAGACTGAGTAGACAAAAGACAGGGGCTTTTGTACAACTGTCTCTCTGGCTGTGTTTATTCAAAGGCTCTGACACAAAGCAGTGATTTCCTGATAAATTAAGGACAAGGCCACTTTTATTACATTATGTTAAACTCAGAGATGGGGACTCGGACTCGGACTGGCGACTCGGACTCAAGACGTACTTCAGGTGCACATGTATGGACTCCAGACTAGACTCGGACTTGAAAATGACTTGAGACTAGACTTGGACTTGTCAATAAGGACTCATGAACAATAAACGTCTGCCAACTGGCATCGTGAAAATGATGAAGTGAATAATGTCACAGCCAATGATTATTTTTCAATTATTTATATGAAATATATTCCTCAGTTAAAACACACCCAATGTTGTTTTACACTCCACACCGTGCACCATTTAGTTGCAACTATAGCAACACCATACCCTGTATTTCTTGCATAGCTTGTTAAGATTACAGTTTCGCATGTTGTTCCGCCTGGCGGCACGGATGGTGTAGTGGGTAGCACTGCCGCCTCACAGCAAGGAGGTCCTGGGTTCGAATCCCCGTCGGCCGGGGCCTCTCTGTGCGGAGTTTGCATGTTCTCCCCGTGTCTGCGTGGGTTTCCTCCGGGTACTCCGGTTTCCTCCCACAGTCCAAAGACATGCACGTTAGGCTGATTGGAGAGTCTAAATTGCCCGTAGGTATGAGTGTGTGAGTGAATGGTGTGTGTGCCCTGCGATAGACTGGCGACCTGTCCAGGGTGTATTCCTGCCTTTCGCCCAATGTATGCTGGGATAGGCTCCAGCCCCCCTGCGACCCTGATCAGGATAAGCGGGTTCAGATAATGGATGGATGGATGGATGTTGTTCCGCCTTTGAGTTTAAATAATTCAGGCTCATCGAGCCAAACAAAATGACTGCAACTACAAAAATGTGGAGAATTAAAATAAAAGATGCAGGAGCAACCTCAATTTCAACAGAGAACTCATATGGAAAGGTAAGTCAGTTTACCAGCACCAGAGCTGATCCTGCAGTTCAGTGTTGCATTAACATAACTAGGCTAAACTGTTGTGTTGGCCAAATGACGCATTTCAGACTGTTTGTGTGATTGTTTAATCAGCATAACAGAAGCACATATTTTCTTATTTTGTTGACTGCCAAGTTGCAACAACGTTGGCTTGCATTTCAAATGGTTGATCTTGAAAAAAATGGGAGGACACAGAACCCTGGGTTAACTACAGACTGGGAAGAGACAGGAGAACTCACAAAATATTCTCCCTCTCTGTGTGTTACTGCACACCAGTTTCCAGAATCCCTGACAGCTGAGGACCCCTAGATATGACCCCTAGCGGTCATAAGCTGTATCGGTTAACCGGTTTAACCATTAAAAAAATGGGATGGTAACCGGTTACAAAAACTGAGGATTTGTCACATCCCTAGTTCACACAAGTAGCTGCATTTTCAGTAAAACAGCCATGCAATGGGATTCTGATCTGATCTGGAGCCTGATCAAGGGTTGCATTATTTTAAAAATCTTCCTGTATGGTCTTTAAGTTCGATATGCAAGCAATACAGCGAGTGATTTTAAAGTCTTGTTAGGTGACGTTATGTACTAGTTGCGTGGACATTGTTTGGTATTCCAGTATCATACAAATATGAACTGTATTTTCAAGAGTGCTTATTTGTAATTGACGTTAACATTAAAAGCTACTGTGGAACACAAGTTTGGCATGTACTGTAGTTGCATGCGGTTTTGAAATTATTTATAATTTTACTATGCAAAAGTGAAATGGCATTCCTTAGGATTCGAGCAGATGTAATCCCAAAAATAGCTCCCATGAGTCACACAGAGTTCTCTCAAAAAGAACAAAACTTTTTATTTAATCTTATTTATTGATATATCAATTACCTACCACACCAGACCTGAGGTTTTGGCAAGCCTTCCTCCAGCCATCTTGAGAAAGGCTTTGCCAAAATGTTGGCTTAGGTGTGGTAGTTCATTGATATATGAATAAATAAATGAAATACCCACTATCTTTTTGTGTGCCCCGATACTACTGCTTCTTCAGTTGTCACACACTTGATGTCATATACAAAATACAGTGGTGTGAAAAAGTGTTTGCCCCCTTCCTGATTTCTTTTTTTTTTGCATGTTTGTCACACTTAAATGTTTCAGATCATCAAACAAATTTAAATATTATTCAAAGACAACATAAGTAAACACAAAATGCAGTTTTTAAATGAAGGTCTTTATTATTAAGGGAGAAAAAAAATCCAAACCTACATGGCCCTGTGTGAAAAAGTGATTGCCCCCCCTGTTAAAACATAAATTAACTGTGGTTTATCAAACCTGAGTTCAATTTCTCTAGCCACACCCAGGCCTGATTACTGCCACACCTGTTCTCAATCAAGAAATCACTTAAATAGGACCTGCCTGACAAAGTGAAGTAGACCAAATGATCCTCAAAAGCTAGACATCATGCCGAGATCAGTCTGGAAAAGGTTATAAAGCCATTTCTAAAGCTTTGGGTCTCCAGCGAACCACAGTGAGAGCCATTATCCACAAATGGCGAAAACATGGAACAGTGATGAACCTTCCCAGGAGTGGGCGGCCAACCAAAATTACCCCAAGAGCGCAGCGACGACTCATCCAAGAGGTCACAAAAGACCCCACAACAACATCCAAAGAACTGCAGGCCTCACTTGCCTCAGTTAAGGTCAGTGTTCATGACTCCATCATAAGAAAGAGACTGGGCAAAAATGGCCTGCATGGCAGAGTTCCAAGACGAAAACCACTGCGGAGCAAAAAGAACATTAAGGCTCGTCTCAATTTTGCCAGAAAACATCTTGATGATCCCCAAGACTTTTGGGAAAATACTCTGTGGTCTGACGAGACAAAAGTTGAACTTTTTGGAAGGTGTGTGTCCCATTACATCTGGCGTAAAAGTAACACCGCATTTCAGAAAAAGAACATCATACCAACAGTAAAATATGGTGGTGGTAGTGTGGTGGTCTGGGGCTCATTTTGCTGCTTCAGGACCTGGAAGACTTGCTGTGATAAATGGAACCATGAATTCTGCTGTCTACCAAAAAATCCTGAAGGAGACTTAAGACTTGACTCAGACTCTAGCTCAGAGACTTGAGACTTGACTCAGACTCTAGCTCAGAGACTTGAGACTTGAGACTTGACTCAGACTCTAGCTCAGAGACTTGAGACTTGACTCAGACTCTAGCTCAGAGACTTGAGACTTGACTCAGACTCTAGCTCAGAGACTTGAGACTTGAGACTTGACTCAGACTCTAGCTCAGAGACTTGAGACTTGACTCAGACTCTAGCTCAGAGACTTGAGACTTGACTCAGACTCTAGCTCAGAGACTTGAGACTTGACTCAGACTCTAGCTCAGAGATTTAAGACTTGACTCAGACTCTAGCTCAGAGACTTGAGACTTGACTCAGACTCTAGCTCAGAGACTTGAGATTTGACTCAGACTCTAGCTCAGAGACTTGAGACTTGACTCACTCGACTCAGCCTCTAGCTCAGAGACTTGAGATTTGACTCAGACTCTAGCTCAGAGACTTGAGACTTGACTCAGACTCTAGCTCAGAGACTTGAGACTTGACTCAGACTCTAGCTCAGAGACTTGAGACTTGACTCAGACTCTAGCTCAGAGATTTAAGACTTGACTCAGACTCTAGCTCAGAGACTTGAGACTTGACTCAGACTCTAGCTCAGAGACTTGAGATTTGACTCAGACTCTAGCTCAGAGACTTGAGACTTGACTCAGACTCGACTCAGCCTCTAGCTCAGAGACTTGAGATTTGACTCAGACTCTAGCTCAGAGACTTGAGACTTGACTCAGACTCTAGCTCAGAGACTTGAGACTTGACTCAGACTCTAGCTCAGAGACTTGAGACTTGACTCAGACTCTAGCTCAGAGACTTGAGACTTGACTTGGACTCTAGCTCAGAGACTTGAGACTTGAGACTTGACTCAGACTCTAGCTCAGAGACTTGAGACTTGACTCAGACTCTAGCTCAGAGACTTGAGACTTGACTTGGATTCTAGCTCAGAGACTTGAGACTTGACTTGGACTTGCATTTGATGTGAACACTTGTGAACAAATTGATGCCCAGAAATATGACTATACAAAATAAAATGAGGTGGAAAAAGGGGGATACAAAATGCATCTGATTTTAATGGTGTAGTGTTATTATATACATTTTTTTTTTTCATTAGAAAGTAGACTATCTCTCTCTCTCACTCTGTGAGAAAGTAATTAACTTGTTTCAAGCCAAAAATGTTTGTCACGTGTTAACTTCTGAATTTGGTTGCAAAAAAGCTGATGCTTGGTTCACTTTTAAAAGTCTCCTGGGCCTGCTGCTGCCAGATAGGGAGAGCAAGAAGAGTGAGAGGTAGGGGACAGGTGACAGGTTTTTTTATCTATAGTATTTTATACCTCATGCACAACCAATAATATAATTTAGTTTTCATGTGTTGTTTTGGAGTCTCCAAGTGTCCTTTTTGGAAACCTGCCTAGACATGCAGAATGCTCTATTTAGTGATATTGTCATCAAGTTTGACCAGCATTTTTTGTCCAGCGTTTTTTGCTGTAGTTCTATTGTGTTTCTAAGCCCAACAGACACAGGCATGAGCATTTGTATCCACTCAAATACAAAACATATTTTCAGTGAGAAAAAAAGCTTCCACTTCCACTGGGTTTGAGCATCTGTAACTTTGTTTTGATAATATTTAGAGTAATTCTCCAAAGGGTACCTTTCAGAAGGTAGATATGCCTGTAGTCAAAATCAGCCAATCGCGTGGCAGCAGTGCAATACATAAACTCATGCAGATACGAGTCAGGAGTATCAACCATCAGAATGGGGAAAAATGTGATCTCAGTGATTTCGACCATGGCATGATTGTTGGTGCCAGAGAGGCTGGTTTGAGTATTTCTGTAACTGCTGATCTCCCTGGATTTTCACGCACAGCAGTCTCTAGAGTTTACTCAGAATGATGCAAAAAAAACTAAAGACATCCAGTGAGTGGCAGTTCTGCCGATGGAAACGTCTTGTCAATCAGATAAACAGGCAGTACAATTGTAGTGAGCAGAAAAGCATCTCAGAATGCACAACATGTTGAACCTTGAGGTGGATGGGCTACAACAGCAGAAGACCACATTGGGTTCCACTTCTGTCAGTCAAGAAAAGCTGAGGCTGCAGTGGGCACAGGCTCAGCAAAACTGGACAGTTGAAGACTGGAAAAATGTAGCCTACTCTGATGAATCTCGATTTCTGCTGAGGCATACAGATGATAGGGTCAGAATTTGGCACTGCATGAATCCATGGTCCTAACCCCAAGCTACCATCAGTGTTCCATCTATTTTTCTAAATATGTTTTCGCATTGTGTGTTGCGACCGGCCAAGGGGGCTGGTCCGAACTATCCCTTAGGAGGTTGCTTAAGGGATAGCTTCTTCTTGTTACTACACCCTGTCCATAGCGATGGATCTGAACATCAACGGCTCCAGGATTGATTACTCACTCCATGCAGCAACTGCTTGACTGCATTATGAAAGAAAGTGGTGTTCTTTACGAATAAAACACTGCAGGAATGCTTAAAATTATTGCATTTATCACAACTGGTGGGGACTCAAAGAAACAAAAAAAAAAACAAGACAAAATAAAACAAGACGAAATAAGACAAAAACAAAGAAAGAAGCAGTCCCCCAGATTCACAGCAAATGAAATAGACATATTGTTAGAGGAGGTGGCGCTGAATAAAGAATCATTATTTTCCCGTTTTAGGACTATGGTGTCCAACAAAACAAAGAAAGAACTATGGTTAAGCATCACCAGGAAGACGGCAGAATCCAGTTCCAGCCCACAGAGTGGGAAATCATCAGGATTGAGCACAACTATAGTGTACATTGAATCGCTGCCATAGTTTGGCCTTACTCATCACCATAATAACTAGTTACCATAATAACTATATATTGACTCCTACCCATTTAGCCGCTAATTGTTTGCCAGCTGATACCATTTGGGGAAATATAATTTAAAAGGCAATTAGGCTACGTTATTATAGTCCCTTCTGCCACCTGACTTCCACTGTTCGAGAGGTAACGTTAGGTCTGTTGGTTTTTTGCCAGAATCAGTTTTCTTGTATTAACTACCCTATTGTTTGTATTAGCTTGTCCTTGGAAGCTGCGGCTCTTGTCCATGTTGCTTGACACCGATATTTGAGGTAGGCTTCATCTTAGCTTGGTAGTTCAGTCCGTTTGTGCATTATTGTTTGCGATTATTGTGGCGCAATTGTTTTATCTTGCGTAACCTCCGGTCCCATGGATTCCTATGGGAGCTGCTCAATGGCGAGAGAAGCCAATTCACGGAGGCGGAGCTACATTCGTACAACCTACTTACGGAAAAGCTAACGTTAGACAAAACTGATTTACAGAAATTGTGCTTAGCACTCTGTTATGTTTGACATAACAAACTAGCGATCGCTGTAATTATACCAAGCCAGTTAGCTAGACCGTAGAACAAATCTTGCAATCAAGGAATGTTGTACTCTGAGCTATTATGTTATGGCTGCGTTCAATTAGCCCTCTAAGAACCAGAGCGCACTCGGAAATGCAGATCACTTTTGCCCTGGAGCACTCCGAGCGTGCACTGGACGTTCTGAGAGCAAATAAACGAACACAGCTAATATCGTAGTGGCTGCCTACTGTCACAATGTAACTATCGTTGAAAATATACGATTGTAACACCAATGTGCACTGATTTGTGATAATAAAAAGTAAATGATTTCTTATAATTCTCAACAAGTTGTTACAGATACTCGTAATCATAACTGGCCCATTGGGAATAACTTTACATTGCACGACGCTTTTATCCTAACCGGCGTACAATAGTGAATACCAAAGATAATTGGAACAAATACAAAGATCGGATAAATTACCAATACTCTATTATCAAGTAGCAGCCCCAAAGCAATGACAAGTCAACAGAAATATTGGAGGCTAGCTAGCTTCATTATAATCAAACGTAATGTTCCATTTGGCTGTTATTTAAACTAATAGCCTATAGAACGAATAACCTGCAACTAAAAGGGAAATTAATCAAAATAACCTCGGAACAGCTCGTGCTTACTGAGCGCATTGAGCAAATAGTCAATAAATAATCCATGGATGAAACACAAAATATATAACTTCATTATATTATATCTTAATAAAAAATTGTTCATATATGTACACTGTAATTTCAGTGGAATCAGAGTGCTGTGTAAACTTTTACCTTTTTTATTTGTAGTTTTACCTAATACAGTAAATCCACTCTCCTTTCCCATTATATCTAAATAGGTTGGCATTAATTACGTATTGCATAATAGTAATCATCCATCCATCTATCATCTTAACCCGCTTATCCTGAATAGGGTCGCAGTGGGGCTGGAACCTATCCCAGCATACATTGGGCGAAAGGCAGGAATACACCCTGGACAGGTCGCCAGTCCACCATTCGCACACTCATACCCTCGGGCAATTAAGACTCTCCAATCATGTCATTGGACTGTGGGCGGAAACCCACGCAAACACGGGGAGAGCATGCAAACTCCACACAGAGAGGCCCCAGCCGACCAGGATTCGGACCCAGGACCTCCTTGCTGTGAGGCGGCAGTGCCACCCACTGCACCATATGCCGCACCATAATAGTAATCAATATATTAATAATATTTCCACTTCCATTAAAATTCTATTTAAATTATTTTTCATAAGAGTTTTTTTTTTTTTTTTACGTGGCTCTTTAAGAGCACAGAAAATTCCTACAACAACATTTATTCATGAAGAGTATCTGTAACGATGATATTGTCCTAGTATTACTCGGTATCCTATCTAACCCGAAGTTTGCAGTATCGCCCACCCGTACCCGCAACTGTGAATTTTTTCAACCGCGACTGGACTTTAAACATAGACCAATTTGGCGTGAAACCCGCGGATATGGCAGCACTGGCTGTAGGTGGAACGCAAGCGCACGCACACACACTCACACACACACACACACACACTGGGCTTAAACGTAGGAATACGATCATACACAATATGCCAACACGCAGTATATTTTTAAACATAATACAATTTGCATAAATGTTTTCAATGCTGAAACGTTTTCTCGCGGTTTAAAACTTACAACGAGCGCCTTTAGAATATACTCGCAAAGCAATATGATTTCAGTATAAAACGACAATAATAATAACAATATGACGTTTAAGATACGTACCAGTTCCAAGCAGTAAGGTAAATAAAAACAGTACAGGAATACGCAAGGAATTTAATGTGGCCATCTAATCTTCAAGGCAGAGCCGCAGAAGTGTACAGTTCGTAGACCGAAACAAAATGAGGATTAGAAAGTTGAGCTGCCTGTATACAGCAGAGGAAATCACGCAGTTCCCCAATCCAAACTGACGACAATGAAATGTAATGTGTTGCTAGGTAACTTGCAAATGAATTACTGCAATGTCAATTTCTATTATTACGCTACACGTAAAATGACATTGACACCAAGTAAGTGGTACAGATAATATTTGTAGATCACTGATAATAATGATTACATTCAGTAATATAAGAACAGTGGGGTAAGACGCCCCCTTAAGAACAATGTTTATTTTCTTCTAAAATATAAATAATATGAATATCAATATACTATGTACCCAAGAAGCAAGTACACCAGTTGCTGGCCACAATTTTGGGTGAAGCAAACCCACCATCACCCCTGGTGAAAATCGAACTCCTGTTACTGCCATGCCTTACCTGTTGACCTGGTGATAAACACTGACCACATCACACAGCCTATAGGCAGCCTGTTAAACAAGTTTAAATTGACAACCTATCACCATGGTCATGCCATTTTCTTAAATGATCTACACAAAACAGAATACAATGACAAGTAGTCATGTACTCATCACATTTATTAACAGTCAGATTATGTCATCTTACTATCCATCACCGATGCATATTCAATAGATAAACAAAATGACATTACATTATCCTAGAGTGATCACATAAATAAAACTTGAACCCTTGAAGAATAATCTTCAATTTCCATTAGCATACCATGGTTGGCAGCTAGAATACCCAGAAGACTAAAATAATACACAAGTGCAATTATAATCTATAGCATACACTTAGCATACACAGCTAATTACAGTGCATCCGGAAAGTTCACAGCGCTTTACTTTTCCCACATTTTGTTATGTTACAGCCTAATTCCAAAATGGAATAAGTTCATTTTTTCCTCTAAATTCTACACACAACACCCCATAATGACAACATGAAAGAAGTTTTTTTGAAATTTTTGCAAATTTATTAAAAATAAAAAACTAAGAAATCACATGTACATAAGTATTCACAGCCTTTGCCATGAAGCTCAAAATTGAGCTCAGGTGCATCCTGTTTCCACTGATCAACCTTGAGATGTTTCTACAGCTTAATTGGAGTCCACCTGTGGTAAATTCAGTTGATTGGACATGATTTGGAAAGGCGCACACCTGTCTATATAAGGTCCCACAGTTGACAGTGCATGTCGGGGCACAAACCAAGCATGAAGTCAAAGGAATTGCCTGTAGACCTCTGAGACAGGATTGTCTCGAGGCACAAATCTGGGAAAGGGTACAGAAAAATTTCTGCTGCTTTGAAGGTCCCAATCATCCGTAAATGGAAGAAGTTCGGAACCACCAGGACTCTTCCAAGAGCTGGCCGCCCGTCTAAACTGAGCAATCGGGGGAGAAGGGCCTTAGTCAGGGAGGTGACCAAGAACCCGATGGTCACTCTGTCAGAGCTCCAGCATTCCTCTGTGGGGAGAGGAGAACCTTCCAGAAGGACAGTATAAACTCCAGCCCAAACCTGCTCCAGAGCGCTCTTGACCTCAGACTGGGGCGACGGTTCATCTTTCAGCAGGACAACGACCCTTAGCACACAGCCAAGATATCAAAGTAGTGGCTTCAGGACAACTCTGTGAATGTCCTTGAGTGGCCCAGCCAGAGCCCAGACTTGAATCCGATTGAACCTCTCTGGAGAGATCTGAAAATGAACTGCCCAAAGATAGGTGTGCCAAGCTTGTGGCATCATATTCAAAAAGACTTGAGGCTGTAATTGCTGCCAAAGGTGCATCAACAAAGTATTGCGCAAAGGCTGTGAATACTTATGTACATGTGATTTCTCTTTTTTTTTTTTTTTTTTATAAATTTGCAAAAATCTCAAACTTCTTTTATGTTGTCATTATGTGCTGTTGTGTGTAGAATTTTGAGGAAATTTCCATTTTGGAATAAGGCTGTCACATAACAAAATGTGGGAAAAGTGAAGCGCTGTGAATACTTAATGGATGCACTGTATGTCTTTCTTGGGCATGTTACGTCAACAATTATTTTTGGATTGGACTGGCTCATACAACTGATGGATATTGAGGCCAAATTTATGCATCCACATTAGCCAGCAAGATCATTTTTCTGGCCCAAGAAAGATGACAAGAAAGACTATCTGGGAAAATGTTCTATACATTGGATGTTGGAAACAACATTGACAGAATTTCATCTGAATCTTACCCAGTGAAAATGGAAAATGTGCATGGCATGAATTTGAATTTTTATTCAAAGCTGTTTGATTCAATGATGTTCCTATAAAATAAGTGCCTGGGATGCATATCTAACCGATTCTACTTATTCTTACCTGGATTATAAGGATTTGAGACGTTTGGTGTCATCCTGTTGCAAATGGTAAAATGACTCGCCTCTGACCTGTAGGGATGGGGATCATTGACATTTTATAGATTCACTGTCATTATTGATAAAACATTTTTTGATTCTCGTATCGATTCTGCAGCAGCAATAAGCTACTTGTTCTTACATAACAAATGAGTGGATATTGCCAAACATAAATAAATAATAGACATTTTCTTTTTGGTCTAACAGTTTTTCTGGTTCTTTTCGACTTCTACCTTTCTGCAGTCTTTAAACATTCCAAATTTGACCATCATAAATTTTCATACTGGTTGCTTTTATTGTTCTAAGCTATACGACTTATTCTTTTTGAATGATAGAAGCCTTCTTTACAGAGTAGGCCTAGATATACTTGCATTGCATTGCCGATAACAAGCCACATAAACTTTCCATCATCTGGCAGCGTCCATGTGAGGTTGGGGAGACCAGGGAACAATCAAACACTTTTAGGTTTTTGCCTAATAACAAAAATATATACACACATTACAGCAAATATGTTTCATCCAGAAAGAAGATACATGTCTTTGCTATGTGTAACCGGGTGCATAAATATAAGTTTCAACCTGAAGTACGCCCAGTCACACAATATAACAGAGGCCCCCTCTACAGTTTGTTAATAACAAGACAGAGATGTGGTCTAAGTTAAATGCAATTACTTTATTAAATCAATTCTGATGCTGGAAGGCTTAAGGTTAAGACAAATGCTCATATTCGTATAAAAATATATTTATTTTGAACATCAATTTTACCAGAATAAATACGAATAAAATAGATTGATGTAAAGGTTAAGGATGGTGGGTGATGACGCTGATGGGATGGGGCATACTCACCTTCAGGGCTCCCAATGTGTGGTTACCACCCAGTGCTCTCTCACAGCAAGCCTTACTGCAAACAAGGTGATACTATATGTGATTCAGGTGCCATTAACACTAACACTCTATAACACGTGAGGAGCATACCCCTATTGACTAACCCCGCCACCAATCAGCGCCGAGCCCACCATACAACAAGAGACAAGTCCTAGAAGTCCAAGGAATAACCTAACTACAGCCTACCTATACCTGTTGCTTCAATACATGAAAATAAAGAAAATAAAGAAAAGGTACAAGTGCGCCTCCAAGAAGCCACGCCAAGAAGACTCCAGGCACGGAGGTGTAATATAGGCTACACACCACGCGCACCAGCCGCTACGCACCTTAGGTCGTCCGGCCAACAACTAGTCTATAGCCATGCAACACGGGACACTAGCGAACGTGCTCGGGTTCCGTCTGCCTGACAAGCGCAACCAAACGAACAAAACAGCACCGAGGCAAAACAGCAGTGACTGTTGCACCAAACAATCCGTGGAATTCTAAGCTGCGTGAGTTGTTACTTCCGTGTTTTGGAGAAGACTCCGCAAACAGACGCATCGAAATCAGGCGACACAGCTAAATCGCGACCAACAGACAAAGGACAGCAAGCTCTTGTGGTAAGGCAGGCAGACATGAGGAGAGGACGAGACAGGAAACGGAAATCGATCAGAGAGATCACAGGAAGAGAAAGGAAAAACATTTAAAAGGTAGGGAGCCAAGAGATTGGTTCAACAGATGAGATCCTGCCAGTGCCACTCCCCCCACCCCAATTACTGCACCATTGGGGACAACAGCGAGTCTAACTCGCCTTGTCACATATGGCTATAGGCCATTGTTGTAACTGTAACCAAACACATTCCAGACAATTACAGTTCTGTCGAAAGCAGTGGGAGTAAGACTGATTCAACCTTTGAGATATATATATATATTCAAGCCAATAACTATGTTTAAAGTGAGAGATAATGTCATAATGATTGGCAAAAGCCAAAAAAGACAGGAAATTCCCACAAGCACTGAGACCATTATCTTGATGTACAGTGGGAGCAATAATTATTTGATCCCTTGCTGATTTTGTAGGTTTGCCCACTTACAAAGAATGGAACTGTGTAGAATTTTAATCATAGGTACATTTTAACATTGAGAGACAGAATATCACAAAATAATCCATAATAACAAAATCATATTAATTTTATAAATTTAATATCATATTTCATCATATAGGACTTAAACCTTTGTTGGCAAGTACAGAGGTCAGACGTTTGTTGTAGTTTTTCACCAGGTTTGCACACATCTTGGGAGGGATTTTGGTCCACTCCTCTTTGCAGATCCTCTCCAAATCCTTAAGGTTCCGAGGCTGTCGCTTGGCAACTCGAAGCTTCAGCTCCCTCCAGATTTTCAATGGAATTTAGGTCTGGAGACTGGCTAGGCCACTCCAGGACCTTAATATGCTTCTTTTTGAGCCACTCCTTTGTTGCCTTGGCCGTATGTTTTGGGTCATTGTCATGTTGGAAGACCCATCCACAACCCATTGTCAGTGCTCTCACTGAGGGAAGGAGGTTGTCACCCAAAATTTCCTGGTACATGGCCCCATTCATCCTCCCCTCGATACGGTGAAGTCGTCCTGTCCCCTTAGCTGAGAAACACCCCCAAAGCATAAGGTTTCCACCTCCATGCTTCACAGTGGGGATGGTATTCTTGGGGTTGTACTCAGCATTTCTCTTCCTCCAAACACGGCGAGTCGAGTTGATGCCAAATAGCTCTATTTTGGTCTCATCTGACCACATCACCTTCTCCCAAGCCTCCTCTGGATCATCCAGGTGTTCTTTGGCAAACTTCAGACGGGCCTGTACATGTGCCTTCTTCAGCAGAGGAACCTTGCGCACGCAGCAGGAGGTGTAGTGTGTTACTGATGGTTCTCTTCATGACTGTGGTCCCAACTGCCTTCAGCTCCTCCTGTGTAGTACTGGGCTGATCCCTGACCTTTCTCATGATCATTGATATCCCACGAGGCGAGATCTTGCGTGGAGCCCCAGACCAAGGGAGATTGGCGGTGACCTTGTGTTTCTTCCATTTTCTAATAATTGCTCCAACAGTTGTTAACTTCTCACCAAGCTGCTTGCTTATTTTCTTGTAGCACATCCCAGCCTTGTGTAGGTCTACAATTTTGTCCCTGATGTCCTTAGACAGCTCCTTTGTCTTGGCCATGGTGGAAACATTGGAATCTGATTGCTTGTGTGGACAGGTGTCTTTTATACAGCTACATAACGATGTAACAAATTGACACAGGTGTTTTGGGTAATGAGTTGAGATTAGGAGTGCTTCTTAATGGAAAAATAACTGGTCTGTGGGAGCCAGAATTATTGCTGATTGGTAGGGGATCAAATACTTATTTCATGCAAAAATACGATAATAAATTTATAAAATGTATATGATGTTGTTATTGTGGATTATTTTGTGATATTCTGGCACCAAAATGTAGTTCACCTTGATACAACCGCGACAATGCATTAATATGGGGAAAAAAACGAATTGTGGAAATATTTAAAAGCAATCATTGAATTTTTTTAACGGGGTGTGTTTTATCATGCAGTCTACTGTGAGGCAAACTGTATGACTGATAATTAGCTTAGGTACTTGGACATTTATGCTTTCCAAATCCAGCATGTTGATACTTGCTGCTGTTTGTCGTGATATGTGTCAAGATTTTGCAGAGGGGTGGAATCATACGCATAAAAAATTAAAAGGGTGTCAGCTTTCTGTAAAAAAAAATAATAATAACACTTTGTGGGCTATGCTAAAATCTGATACTGTATTGGTAATCATGTTAAACCAATTTTTGATTTTGATATTATTCTCACTGTAATCAATACTCGTTATTACATCATGTACAATTTCTAACATTCATGTGACTACTATACATTTACCATCAGGTTTTATTTTTGCCAATATATCTGTATATACTGTACACAATGTACTGCAGTATTTGTATGAAAATTGACAGATCACACCAGTCAGATTAAAATATTTTTTTTATTAAATCACGCAATTCAGTGTTTTTTCTACAAGCTTTTATTAGCTGGACATTTCGGTTATCCACTCAAGGCCCATCAAGTTACAGAAGTGTATAAGTCTAGATACTTAGATGTAGCCATTCGGCAGATGCTCTCATTTAGACAAAATTTCAAAGCAAAGATACATACATGCATATGAGACAACATGAACACATGAACAAATCACTAGAGTGCAAAACACAGTGTTCCAATGCATAATCAAAATGTATTTGTAGAGCACACTTCTCTAACTATCGTCATACATACTTCAGAAAAACCCTGGTTTAATCCCCCACATAATGACAAGGAAAAATTCCCTGATGGCAGATAGAACGTTTTAATGACCACGGCCAATCAGTCATTGTTCACATTAATTAAATTAGCTTCAATTAGGCAACGGTCCTGAGGTGGCGGCTCAGATGGTGGGTGGGTTTAGGCGGCGATCGTGAGGAGCAAGAGGCGGTGACAGCAGGGTAGTAGTCAGCACCAAAAGGGAGACCAGACAACAGAATCAAGATTACAGCATCTGGGATTCAGGGCAAGAGCCCCACTGGCACTACGGAGAGGGAAAGATTGCCGTTGGAAGAGAGAAACAGGTATTAACAGGGACTTTGGGGACTGGGAGTTTCAAAAGTGGCCCTGCCAGGAGGTATCTACAGCTGCATAGTGACAAGCAGAGTGATGAGTGAGACAATTGAACACACTAATCAAGAGCCAATAAATAGTCAATGGTATACTGTAAAAAAAAAAGCAGTATAATGCAAGTAATACAATAGCCAAAATGCTTCTAACATGGCTAGTCTCAGTCTATACGTCACTGTTCACGGTATATCAAATAGAAAGACTTATGAGCCAACAATTAATTCAGTGAACACAAATACGATCTGTGGAGGCAGGTATTGAGTCCACACTAGGAGATGGTCATTGATTGTTCTGGCACATTCCACCACAGAGACCGGAACAGACAGAAAACATGTCCGAGATGAGTGGTTGAAAAGATGGAATGGTGTGGCTGGTTTGTAAAGTCTGATGATGGTCAGTAGATATGGAGGAGCCATTCCCTTCACGTGCGGGTAGGCTCATCGTTATGTGCCTGTCATCTGTCTGTTAGTTTATTATTATTTTTATCGTTATTCTTGTAATTTATTATTTTTCATATTCATTTCTGGTGTTCTGGCGGCACGGATGGTGCAGTGGGTAGCACTGCCGCCTCACAGCAAGGAGGTCCCGGGTTCGAATCCCCTTTGGCTGGGGCCTCTCTGTGCGGAGTTTGCATGTTCTCCCCGTGTCTGCGTGGGTTTCCTCCGGGTACTCCGGTTTTCTCCCACAGTCCAAAGACATGCAGGTTAGGCTGATTGGAGAGTCTAAATTGCCCGTAGGTATGAGTGTGTGAGTGAATGGTGTGTGTGCCCTGCGATGGACTGGCGACCTGTCCAGGGTGTATTCCTGCCTTTCGCCCAATGTATGCTTGGATAGGCTCCAGCCCCCCTGCAACCCTGTTCAGGATAAGCGGGTTCAGATAATGGATGGATGGATTTCTGGTGTTCTGTTTACATTCATTAGTCTTTGCACTCGTCTTCCCCTGTTTTGTCTGTGTCTGAATGTTTCGGATCGCGAGTCACTCCCCTGTCTGCGTGCTTCACTAATTGAGTGGTTTCAGAATTTTCCTCCTTCTGTCTTGCTGTTCTTACTTCATGCTTTCTCTCCCTTTCATGTTTGTAGATAACACTAATATACTAATCCCAGCTAACATAGAATTTGTATAGTACTAATTATATTAACACACTAATATGTTCGCCAAACTAACAAACTAACATTCACTAGTTTTTGGTATTTGTAATTTAATCACTAACGCATCTCCAGTTTCAATTCTGTTCTCTAACTCTGCCTCCCTATTCTATCACTGATTACTTGCCTAGTTTCAGCGAAGTGTTCGCACCTCTAACTTCATTAACTCGATAACTTCGTTATCACTACATCTCCTGATTCTGTGCAATTGTTTACTCCCTAGTCTGGAGCCGTTTGTATTACATGTGTCTCATGTGTATTATATGAATGTGCCGTTTGTACATTCATGTGTCTCACCTGATGTTTATTTGTTAGACCGCCCTCACTCCCATGCGCCACCTAGTTTGTCTCATTCCCCTGTGTATTTATAACTGTACTTTTCTGTTGCTGCTTGCTTGTTTGTCGTTTCCTGAGTCCCGAGCCCTTTATCTCTTCACCCCAGTTCTAGCCCTCTTGTTCCTGAGCCCTTGCCCTTGTGGCATGCTGTCTTTTGTTGATTTGTGCTTTTGGATTCCTGTGTATGGCCCCTGCCTGCTTCTCTGGACTCTTCGCTTGTTTTTATAGACTCTGTACCTCTGCCCTTCTTTTGGATTGCCTTCCCAGTTTTGAACCCTCACCTGTCTGGATTTCGCTCTGTCTGACCCTCATTAAAACCTGCCATTTTTTCCACACCCCTGTGTCTGCTTCTGGTTCCTCTGTCCCCTCTGCCGTGACGTCCATGCCAGTGTTTTGAGTGGACTAGGTGGTGACAAAGGAGTGTATTCTTCCAATGTTGAAAAGGAAGAATCTGCAAGCCCAGCTCACTCATCCTATGTTGTCATTGAAGGTGAGGTTGCTGTCGTGCGCCACTCCAAGGTTTATGGTAGTCACTATTGCAGTACTACTGAACTCCAGGTCCTGCAGTTTCTCTTCCAGAAAATTGTGTACCTTTTAACAACATTATTTAAAATTGTGGATACATGTACTATGTGTCCTCCTGACCCACACTCAAAGAGTATTCATGACCAATATTTGAATCAATTACACAAGCCCAGGTTTTGTAGCCTTTATTGAAGGCTGTGCTGAAAGCAGTTAGTAGAGAGGGTGTATTTATTTTGTTATGCATACTTAGTGATTAAAACTGATTTTCCTAAATTGAATTGGTATACATTTACTTTGTAGATCTTTAATATTGTGCAGTCTTTTCTGTGAAATCATGTTCCCAGCAATTGTTGCTGTATTTCCAGTGTGAGGTGAGGTTTAGACAGGAAGTTCTGTACAGAAAGTGTCATTGTTGCTAGCAGAGCTTTGACCACACACCCATCATCTCTCCTTACATTCATCTGGAGTTTGTTTAGTGGAAGGGAAGGAGGAATTAATAGTTTGCAAGATTTCTTGCCATGCATTTTTTGTCTTATTACATTCTTCTGTTTTAATACTTGCTCTGCTTGAAGTATGACTTCTTGAAGTAGATTTTCGCCTTGTTGAATTTCTCTATTATTGTCTTAACATACCATGTCATGAAAATGACGTGGTATGTTATGTGACGTGGTAAACCACTGAGGTCTTACGCTTATACCTAGCAATTTCTTTCATGAAATTCAATCTTCAACATATCCAAAGTTGAGGATGGTGGCACTAACACCCCATTTCAATTTATGCCATAACTAAATTAATTGCATTTTTCATGAGCTAGTATATCTAGTATATCTTTGTCAATTATAATGTATTATACTTTTTTTATGGGAGCACAGTCTCTCATAACACTTACATAGACAAAAAATGTGTTTACTTTTTGAGATATGACCCCTTGAAAATGGCGTCACAATAAAGAATATCATATTTAAGGTCTGCTATCTTCAAAATGAATAATAGATTCATGTTTTTTTACACCAGATGATGATGACAACAGATCATGATGACAACAGATCATGCATTTAAAAATTTCTGATTTCATGCAACTTGGCATTTTTTAAGTCATGGCCCTCTAAATTTTAGAAGGCTGTAGCACAAAAAGAATAAGCTCAGATTTTCAAGATTTCTATTCCTCATCATTGCCTACAACCACACAAGAGATGCTTTGCTGCAGTTAATTTGAGTTAACACGGAATTGCCCTATAGCAGTGCCACTATGCAGTAAATATTTACCCCTAAATGGTACATTGTAATTTATACTTGACACACTGTTTTTCAGTTCTATCATAAACTCTGAACATAACAGAATGGTTAATATAAACTGAATGGAGGCAGGAGCAGATTGCTAATTATTCCAGTTCATGCAACAGGCCGTTCTATGAAGGCTTGCTATTGGCTGTGTCCTGGGTGCCATTGTAGATACGGCACCTGAATGGGCTGTGAATTAAACTGAGATCTAACTGAGCACCTAAGAATGCTGGTTACTCTTTGCTGAAAAATGGTCTTAGCTCATTATTCATGGCACTTGGGTCCTACTTTTTTGTGATCATCTCCTGAGTCAAACTTTGAGACTATTCTTAGGAGTAATACTGAGCGGCTTTAGACAAATCACCGTAGGTATTCCTCTGTAAAATGCACCAGTCAAAGCTAAGATCCAATAACATGAAAATGTCCATGGTTGTAAACTTTTTATTTATGATTTAACAGTTAGAAATGTACCATCTATCATTTACAAATAGATTGGTTCATGGCTAATTTGCAAAGCCTTATTGAAGTGCTGGCAAAAATAATGTATAAGCCACCAAGTAAAAAACACTTTCTGAATTATTCAGTGTACTGGTTGTATTTCTAAATCGCAATTAATATTGAAATCTGTATTTACAACATAAAGGAAATTTATTTTAATACCCTGATCATGAGTAATAGCTAAGTCTTCTTCATGCCTTGGCCTTGAGTCCTCATGAAGACCTGGACAAAATGAAAATAATATTATTTAAGGACATATCATAATTCATATGAACCAACCAGTGTGTAATTTTACATTTAACCGCTTTTTAGCAAGTGGTGTCATGTGGTAATTCGTACATCAATCTGTGGTGATGCTCTGATTCTTTTATCCAGTTATTTTCACATTGGACAAATTAAGAGCGTGTTATAATGGACACAATACGATGTATAATTATTCATTCATTATGATTAATTATTACTGGGGCAGGGCAAGACAGTTAAAACCCTATACTCTCCTATTTTGGAAAGCAAAAGCATACACCTGACTGATAATAATACAAACATGTTGGGCATTGAGAATAATAGAGAAGGTCAGTGGGTGTTGTGCATATGAGGTGGGTCACTAGGGACATTTTCTTTTGCCAATATATCTATTACATGGTGGAGAGGGCTGTGTGTCTAATACATGAAATATGCTGCAAATCTGATTCATAGAAAGGCAACAAGAATATATGTGTGCATAGGTGTAAGTATTCATGTACATGTACAGTGACCACCGTAATTCATTGGACAGTGACACATTTGTAGTCATTTAGGTTCTGTACTCTAGCAGTTGGAGTTTGAAAGGATACAATGACAATGAGGTTGAAGTGTAGACTGTCAGCTCTCAACAGATCAAAAGCACTCTCCTGGATATAGGTGTAGATGTCAAAGTCTACCATATGTGGACGACACCAGGAGAATTACAGAGGGTACACTACAAGATGCAAACCGCTGATATGACTGAAGAACAGAAAGGTGAGATTACAGTTTGCTGAAAAGCAAACCCCTTACCATTCATTCTTATGCTCACAATATTGCAGAACATCTCTTGTCAAATCCAGTCCAAAGGCATTTTGTGTCATTCCAATGTTTTTGCGATTTCGCATGAGATGGTAAATGATAGATACATAAGCTTTGCCCAGGGGTTGGCAATTCTAGTCCTGGAGGTCATGTTTGTGCAGGTTTTTGTTTTCAAAAATTACCCTGGCAAAATCAACTAATTGGCTGTATACACCACAACTGATTCACTCATAGATTAAATCACTGAAGAACGTTTCATATAGGGACACAAGAACAATCTCTTATCAACAAATGTAGCTAAAATACCAAATGGTGTAAATGTTAAGGCTAAATGCGAAGCTTGCAACTTGCTGTCTGTAAGCTTCATAATAGCTTTGTGCCGCAGAACACCAACCAACAACCCTTTTAACTTTTTTTTTCTTAAAATATCAATAAAACCAGCATACACAGGGGGCCCAGGACGGAGTTTGGGAACCACTGCTTAAAGGCTCCCTTCCTTTTTTGTGATCAAATGTTTTTATCCAACAAAAATGTTAAATCAGAATATTTTAATTAAAACCTCTTTTGCACTCAGCAGCCATACTTCCGGGTGCTTCAATGCTTAGGTTGACCGAAGGTGTGCTTTCCAGGATTCTTTTTTGAAGATCATGCTGAGAGACAGTGCTCACGAGCCCCACTGTGGCTGGCTCCAGTATAGGTCATTCAGACCTGTTTTAAATGTAAAGTAATGGTAGAATTGCATTCAAAATACAAAATGAATATTTTTTCCTGCAAGAAGATTTGTGGCAAACAATGTCCCGATTCTCATTAAGTTATTGTGTTATTAGGACAGGACAGTAATACTTTATACTTTTCATACCACGAGCTGTAGGCTATTCTTATGTGCGTACATGATAATTTAGCCTTTTCTCACTGATGGAGGTGTATGTTGTACATGGCTTGCAATATAATTTCCCATCCTTCTGTGAGGATATACTTCGCCTTCCAAGCTTTGACAAAGGTCTGCTTTTCTTCGTTCAGGTTTGGCTGTGCCTGTATGATCGCGTGGATCATTTTATGACATCAATTGGTTGTTGTTTGACTTTTTATATTCAACAGTAAATTTAGTTTGTTTCACCGTTGCAATAACGTACAGCAAGCTGGTTGTGCATTTGTGTTGAAAGTGGCTACAGAACGATAAGTGCAACTACATATCTTGCTGCACACGCATGTTGGCTAGTTCAGAGTAACTTTACAGAGGCAACAAAATAATATGTTGACATTTTATTAAAATGGGATTTTCCAGTTTGGTATGTCTTTATACACTCAGTGACCACTTTGTAAGGTATTTTGATACTTGTTTTTTTAGACTTATTTGTCTTCTGCTGCTGTAGCCTATCCTCTTCGAGGTTTGATGTGTTGTTTGTTCAGTGATGCTCTTCTGCATACCACTGTTGTAATGTATGGTTATTTGCATTACTGTCACCTTCCTGTCAACTTTGACCAGTCTGGCCCTTTTCCTCTGAACTCTCTCATTAATAACCTGTTTTTGCACGCAGAACTGCTGGATGGTTTTTTTCGCACAGTTCTCTGCAAACTCTGTTGTTCATGAAAATCGCAGGAGATCAGCAATTTCTGAGATACTAAAAACACCCTGTCTGGCACCAACAATCATTCCACCAACAATCAAGTCACTTAGATTGCATTTCTTCTCCATTCTGACATTTGGTTTGAAAAACAGCTGTATCTCTTGACCATGTCTGCATGGATTTAGTTTCTGCAACATGATTGGTTGATTCAATGTTTTCATTAACTAGCTGGAGTATTTCCTAATAAAGTGGTCACTGAGTCTATATTGTTATATATAAATGACAGGAAAAAGCGGTTGCCAAAGAAGGCAGCCAGAGGCCTCAAAATGGTTGCCGAGGGTAACCGTTAATGTTGAGCCCTGATCTTTTGAGTAGATCATTGAAAATTAAATGATGAGACTAGAATGGATGCATATCCCTGCCCTAGAATTGATGACGCTTTGGATAGCCTAACTAATGTCTGTTGGTTTTCCAGTCTTTACCCGGCTAGTGGAAACTGGCATGGAGAGGTTGATCCTAAGGACAAGCGCTTTACACAGCAGGGCCTTGGTGTTGGCAGATCCATCTTTGTACCATCTTTGTCTATATTAGACATTGTAATATACACTCACTGAGCACTTTATTAGGATAACACTGGGTAGGGCCTCCCTTTGCTCTCAGAACAGCCTCAATTCTTGGATTCCACAAAATGTTGAAAACATTCCTTTGAGACTGTGTTCCATGTTGACATGATTGCATCATGCAATTTCTGCAGACTTGTCAGCTGCACATTCATGATGTGAATCTCCCGTTCTACCACATCGAAAGGTGTTCTATTGGATTCTGATCCGCTGACTGGGAAGGCCACTGAAGAACATTGAACTCAATGTTAATGAAACCTTTCTGAGACAAATCTTTCTTTGTGACATGTGCATTATCATGCTGAAAGTAGCCATTAGAAGATGGGTACATTGTGGCCATGAAGGGATGCACATGATCAGCAACAATACTCAAATAGGCTGTGTCATTCATGCGATGATTGATTGGATTTAATGGACCCAGTGTGCCAAGTAAATATTCCCCACATCATTACACCACCACCACCAGTCTGGACTGTTGACACAAGACAGGTTGGGTCCATGGATTTTTGTGTTGGTGCCAAATTCTGACCCTACCATCTGTATGCCTTAGCAGAAATCAAGATTCATCAGACCAGGCTACATTTTTCCAGTCTTCAACTGTCCAGTTTTGCTGAGCCTATGCCCACTGCAGCCTCCGCTTTCTGTTTTTGGCTGTCATGGTTTGCCTTGTGTCACACCCCCCTGCTGCATTTTAACATTTTCCCCTTATGCCTTCCAACAGGTTGATTGGTGGACATGGTCCCTCCACAAGGGAGCGAGTTTAATTCCGGGTTAAAGGAGCTCCAGTGTTGCTGCTTGGGGGCCGTAATATCACACCTGTCGTAGGACAGACGGTTTTTGTTGTATTTTTGCACCCGCAACATTGCTATTCTGACTACATGCAACACTACAGTCATACTGATCTCTCATACCCCATAATAACTTACTTAGAATAAATAATTGGTTATCTCGTAAGCCTGTTGTCGCATGTCTCATTTTCCTGTTCATGACTAGAACGAGCCAGTCGTAACACTTGATGGCATTACCTCTTAGAGCCACTAGAGGCTGTCACATTCAGGTCTCCCTCGTGCAGTGGATAATCACTGATTGCATGAGGATTGGGTAATCAGGGAAGAGGTTTACCAGATCTACATAAGCCCAGTCTTTCCTTGACTCACTGCTTGTTTGTAACCTCTTCATTGAGCTTTGGCACTGTTAGTTTTTTATTTTTGTTTGTGCACAAATGTCAGGTGTGGATGGAGTAGTATCATTTACCCGTGATGATATTGGATCATGTATCATCAATCCTTCATCATCTTAGGGGAATGAGGACGGTCTAACTCACCTTCACGTTCACATTTTATTTTTGGTGCACAAATGTCAGACAGGACAGTTGTAAGACTTTGATTGATCCCATTCCATTCCATTTGGTTGATCATTAATAAAGTGCACTACTTTTCACATGTTGGAAAATAAAGCTTATGTCAATAACTGTATTATTTTTTTTGTTAACAGCACGTTTTGTGTTTATTGTGGTTGCCAATAATTCTCGAGCCCACTGTAAGTGCTATTGAGAGATTTATCATGTTCCCATTTTTATAGCTTTCAGAACACATTATATAAATACAAAATCTGATGGAGAATACCACATGACCCAGACTGAACATAAATAAAGCTTCTGCTATACAGATACTACTGCACATACTATTTATGTCAATGTTTGGTACATACAATATACTACCTCTTTCAGTTGCAGTTATTTCCTTTTATGAGGAAAAAAGTTCCAACTCCCACTCCCAGCAGACCCAGGGTCAGTCCGATTCCACAGAACACTGTTGCTCCCATGTCTGATTCAGTGTTGGCTTCAGGCTCTGTGTGAAGAAAGGACTTTCATTCAGGCAAAATGCATCCATGAATAACTTAGTTGTAAATTTTCTAACAATAATCACTGTATATAGAGAGCCTTTCAAGTAAACCAATTTTAATAAATTTCCAAATACACATTGTGCAAAAGTGCTAGTGATGTCTGGGTTCAAGTGATGAATATAGCGGCAAATCAGCAACAAATCATGCAAGGACAAAAATGAGACCTTCCTCGCGATTAAAAGGCACCTGTACATGTGAGCATTTTCTCCACACAAGCAAGAGCTACTCACACACAGGATTATTCTCGCCACATGAGTAAAAGGCATACAAACACAAGTATTACAGTACATAGGTAGCTCCTGCACACAAGTGAAGTTCAGACTTCATACTGTAGGCTAATTACCAGTAAACACATATAGTGACCGACTTGTATGCCCGTTTAACTATGAACTCATGGGTCACAGATCTATGTGCGAATAAGAGGTGGGAGAGCTGGACGAGGGCCTTTCAGGGCCTAAAGTATCAAAATGAATTTAAGAGATGTCAAACACTAAATGGGGTCAAATTGACCCCAAACATAGGAGGGTTAAATAAGAGCAACATTTGTGGATAATGTAATCAACATTGAGCTAACAATGGTTGACGTGGCATGAGGATTACAACCAAATCTGAGCAGATCAACAGTTGCATCAATTATACATGTCTTATAGAGGGAGAGCTGGTAACTATGACTGTAACCACAGAGCAATGAACAATTTACAGTATACTGTACCACATACATCAACTGCTGTACATACAGGTTGCATTCACATTGTGTTCACATTACATATAACTACTATCATGGATTTTTGGTTTTACTGAACACTATAGGGTTGGGAGAAGACCATATGCTTGTGGCAGACAAGCAACATTTACAGCTGAACAGGGGACTGCTGCTGTAAACATAATCCTTGAAAACGAGACCCTCTAGCTGAAAGACACGAAAGACAAAATATCACGACTGTCTGGCCACAGTCTATTAAAAATCAAAAACTGAAATCTAATTTACAGAAGTATTCAGACCCTTAGCAGTGGCACTCCAAAGTGTGTCTGTTTCAGTGGCAGTGACATAGGCGGTGCACTCAGCTGCACTGGGGCCCGTGGTTTAGGAGGACCCATGTCTTTCCGTGTCTTATATCAGTATGTCCGTTTTTTACAGGTCTTTATATTTTAACCACTCACTGGAAAATAACATTTGCTGTGACGTTGTTGTGGGTTGATATATCGTTAAATAAGCAAACTCATCTTGTTCATAGTTATTTAACTTTCTTTGCAGAATAGTCTGTGATCATACCAAAGGTGCTATGTATAAGTAGTTTAACACATCGAGGTGTAAATACCAGGAAATAAAAGCTGAAATTCTGAAATCTTGTCTCGTGTTCATCTTTTTATCTCAACCCCAAATGTATTCAGTATATTGCAGAAACAAAGGCCTTGCTGTTCCAATACCTTTGGAGGGGACTGTATATGTTATAAATTAATTTAGTTCTGTGCATATTAAGTGATATAACTGGGAGCATCTTCCACTTAGAAGTAACATCTCCTGTATTTCAAAATACTGTCGCAGCAGGCCCACAGTCCTACATAATCAGACTGAATTCAGCTGTATGTAACTGTCACTTGTAAACATCTCTCAATATCATCTGTGCTTAATTACAAGTAATTACTTGACGTACAGGACTGGATTGGTTGTTTGGCAGGTTGCTTGACTAAATGGCTATTGACCGCTTGTTGACAGAGGACTGAAGTACATGCAATAACAAGAACAAAGGACATGCATGATTCATACGACAAGTCGGGACCACTTGTAAATTATGTTCCTACCTAAGAACAAATTCTAAATGCCATTAATGTAATATAATTATTGTAACAGGTACATAGTTGTCTATTTTCTTCCTATAACCTTTGCTAAACTTACCTCATGGCTTTTCTCATAACCATTTAAAAAAACTGACTTTATTCGATTGACACATATAACTCATTGTTTGCTTGCTTGTATTAACGTTATATGTTTTTTATTCATTAGTATCGCCTGCACAATGCCTTTTCCTAACATGGTGCACCTTCTTTAACCATTAAAATGTTAATTTACTTCCACATTCTCTCATTGTTTTATATACTTATTATTATGCTTTTGTTCAAACCCTTTTCCCCCCAAAATTGTTAATTGCATGGCTACCACGTGTACAAACCACCTTGGGTGATTTGGAAATAAATAATTGGGAGGATATTCTGGGCCCTTTACCACTGCATGCCATTGCCTTAGCATCCATTTTTACAAACCTATAATTAGACTTACCCATTGAGGCCCTGAAACTGTTTTATGTACCATATAGTAGCTAATACTGAGAACATATACGAATCACAGGGAACAGGAATTGAAGTGTGAAGTGATCAATACAGACTGTTTCACTATGTTATGAATGTTGTGTACCAATATGCATTTTGTCAAGAAGATTCCAAAATGTGTCCTAGCACTAATTTTCCATTACACTAGATCCTCACCCCAGATCTTGGTTAGGGGATATTGAAGCCCCTTGTGCTCCACGGTGCAGGAGTAGACATCCCCCTCCTCAGGAGTGATGCTCAGAGTGGAGAACTGTTGAAAGGTAAAATCAGGGTTGGGATAGTAGCGGCTTAGAGTCACTCCATCCTTCACTTCAGCATTATTCTTGGTCCACTTCACTTTGACAGGAGCGGGATAGAAATTGTTCACAAAGCATATCAGGATGTTTTTCTTCCCCAGCTCGAGTTCTTCCATTGCATAGACTGTGCTCTCAGGAGGATCTGTGGAATGATGAATCCAGGTCATATCCCAATTTTCACATCAAACCCAGTAAGCAATCATCATTTGATCATCAATATGGGCACCACAACAATTTGGTCATGTGATTGAAATTCATGAATTCAGGTTTGCAGGACCCAGTGTTAACAAATCATTCAATCATCAGGTTTTGCAGTGTTAAATAATAAATGGAACATCCTAGAAACCAAGTCAATTCCACTAAAAGCTCAAAGAGTCGTCATGACATTTCACTTTTCAGGTAAAGTACAGAAAGAGAAAAACTACAGGGATCAGGATCAACATTGATGCTAGCTATGCACCAGCATTAAATTGAGTTATGCACTGTTTAATGGACAGGGGAGATTGACGTTTCAATGCCAAACAACGTCTTCCTCAGACTCTGACAAAGTGGGCATGACAAAGTGCATTACTCTGAGCTCTGTCACCACCGTCTCTTATTTTGTCTCTTGTCCCTGTGAAGTTGTCCTGGTAAGGAATCCACTCTCACAGTCCATTTGTCCTGGTTGTTGAGCACCTTTTTTAGCTGACTTGTAGTGCATTGGGTGTTTTCCTTTATGGTGGTAATTATACTGTATATTGTATGGTTATCAACCTCTCACACTTAACGTGTCACTGAAGGAAGTGTGTGCCAAACTGAAAGCTGGAATTTTGCAGTTAACAATGGGTAGGCCATCAAATATTACATGGCAGGAATGTCTAAAGTATTTTATGCATTTTTGCCTAATTTGCCTGATTTTAATATAATGCAGTAGAACATCCGGGCTAATCTTAACTTAAAGGAGCTCCATCATTTATTATGGTACTCAGAATAAAAGAACAACAAATAAAAAATGTTAAATAACCATTCCATTCCAAAATAGGGCTTTTACATTTTTTTATGATTTAAGTTTTGAAATGGGAATATATGATGATAAATATAAGGTACAGTGTGATGAGTCACCTCGTCTTGTCATAAGGTCTGTTGTATGTAAGATATGGAGTTGAAAAATTGAATGTATGGAGACATTTGACATTGACCCAACATCCATTTTGACATACTGATCCAAAAGCATACTGTAGTTATAGATGATAAATGCCTTTATTTTGTATTACTTTAGCTGTGTGCACACACCACAATTACAATTCAAACAATGATAAATTCGGTTGGTGTCAGAAATGATGAGTTCTTACCTATTGCCTCAGGTGGGTCATTTTCAGATTTGACGGACACATCCAAGTTATTAAGGCAGATAGCATGATTCGCCTGTGCGGATTCATACCAGCTTTCGGTAAACTTATCAGCAAAGTCAGGCAGGCTAAGAATGACCTCTTTGTTTTTAAAGTCGACATAAAACATCTCATCTCCATCCAACTGCACCTCATCCTCTGGAGCAGTGTCATTGGTCTGGCAGGCTCTAACAGCGATATTTATATGAGCTAAAAGAGAGAAATATAAAAAAAATGTAAACCTTGCATTTTCAGCGATTGCGCATGCAAATATCCGTATCACATGCTTAGACCCCCTCCTTCTCTCTCCTCTTTGTCACATCATCCATAAGCATGTTTTAAACTCTTACTGATATGCTGATGGTATTCAGAAATGTCAGCACCAAATCCACCGCTGCCCTTCCTCCTCACACACTCCTAGCATGTATTCAAATCATACAAAATTGGATGTCTACCAATTTCATGATGCTAAAATTTGGCAACACGGCATTATTGCTGCTTGCACCAAAGTCCAGCCTTCTGTTTTGCTATTGATAACATCGTTTTTTTCAGAATCCTTAACTTTATAACTAACCGCATTCTTTCACCTTGGTGCTTGTCCTTCCTCCCCCAGTCTGACCGATGCTGAAACTCTCTTACATGCAATCATTTCCTCCCGCTTAGATTAACAACACCCTTTTCTCCATGAATGCCAGTATGTCTAAAACTAAACTGCCAGGTAGGCTCCTATCACATCGTGAACACATTACTAACTGTCCACCAATACAAGTTCTTCATTATCTTGCTCCACCCTTACCTCTCCAAATTAGTATTTCCCTATACTCTCACTCATACCTTAGGTTTTCTGCAAGTGGCCTGTTTGTGGTCCCTAAAATCATACTATCCACTACAGGTGGTATTTTGCTCAACCTTTTACATTTCCTTACAACCTCGTATTTAAAACCATATTTATTGTTCACAGTGCATTCAGTCTACCGTTACATTGCTTATCATAATAATTCATTATATTCACTTTTACTTTACATTCATCATAGGCTTTTCAGGCTTTATCCTCCAGACAAACATGAAGCTACACATTCGTACAAACACAAAATGTAAGTGCTCTAAATGACCCACAAAAACATCATAGTTAAAACAGGCAGTATTTTAATTGTAGGGTATGGATACATGGTGCTTCTTCATTGCTGAACCTGGAGCTTTTCATTGTTATTTTGTGTCTCATGGTTTGAGCCCCATTTGAATTTTGAGAGAAGCCATGGATATACACATACGAAGTTGATCCACATACATTTTGAGTTGAAAATTAATTTAAAAATTAAATGTTACAGCACTTACCCTCAACTTTGGCAAGGACATAGACTGCTCCCAACAGCACAGCTGTGAATATGGAGTGGTTCATTTTCAACTTCAGACAGCACAGACTGGCTCTGCTCTGGTCCTGTGTCTTTTGTGAATGTGCAGCAGCTTGTGTATACACAGAGTAGCATATGTGTGAAGTGAAACCACTGCCTGACCCCCATGTAGTGTCATTCTTTATTCACACATAACCAATCAAAAAAAAGGCTGCCAGTTGCTAGGGAAGTTAATTTCTTTGAACGCATTTGAACAGAGATTTGCACTGTGTTATTTCAATGGATTATCTGTATTACTAAATATTAATTATATTCCTGGAACTCCACAGTTTTTGGTTGACAAATGGCTCTGGTTTTACTCTAGAATTCCGCTTGTGCAGTCAGTAAAGTGTCACTGAAACTCATTGTCTCAGTTGCATTTATAACAATTCCGCAATGTTTACGCCAGAAACCGATCTGCAATGGAATGGGGACCATTCTGGATTTTTGCACCTTGTAAAATGTTCAAAAACATTTGGTGAAAATATTATCAACCATTAATTATAAACCCTTAATGTGAACATGTGAGATACAGACTGAGCCTTAAAATAAAAAATAAAAAACAGACGGCATTACCTATTACCAGGGAGATATTTTTATGAAGTAGGGAGGACAATAATGGACTGCGCCACGAGGTGCAGCAGTGCCACCTATTGATATTTTATATAGAGATTATTTCAAACTGTTTATTACAATGGCAAGAGAGAAGTGTGAGAAGCTCACAAATGTGACCTCAATGTAATAAAATCTAAAGCAGGGTTGTCAAACTAAATTCCCAGGGGGTTGTAGTGTATAGGTTTTTGATGGTTTCTTTCAATCAGCTGCCAATTAAGGCCTCAAGAAACAGGTGTGTGGATTCTTCCAGCAATCAATGAACTACCAGTGCTGAGAATACCCTGAAGCCCTCCAGGACTAGAATTTGACAACTACATCTTTTGCAGAATTCACTGGAGATAGTGAATTACTGCACTTTGTCTCCTAAGCTGAATCTTATAGTTTTCACATTGTATTATTTTGACCTTTTTTAATTTATTTGACCTCAATTTAATCACTAAAATATAATTTGCAATGGAAACCTGACATGACAGCAGCTATAAGCCAGTAGGCTGCACAGAGATCACATAAAAAAATAATCAGAATTCAATCAAACAGATAAAATAACTTAACAACCATTGATAAATGAGCATAATATAGATATACCATTTTTGTGGTGTTGGTTTGTTGGTTTCACATAATTCAACACACATATTGATACTGTATGCCCCCAGTTCTTTTTTTTCCCAAAGTCCTTTCTCCGAGACCTGAACATGAACAGTAATTACTGCAAACAAATGCATACTTTTTATTGCAGTTCCCTCTTGAATGTTCACCCCCATTATTGATGGTACTGTGTTGCATAGTCAATTAAAAATATATTTAAACAGAATTGTTTTATATTACTATTTAAATAATGCTGAGTAATGGAAAGGTTCAAGGCAGGGAATGCTTTATGTTGTAATGGGGGGACTAATGGGGGGACAGCGGTTTCTGTAAAAGGGTAAACTATATAGTCAGGTGGGTTACTTACACGGGGGGGGTGGACTTTTCATTCTATTAGTACATGTACAAATAACATCCCCAAACCACTGTGCATTCTGTCCAATCCGTATTGCAATAAAAGTACCATCATGTGTTGTCAGGTGATGTGCTCTGAAAAACGGATACCAATGAAATTAATACTAGTTCTACTGAGAGTTAAGGAGTTTCTCACTGTACAAATATCTTGTTTCAGTTTTGTTTCTGGATTTCTAAACTTGTTACCATTTCAGATAAAGAAGTATAATGAAATATTTAAGAAAGGTCTGGGTGGACGCTAGCATTATAAATTACTGCTAGAACTTACTTTTATTTCAGCATGGTATTTATTTATTTAATAATTGTATTTGTTGAGAACATTGAAAAGATCAAATATAGAGGCTACAGAAAGCACTGATACTTTTTCTTATCTACACACCACATTCTACATTTAGTCTCATGCTGGCCATTTTTTAAGTTTGTGTTGAGGGTTGTCTTTAGATTTTTTAATTCAACAAGACAACGATCCCAAACACACAAGTAAGCAAGCAATATCTTGGTTCCAGGCAAAAAGGATTGAGGTAATGGAGTGGCCAGCTCAATCCCCCGACCTCAATCCCATTGAAAACCTGTGGGGTAATTAAAAATGCAGTTTCTGAAGCAAAACCCAAAAAATTCACAGGAACTGTGGAATGTAGTTTGTTCATTCTGGGCTGAAATACCTGTTTATAGGTGCCCAAAGTTGGATGACTTGATGCAACGCAAATGCACAGCAGTTATCAGAAACAATGGTTATGCAATTAAATATCAGTTCAGTAATTTAAAGTGAAGTTAAATCTTGAAAAATGTATTCAGTTTGAAGAGAAAAAAAAACACTGCACATTCGCTAATGCTTTGATTTGGAATTGAATGTGTAATGTTTCCACTACATTTTAAATATTGAACTAAAAGCAATTTAAAAATATTTGCACTTTATTCACTTTTTTTAACGCACTGCTGCTATTTATTTGAACACTACTGTATCTGTCTGGGCGGCACGGATGGTGCAGTGGGTAGCACTGCCGCCTCACAGCAAGGAGGTCCTGGGTTCGAATCCCCGTCGGCCGGGGCCTCTCTGTGTGGAGTTTGCATGTCCCCGTGTCTGCGTGGGTTTCCTCCGGGTACTCCGGTTTCCTCCCACAGTCCAAAGACATGCAGGTTAGGCCGATTGGAGAGTCTAAATTGCCCGTAGGCATGAGTGTGTGAGTGAATGGTGCGTGTGCCCTGCGATGGACTGGCGACCTGTCCAGGGTGTATTCCTGCCTTTCGCCCAATGTATGCTGGGATAGGCTCCAGCCCCCCTGCGACCCTGATCGGGATAAGCGGGTTCAGATAATGGATGGATGGATGGATGTATCTGTCTGGAGCTGTTGGCAGGGGAAAGGGAGTCTGTTGAAATAGCAAGGGGGCAAAGTACAATGTGATCAGAGTGACCAGGAAATCTCTGTGAAAAAACCTCTGCTCAGTTCCAGCGATGGTATGTTTATTTACTATATTAAATATTAAATATATGTACTTAATTTTAGATACATGCTATACGATTACCACACCCCTCTGCCTACCTACTATACACTTCATTTACAATCCATTTATACAACTGAATATTAAATGAAGCAATAATACAACATAAGTGTTGCATAATTTAAGTTTTTACCTTAGTGGGCCTTAATGACATGTGTGTTAAAATATTAAACTTAGCAGATGCAATGCAATTATATATATTTTTGGTAAAATTCTTATGCACAAGCTTATTGAGCATGTTTTGTCCCCAATTCATATCACTTTTGAATGTTATTTATCTTTTAATTAACAGCCCCCTGTGACTCAGACCATCAACCTTGCAGGTACCAGTATATACCATGTATACTATGTATGTACCATAACCACTACGCTACAGGCTAGAACACTACTGCCCTTTAGTGGAAAGATTTGCAAAAAGAATATGCTGAATTGTAATTGCTAAATGTGTACAGTCATGCAATTTTGTGGTAAGCCACAACTGTCTTTTCCAGCTTCTGAAACAATCAACATAAATATAATCCTTTTTTTTTTTTACACTTTTTAAAGGAAATAATTGTGTGTATCCCCTTATTTGAATATAGTCAGAGTAGGGGCAGCCAAATCAAATGGCCTACAGCCTTGTGGCTAATTTGCCTGACTGGGACCTGGGGGGTTGGTGGTTCAAGCTCCAGTGTAGCTTCTGGACCCTTGAGCACCCTGGACTCCCACATTGCTCCGAGACAGATTGGCCCAGGCTTAATCCAATCAAGCTGCTTTGTAAGTTGTTTGAGATGCTTTGGATAAAAGCGCCCCCTAAATATCTAATGTCTTTCTCCAATTCTCTAGTCTCATTCCCAAAGACTCAAGTGAAATTTAAGGAAGGGAAAGAAACTAAGCTCTTCTACCACTCCTCTCAGGGTACAGAAACTGCACGAATCAGGGTAATTCACGATTCATGATCTCCTCCAGTCAGGTAATGCTGGTAACATTAACAATTTAATTTATGTGTGGGGCGACATTGGCTTGGCAGTTGGAGGGTTGCAACCCGACACTGGGTGTGTCGAAGTGTCCCTGAGCAAGACTGTCACTTCCTTAAATTTCACTTGAGTCTATGGGAATTAAATTAGAGTTCTCTTAAACAGTTACCTTCCACTGATGTGTGAAGCAGTGAAGTTCCAATAAATTATATCTGTACCATTATAGCAAAATACAGTAGTTAAGACTGTGATGTCCCTTGCTCCCCTTTTTGTTCATTTTCTTTCCCTTTGTTTTGCAGGAGCTGGCCAGGGTGAGGTAGCGCTTTTAATTGTAAGCACCTGGCTGGATGATTATGATTCTTAAAGGATCATTCTTATGGACATGTGCATGCTTGACAATTGTGTAAAATTTCCCAATGGCAATCATTTAAAAATAAACCGTAACCATTTAATGAAATCATCTTTTAAATATTATTTATTTTACTTTACAGATTTTAAGTTATTATTTGTACTTGCTTCGTGGTGTTATAAGGGGACCACTGCCATCTAGTGGTTACTTGTGATTATTACAATACACAGAGAAATCAGACAATTACTACTAGTTGACTTAACTGCACCTTTAACATTTCCCTGCAGATTTATTGGTAGACAAAATTATTCTTTAAACTAAGACATATTGTTCATCTATTAATCTGGGCTCAAAAAACAAATACCCAGGCATCATAAAGTAACCAAACTCAGTTGATGTATTCCACTAGATACAGTCCCGGCCAAAAGTTTTGTCGCATGAGTGGACAAAAGTGAGAATTGCTAATTACCCAACTCTTAATTAGCTAATACAGTTAGGAAACAACACAAATTAATCATAAGTGTCTAAAGTTCATTTAGATACTAGCAAAACAAAAATTTCATAGATGCTTATAAGGTTTATTGCTTGATAATGATGAACAAGCCAGTTTCTACCTGGACAAAAGTCTTGTCGCAAATCAAATTATAATCAATACATTTTATCTTTCTCAAAAAGTAAATAAAATACCAAATGAGAAATCAGGCTAGTATTTCATCATGGACTATCAGTTAAGAAATTAATATCTTGTATCGGTTCCTTTGGCCTGCAGAACAGTTGCCATCCGGTTTGGCAGAGAGTCGTAGAGCTTGTTGATGAAGTCCTCGGGGATGGCATGGAAGGCCACCTTGCAGGCATCCCAAAGCTCCTCCAAGTTTTTTGGCTTGGTCCTCCAAGCTTCCTCCTTCATTCTTCCCCAGATATGCTCAATAATATTTATATCTGGAGACTGTGCTGGCCATCCCTGAAGGACCTTGATCTTCTTCCCCCTGATAAACTTCATAGTGGAACCTGAGGTATGGCAAGGAGTTCCATCCTGTTGAAATATCTGACCCCTCTTGTAGTTGGGAATATACTGGGAGGCAGGAATCTGTTGATATTTGGCACTGTCAATGTTACCATCCACCTTACAGATCTCCCTGGCACCTCCGTATTGGATGTAACCAAACCATAATCTTTCCACCTCCAAATTTGACTGTCTTCTGGGTGAACTGTGAGTCCAGACGTGCCCCAGAGGGTCGTCGACAATATTGGCGGTGCTTGGGATGGAGCTCAACTGACTGACAGGTGTTGCTGGCGTCCACTCCTCCTGGAGCTGTGAGGCGGTTGACACGGGGCTGGCTTTTGACAGTCGGACCAGCAAGCTGTCGTCTCGAGCAGTTGTCTTGCGTGGTCTGCCCGACCTGGGTCTGTCATGGACGTAGCCAGTCTCTTGGTAGTGCTTGCGAATCCTCTCCACCTGCCGTTTAGACACATTGAAGATGTCTGCAACTTCAGCAGGAGACTTGGACTTGAGATTCTTGATGATCAGCTTTGGTTTCTGGTTTGATCTTGGGCATGTTGACAGAAGCAATGTTGAGCATGAACTTGATGGCTTAAAGTGTCAAATTTCTGCTTTTATAGCTCAAAGTTACCTACAGCTGACTAATCAAGCCCCTTGTTTGTTTCTTCCTTATTCACTGTGTCCTAGAAATTGGAGTTGGCCATTGCGACAAGACTTTTGTCTGGCCAAAACTGGCCTGTTGATCATTATCTTAAGCTGTAACATTTACTAACTATTTTGAAATGTCATTTTGCTAGCTTCTAATAAACTTATGATTCATTTGTTTCCTAACTTTATTAGCTAATTAAGAGTTGGGTAATTAGCAATTGTCACTTTTGTCCACTCATGCGACAAGACTTTTGTCCGGGACTGTAGACAATTCAATAGACAATTTAAAAATAACCACTTTTGAACCGCAAACAATTTAAACATGTCATCTTAGTGCCCACAGACATATAATAAATGCTACTTACTGCACATCTGATATTCTTGTGCTAATATAGCAACCCTAACACCTATACCCAGTCCCGATAAACACACAAGAGCAAGGTTTAAATAACACTTCTCTTTAATATGTAGTCTTTCTCTGAGTTTTGTCAGTTTTGGGTAATTTTCATAGAAAGTAATCTACGAAAATAAGAAAAGCAAAATGCAGAAAAAAGAAGTAACTTTCACTTGGTAGAAACATGCTGCTCAGAAAAATGTACAATGTTTTTTAATAAAATGGTTAGCACTTTCATACCTTTTATTTGTACATATATTCCCTCTGGGGCCTGAATCTGTACATCACATAAAATGTCCCATACCTTTAAATGGGCCATAAAAATAAATTAAAATGTTTGCTCACACAGGAACATTTCCACTTGCTAATTTCTTCTATCTTCAGGGTAATTCTGTACACCCCTAGTCCCATCAGTGCTCCTGTTTCTGGCTCTTACTGTTCAGCCACTACTGTCCTGATGAATGTGCCGCTATACAAACAGGTATCATACCTCATCCATGAAGTGAGACCAGCAAAATTCAAGAAAGAAATGAATAATAATTGCATCTTCTGCAAGGCTATGGTCCAATTCCCATGGCCAACACATAGTGTACATGGAAACAGTCACAGATATGGTGGCAGCTGTGTTTAACTCAAAGCAGTAATATAGTCGTTGCCAAACCTGAAACAACTCTTAACTTCACACAATATGTAAATATTCAGTGGAGGGGGAACAACACAGGGACTCAGATTACTCCAAATGGATGTTAGTCAAAGAAAAAATAAACATTTTCACAAGTACATATTGCAAAATGCTATGGAACCCCTGTAAATGGTCATCTGAAACACTGTCAGCATCTTATAACTACAGAACATCAGTCCAATGCCATGCCATCCTGTAAGCCAATGCATATCCTGCCCAGTCTGAAGTTCAACTGCTATGGGAGACACTGTACATGTGGTATTGGTTTGAAAAATTGGTGTATATGTGTGTAATACAATGAAAACTCCTGTTTTCAATGTTTAAGATGTATGTGTGGTCGTGCCAGTGTAGTTTTCCTTGCCTTTTTGATTGGCATTATCATAAAAGCACCTTTGGTGAGACAGACCTCTTCCCCTTGTGACCCTTTTGTTATGATTTACCGTTGGTCGTAATAAGACTCACTACCTCACTACACCAGGAATTTAATGCTGTTTTGATGTTTCTGCAACACAGGGGTTATTCAAGAGACCTGAAGGACTAAAGTCTATATGAGGGCGAGATGAGAGGCGTTAATTGTAAAGCACTTTGGAAAAAACACTATGTAAATGCAGTCCATTTACAATGAACCATATACCATAGAATCCTCTGTAGTGCAAACTTTACTGCTTCATGGACAGTACACATATACTGCCCTCCATCCCTTCATTCTTCAGTTACCCCCTTTGGGGATTTTCTTAAAATGCTTCTTTATAAAAGAAAAATACAGTAATTTATTTGTACACAGTGAAGGAAGGAATAAACTTGATTCGGCAGTGGATGAGATGCGCTGTCCGGCTCATTCTTACAGCGCTTTAGGACAGCCTATTTCCCTCCCTCTCTCAGCTAGGGCTGTGGCACTGCCTAGGGCTCTCCCCTTTCTTCTGAGTGCAAGACTTCACCCAGAGTCTGAGACACTGGTGTCCGAGGAAGACGAAGAGGAAGAATCTGAGCTGCCACTCCACTGGGCTTCTCCGCTAACAGAGCCACATACGGGGGCAGAAAAGCTGTTCGTACATAAAGCATCACATGTTACATTACAGGACCCAAATACAAATGTCAATTTAAAACTGAATCACTGACCACTGTAATAGTTAAACATAGTTTACTGTACTAAAGCAGGCATACACTATGGCTGCTGAAAAATGGCCCTCAGTGGAGCTGCTTTCTTTTTTACCTGACAGATCATTGATTGAATGTTGCCAGCTCCAGACCAGAGATCCGACTCTCCTTGTGTCTCAGGTCCAATTCAGTCCCTGAAGAATAAAATCTAGCAGCAATACTGGGCATGGGGGTCAGATTTGAGGACCTATGCACTACGAGGCGTGTCTAGTATTGAACATCGTATAAAAAGCTTAAAACTGTATGAAAAATGAAAATAGAGCGCAAGTCAGATTCTATTTTGAAAAGAAAGAAAATGGAGGGACAGAACATTCTAAAAGTGTGTGAGAGAGGAAGAGAGAGGCCTCACCCATGGTTTTCGGAGGCTTCTTGGCAGAATTGAGCTGGCCACGGACATCCCGTAGTCTCCTCTCCAGTTCCCTCTTCTTTTCCAGAGCCAGCTCCTCCCGGGACTTCCCACTGCCCACCTTCTTCCCCACTGCACACTTAGAACAATATGGACTAACCACTAGGTTTGTCAAAAGACCCCGGAATAGGGGTGTATTTAATGGACAAAAACTATGTGATAGCCTCTGCTTTGCGTAGTACATATTGCTGTACCAAGGTATTTTTTTTTTTGTGGACCATCAGTTTAAAAAGGCAAATGTAAAACTGTTAACAAGGGACCTTGATGCAGAGGTAACCGTTTCTGGAGAAAATATACGAAATATATGATGCATAGAGTATGTTACAGGGTCTGCTATGAGCATGCTCAGTGTATGTTACAGGGTCTGCTATGAGCATGCTCAGTGTGAGTATGTTACAGGGTCTGCTATGAGCATGCTCAGTGTGGGTATACTACAGGGTCTGCTATGAGCATGCTCAGTGTATGTTACAGGGTCTGCTATGAGCATGCTCAGTGTGGGTATACTACAGGGTCTGCTATGAGCATGCTCAGTGTGAGTATGTTACAGGGTCTGCTATGAGCATGCTCAGTGTGGGTATACTACAGGGTCTGCTATGAGCATGCTCAGTCTGTGTAACTGGCCAGGTACCTGTGCAGGGTAGAGAGCACAGCGGAATGTCTACCTGCGTACTCACCTGGTCCTGCAGCTCCTCCAGACGGTGGGCTCTCTCCTCCTCGCTGTCCGAGCTGGGCCTGCTCTCTGTCTTGCTCTCGCTGCTGGGCTTGCTCTGTGAGGAAGAGGAGGAGGGGGAGGGGGAGGAAGAGTGTACTGCTGACATGCCCATCCCACCACCCAGGGACATGGGGGGAGTCTCCGCCACCAGCTCATCTGGCGATGAGGAGAGAGGCAGTGTCAGTACTGCCTACATATCCCAGAATTCTCAGGAATCTTCACAATCGGATATACCCTGGTAGTTGGAGAGAATTACTAACAACTAAGCAGGGTACATTGCACAGGTTTTCATATGAAATACGATTATGTTTTGATGTAAACTTTCAATATTGTGATTGAGTTGACAATGATAAAGGATGCAGAAAAACCCTACTACGACAATGAAAGACTGTTTTTAGTACCTACATTCATAAAACATTTTTATTAGAGACAAGGCTATAAATTTAAAACAATTTGGCAAATTATCTTAATCCATGAAATGCAAATGAAAATTATCATTACTGTTCCACATTCTGGCTGTATTTCCAGACTTTCCAGAATTGACAAAAACTATTCATTCTAATCATCGGGCATTCTTTCTGTGAAGTACGTTGTGCTGTCGGTTTAGACACTTTTTCCACAAGGATAAATATTTGCAACGTGATGCCAGTTCACCAGACGGGCAAAAATGCATCAGCCAGTAGTCAGACTTTGAAGCAGTTGCACACCAGGGTTCACGTCCTGGACCTACCAAAAAACGGTGCTGGGGGGAGCGGCGGAATTGTCTCGCTGCTCCGAGGGCAGGGGGAGGGCCTCGGCAGGGTTAGTAGGACCGCCATATATATAGCGCCACCCTCGGAATCACAGTCACAGGCTAAAGATGCATCTTGGAGAACTCATGTCGTTCTACAGATCACAAGATCTCACCAGGCCGCCAAGAAATGAGGACTTTGGCAATTGGAACAGATAGGGTACAATTGCTAACCAAAATGGGGAGGGAAAAGGAAAAGGAATCAGCCATTAAATTTGAATAATTCAAACTCAGATTACGATATGTTAAATGGAAAATACTATTCTCGATCACATTTTCACACATAGCTGAAGATACGCAGCATCCTGTCAGTAGTCAACATACAAGCTGCACCTTCCACTTCAAAGGGCTCAGAGTGCAGACATGTCCCAACACTGTCATGATAACTTGCAGTTACTTGAACTAACAATCCAGCGTCTGGCAAAGTAACAATTACACAGAAAACAAGTTAAGAAAATCTCTTAATCTCATGCCTCGTTAAATAGACAACAATGCAGAACCAGAGAGACCCGTTTCCACAGAGGATACAATTCTCCACAGTGGAAGAAAGAAAACAGCTCCTGGGCAAGTAGTAACTTAGAGTGTACACTGAACTTAACAAGAGCACCAAACTGAACAGAGAATCCAAGTTCTCGTCATTACAATCCCCAATGTTTCTTGCACTACCGGAACTTCAAAATTGCACGGAAGCGATAGCGATGCTGCCTGATTATTTGATTTTAACAATTCATTATTGCTATACATTCATGCCTCAGGATGTTCTGATGCAGTCATTGACTCCCCTCCCCTGACAGAAAAAGATGCAACAGCACCATGCTGTGATGAACCCAGTGCTGCATTAATCTCACTAAACTCATCAGTTAGCCCATCTAAACTGTCCCGTGAGTTTTTCCCAAGGCATGTAATGATATCCTTGCAGTGTTCATGTATTATGCCAACCACTCAGCAACAGAAAAGGACCATGTTAATACAACTCTACACATCCAGCAAACAGATTCAACTGCATATCAACTTAATAAGAAACACGCTATTCATTACTTCTTCTTGCACATTTCACAACCGCTGAAATCAATTTCAAAATAATATTCACACATTCCTGTCCTAAACAGTGAATGTTGGAAAGAGATGAAATGATCAGAAATCAATCAACAACTGCCGGCATTCACCAGATAAACCTGCACCATTATGGAAATGCAGCATTTTGCTATGTTTGTGAACACATTAGTATCATTCAGGTGAAAATAATGAGATTACTGATTAATCAGAAAAAAGGGTAGAGGGGAGAATGGCAGGGGATATCATACAATGTCTAAAACAAGTTACCCCAACACCAAGTGCAATGTTCCTACAGCACACACAGAACACAGCTTGGCCCCCTTAAGCACACAACAGATGGTTTACTGCATTTAGCTGACTTTATGGTAATGTGCCTTAAGATAGGCACTGCCACAGCAGCAGAGAAAAAACATGGAAAAAATAAATACTGCCCATTGCCTTGCATCCCCATAGAAACTGCTGGCCTATCCATTGACTGCCGGACTGCCATAACCCATGGCAACCATCCCACATACCACCTACAACACTGGGCCCATAGGAACAGGCTGACAGTAAACCACAGTTGTCTCTTGAAATCCAAGTCCATGGGCTTCTGTAAAACATATTAATTTTATCATTAGACACTTTTTTGCCAAGTGCTGCCATGGAGTACAGGGATGAGCTGATCGTTCCTGCGTTAGCCATTTCTTCTGCCTGGTGATCTTGGAGAACTCTCAGCTTTGAGCTCCCAGCACACATGTTGCCCACTGACACGCATGCTGCCCACTGACACGCATGCCCACTGACACGCATGCCCACTGACACGCATGCCCACTGACACACATGCTGCCCACTGACACACATGCCCACTGACACACATGCTGCCCACTGACAAGCATGCCCACTGACACGCATGCTGCCCACTGACAAGCATGCCCACTGACACGCATGCTGCCCACTGACACGCATGCCCACTGACACACATGCTGCCCACTGACACGCATGCTGCCCACTGACACACATGCTGCCCACTGACACACATGCTGCCCACTGACACGCATGCTGCCCACTGACACACATGCTGCCCACTGACACACATGCCCACTGACACACATGCCCAATGACACACATGCTGCCCACTGACACACATGCTGCCCACTGACACGCATGCTGCCCACTGACACACATGCCCACTGACACACATGCTGCCCACTGACACGCATGCTGCCCACTGACACACATGCTGCCCACTGACACACATGCTGCCCACTGACACACATGCTGCCCACTGACAAGCATGCCCACTGACACGCATGCCCACTGACAAGCATGCCCACTGACACGCATGCTGCCCACTGACACGCATGCCCACTGACACACATGCTGCCCACTGACACGCATGCTGCCCACTGACACACATGCTGCCCACTGACACACATGCTGCCCACTGACACGCATGCTGCCCACTGACACGCATGCTCACTGACACGCATGCTGCTCACTGACACGCATGCTGCTCACTGACACGCATGTTGCCCACTGACACGCATGCTGCCCACCGACACGCATGCTGCTCACTGACACGCATGCTGCCCACCGACACGCATGCCCACTGACACGCATGCTGCTCACTGACACGCATGCTGCTCACTGACACGCATGCTGCTCACTGACACGCATGCTGCCCACTGACACACATGCTGCCCACTGACACGCATGCTGCTCACTGACACGCATGCTGCCCACTGACACACATGCTGCTCACTGACACGCATGCTGCTCACTGACACGCATGCTGCCCACCGACACGCATGCCCACTGACACGCATGCTGCTCACTGACACGCATGCTGCTCACTGACACGCATGCTGCTCACTGACACGCATGCTGCTCACTGACACACATGCTGCCCACTGACACGCATGCTGCTCACTGACACGCATGCTGCCCACTGACACACATGCTGCTCACTGACACGCATGCTGCCCACTGACACACATGTTGCCCACTGACACACATGCTGCCCACTGACACACATGCCCACTGACACACATGCTGCCAGCATGGGAGCGCTTGCACCACAGCACCAAGTCAGCCCAGGTCGATGGAGCCCTGCCATTTGGCCATAGGCCAGTGGGCAAGTTTCTTAGCAAGAACAAGGCTGCTACCTCTCGTAACCCAAGGCAGTATTCAACTTGATTAACCCCTCTGTGAAGAATTACATGGATTTAAAATGCTGATGTTGAAAAATAAATAAATAATAATAATAATAATAATAATAATAATAAAGTTTTCTAACAATTAGCCCCACTGAAGCAGCCAACAGAGCGTACGACCTGATCCACTCTCTGGTGCTTACTTTGACTTCCTAAAGGGGTTGCGGTTGGGAAGTTGAGTCAATTTTAGCTAAAGCCTCGTGAACCAGACAAACAAACAAGGCTAAACACAAGAATACAACGCTCAACTTAAAAATAAAACTAGAATGGAAATGTTTTTGAAAAGAAGCCATATATTATGAAACTCATCTTAAATGTCCTGTCTCGCATGCAGACGAGACATTGAAAATGGACATTTTCTGGAATGTATTTGGGTTGAACTAAAGGAGTAGCTTTCGCCTACCTAGTTCATAGTAATCATAGAAAGAAGCAGGAGCGGGTTGTAGAAGGCCTATAGGAACTCTCTGCACAGCTCCAAACATTATACACTCCTTTCCCTCTGGAACCTGGACATTCTGTTGGTGACTGAGAGAGAGAATATATATGTGTGTTTGAGTGAGTATATCTTACCTCGTCAAAATGCAATAGAACTCTTCCCTGCATGGTCTCATAGTGAGATATTTACCGGTCCAATAGCACCTTTGGCAGATGCAATGCAAGTATATTTTTTGGGGGTAAAATTCTTATGCACAAGCTTATTGAGCATGTTTTGTCCCCAATTCATATCACTTTTGAATGTTATTTATCTTTTAATTACCAGCCCCCTGTGACTCAGACCATCAACCTTGCAGGTACCAGTATATACCATGTATACTATGTATGTACCGTAATCACTACGCTACAGGCTGGCTCTTAGTTATTGTGGAACACTACTGCCCTTTAGTGGAAAGACTTGCAAAAAGAATATGCTGAATTGTAAATGCTAAATGTGTACAGTCATGCAATTTTGTGGTAAGCCACAAACTGTATTTTCCACAATTGCTTCTCAAGCTTCTCAAACAATCAACATCAATATAATTTTGCACTTTTTAAAGGAAATAATTGATGGCATAAGTCAGTATGTATCCCCTTATTTGAATATAGTCAGAGTAGGGGCAGCCAAATCAAATGGCCTATAGCCTTGTGGCTAATTTGCCTGACTGGGACCTGGGAGGTTGGTGGTTCAAGCTCCAGTGTAGCTTCTGGACCCTTGAGCACCCTGGACTCCCACATTGCTCCAAGACAGATTGGTCCAGGCTTAGTCCAATCAAGCTGCTTTGTAAGTTGTTTAAGTTGCTTTGGATAAAAGTGCCCCCTAAATAACTAATGTCTTTCTCCAGTTCTCTAGTCTCATTCCCAAAGACTCAAGTGAAATTTAAGGAAGTGAAAGAAACTAAGCTCTTCTACCGCTCCTCTCAGAGTACAGAAACTGCACGAATCAGGGTAATTCATGATCTCCTCCATTCAGGTAATGCTGGTAACATTAACAATCTAATTTATGTGTGGGGCGACATTGGCTCAGGCGGTAAGAGCAATCACCTGGCAGTTGGAGGGTTACAACCCGACAGTGGGTGTGTTGAAGTGTCCCTGAGCAAGACTGTCACTTCCTTAAATTTCACTTGAGTCTATGAGAATTAAATTAGAGTTCTCTTAAACAGTTACCTTCCACTGATGTGTGAAGCAGTGCAGTTCCAATAAAAAAATATCTGTATCATTATAGCAAAATACAATAGTTAAGACTGTGATGTCCCATGCTCCCTTTTTTGTTCAGGGTGAGGTATCGCTTTTAATTGTAAGCACCTGGCTGGATGATTACAGGATCATTCTTATGGACATGTGCATGCTTGACAATTGTGTAAAATGTCCCAATGGCAATTATTTAAAAAAAAAAAAGTAACCATTTAATGAAATCATCTTTTAAATATTATTTATTTTACTTTACAGATTTTAAGTTTTTATTTGTGCTTGCTTCATGGTGTTATAAGGTGACCACTGCCATCTAGTGGTTACTTGTGATTATTACAATACACAGAGAAATCAGACAATTACTACTAGTTGACTTAACTGCTGTATATGCACCTGTAACATTTAACATTTATAACGCAGATTTATTGGTAGAGAAGATTATTCTTTAAACTAAGATATATTGTTCATCTATTTATCTGGGCTAAAAAAATAAATACCCAGGCATCATAAAGTAACCAAACTGATTTATTCCACTAGACAGACAATTCATTAGACAATTTAAAAATAACCACTTTTGAACTACAAACTATTTCAATATGTCATCTTATTGTCCACATACATATAATAAATACTACTTACTGCACATCTGATATTCTTGTGCCAATATAGCAACCCTAACACCTATACCCAGTCCCGACAAACACACAAGAACAAGGTTTAAATAACTCTTCTCTTTAATATGTAGTCTTTCTCTGAGTTCTCAGTTTTGTGTCATTTTCATAGAAAGTAATCTACGAAAATAAGAAAAACAAAATGCAGAAAAAAGAAGAAACTTTCTCTTGGTAGAAACATGCTCCTGAGAAAAATGTAACTTAAATTAAAATAAATTAAAATGTTTGCTCACACAGGAACATTTCCACTTGCTAATTTCTTCTATCTCCAGGGTAATTCTGTACACCCCTAGTCCCATCAGTGCTCCTGTTTCTGGCTCTTACTGTTCAGCCACTACTGTCCTGATGAATGTGCCGCTATACAAACAGGTATCATACCTCATCCATAAAGTGAGACCAGCAAAATTCAAGAAAGAAATGAATAATAATTGGATCTTCTGCAAGGCTATGGTCCAATTTCCATGGTGCTCAGTGTATGTTACAGGGTCTGCTATGAGCATGCTCAGTGTGAGTATACTACAGGGTCGGCTATGAGCATGCTCAGTGTGAGTATACTACAGGGTCTGCTATGAGCATGCTCAGTGTGAGTATACTACAGGGTCTGCTATGAGCATGCTCAGTGTGAGTATACTACCGGGTCTGCTATGAGCATGCTCAGTGTGGGTATACTACAGGGTCTGCTATGAGCATGCTCAGTGTGGGTATACTACAGGGTCTGCTATGAGCATGCTCAGTGTGGGTATACTACAGGGTCTGCTATGAGCATGCTCAGTGTGGGTATACTACAGGGTCTGCTATGAGCATGCTCAGTGTGGGTATACTACAGGGTCTGCTATGAGCATGCTCAGTGTGGGTATACTACAGGGTCTGCTATGAGCATGCTCAGTGTGGGTATACTACAGGGTCTGCTATGAGCATGCTCAGTGTGGGTATACTACAGGGTCTGCTATGAGCATGCTCAGTGTATGTTACAGGGTCTGCTATGAGCATGCTCAGTGTGAGTATGTTACAGGGTCTGCTATGAGCATGCTCAGTGTAAGTATGTTATAGGGTCTGCTATGAGCATGCTCAGTGTGGGTATACTACAGTGTCTGCTATGAGCATGCTCAGTGTAAGTATGTTATAGGGTCTGCTATGAGCATGCTCAGTGTGGGTATACTACAGGGTCTGCTATGAGCATGCTCAGTGTATGTTACAGGGTCTGCTATAAGCATGCTCAGTGTGAGTATGTTACAGGGTCTGCTATGAGCATGCTCAGTGTGAGTATGTCACAGGGTCTGCTATGAGCATGCTCAGTGTGAGTATGTTACAGGGTCTGCTATGAGCATGCTCAGTCTGTGTAACTGGCCATGTACCTGTGCAGGGGAGAGGGCACGGCGGAATGTTTACCTGCGTACTCACCTGGCCCTGCAGCTCCTCCAGATGGTGGGCTCTCTCCTCCTCGCTGTCCGAGCTGGGGCTTCTCTCTGTCTCACTCTCGCTGCTGGGCTCGCTCTGTGAGGAAGAGGAGGAGGACGAGGAGGAGGAAGAGTGCACTGCTGACATGCCCATCCCACCACCCAGGGACATGGGGGGAGTCTCTGCCACCAGCTCCTCTGGCGATGAGGAGAGAGGCAGTGTCAGTACTGCCTACATATCCCAGAATTCTCAGGAATCTTCACAATCGGATCTACCCTGGTAGTTGGAGAGAATTACTAACAATTAAGCAGGGTACATTGCACAGGTTTTCATTAAGAAATACGATTATGTTTTTATGTAAACGTTCAATATTGTGATTGAGTTGACAATGATAAAGAATGCAGAAAAACCCTACTAGGACAATGAAAGACTCAGTTTTTAGTATCTACATTCATAAAACATTTTTATTAGAGACAAGGCTATAAGATTAAAACAATTTGGCAAATTATCTTAATCTATGAAATGCAAATGAAAATTATCATTACCATTCCACATTCTGGCTGTATTTCCAGATTTTCCAGAATAGAGCAAAAGTATTCATTCTAATCATCGGGCATTCTTTCTGTGAAGTACGTTGTGCTGTCGGTTTAGACACTTTTTCCACAAGGATAAATATGTGCAACGTGATGCCAGTTCACCAGACAGGCAAAAATGCATCAGCCAGTAGTTGGACCTTGAAGCAGTTGCACACCAGGGTTCACGTCCTGGACCTACCAAAAAACGGTGCTGGGGGGAGCGGCGGAATTGTCTCGCTGCTCCGAGGGCAGGGGGAGGGCCTCGGCAGGGTTAGTAGGACCGCCATATATATAGCGCCACCCTCGGAATCACAGTCACAGGCTAAAGATGCATCTTGGAGAACTCATGTCGTTCTACAGATCACAAGATCTCACCAGGCCGCCAAGAAATGACTTTGGCAATTGGAAGAGATAGGGTACAATTGCTAACCAAAATGGGGGGGGGGAAAGGAAAGGAATCAGCCATTAAATTTGAATAATTCAAACTCAGATTATGATATGTTAATGGAAAATACTACTCTCGATCACATTTTTACACATAGCTGAAGATATGCAGCATCCTGTCAGTAGTCAACATACAAGCTGCACCTTCCACTTTAAAGGGCTCAGAGTGCAGACATGTCTCAACACTGACATGATAACTTGCAGTTACTTGAACTAACAATCCAGCGTGTGGCAAAGTAACAATTACACAGAAAACAAGTTAAGAAAATCTCTTAATCTCATGCCTCGTTAAATAGAGCTCAAAGACAACAATGCAGAACCAGAGAGACCCAGAGGATACAGAGGATACAATTCTCCACAGTGGAAGAAAGAAAACAGCTCCTGGGTAAGTAGTAACTTAGAGTGTACACTGAAGTTAACAAGAGCACCAAACTGAACAGAGAATCCAAGTTCTCGTCATTACAATCCACAATGTTTCTTGCACTATCTGAACTTCAAAATTGTACGGAAGCGATAGCGATGCTGCCTGATTATTTGATTTTAACAATTCATTATTGCTATACATTCATGCCTCAGGATGTTCTGATGCAGTCATTGACTCCCCTCCCCTGACAGAAAAAGGAAACCAGACTGGGGAGATGGATGGGTGACAGAGATGCAACATCACCATGCTGTGACAAACTCAGTGCTTCATTAATCTCACTAAACTCATCAGTTAGCCCATCTAAACTGTCCCGTGAGTTTTTCCAAAGGCAAGTAATGATATTCTTGCAGTGTTCATGTATTATGCCAACCACTCAGCAACAGAAAAGGACCACAATTCAACTCTACACATCCAGCAAACAGATTCAACTGCACAAATACGCTACTCATTACTTCATCTTGCACATTTCACAACCGCTGAAAGCAATTTCATAATAATATTCACACATTCCTGTCCTAAACAGTGAATGTTGGAAAGAAATGAAATGATCAGAAATCAATCAACAACTGCCGGCATTCACCAGATAAACCTGCACCATTATGGAAATGCAGCATTTTGCTATGTTTGTGAACACATTAGTATCATTCAGGTGAAAATAATGAGATTACTGATTAATCTGAAAAAAGGGTAGAGGGGAGAATGGCAGGGGATATCATACAATGTCTAAAACAAGTTACCCCAACACCAAGTGCAATGTTCCTACAGCACACACAGAACACAGCTTGGCCCCCTTAAGCACACAACAGATGGTTTATTGCATTTAGCTGACTTTATGGTAATGTGCCTTAAGATAGGCACTGCCACAGCAGCAGGGAAAGAACATGGAAAAAATATATACTGCCCATTGCCTTTGCATCCCCATAGAAACTTATGGCCTATCCATTGACTGCCAGACTGCCATAACCCATGGCAACCATCCCACATACCATCTACAACACTGGGCCCATAGGAACAGGCTGACAGTAAACCACAGTTGTCTCTTGAAATCCAAGGCCATGGGCTTCTGTAAAACATGTGAATTTTATCATTAGACACTTTTTTGCCAAGTGCTGCCATGGAGTGCAGGGATGAGCTGATCGTTCCTGCTTTAGCCATTTCTTCTGCCTGGTGATCTTGGAGAACTCTCAGCTCTGAGCTCCCAGCACACATGCTGCCTACTGACAAGCATGCCCACTGACACACATGCTGCCCACTGACACGCATGCCCACTGACACGCATGCCCACTGACACGCATGCCCACTGACACACATGCCCACTGACAAGCATGCCCACTGACACACATGCTGCCCACTGACACGCATGCCCACTGACACACATGCCCACTGACATGCATGCCCACTGACACACATGCCCACTGACACGCATGCCCACTGACACGCATGCTGCCCACTGACACGCATGCCCACTGACACACATGCCCACTGACACGCATGCCCACTGACACGCATGCCCACTGACACACATGCCCACTGACAAGCATGCCCACTGACACGCATGCTGCCCACTGACACGCATGCCCACTGACACACATGCCCACTGACAAGCATGCCCACTGACACACATGCTGCCCACTGACACGCATGCCCACTGACACACATGCCCACTGACACGCATGCCCACTGACACGCATGCCCACTGACACGCATGCCCACTGACACGCATGCCCACTGACACGCATGCTGCCCACTGACACGCATGCTGCCCACTGACACACATGCCCACTGACACACATGCCCACTGACACACATGCTGCCCACTGACACACATGCTGCCCACTGACACACATGCTGCCAGCATGGGAGCGCTTGCACCACAGCACCAAGTCAGCCCAGGTCGATGGAGCCCTGCCATTTGTCCATTGGCCAGTGGGCAAGTTTCTTAGCAAGAACTCTGGCAAATATTGCACAAACAAGGCTGCTACCTCTAGTAACCCAAGGCAGTATTCAACTTGATTAACCCCTCTGTGAAGAATTACATGGATTTTAAATGGTGATGTTGGAAAAAATAATTTTCAAAGTTTTCTAACAATTAGCCCCACTGAAGCAGCCAACAGAGCGTATGACCTGATCCACTCTCTGGTGCTTAACTTGGCTTCCTAAAGGGGTTGCCGTTGGGAAGTTGAGTCAATTTTAGCTAAAGCCTCGTGAACCAGACAAACAAACAAGACTAAACACAAGAATACAACGCTCAACTTCAAAATAAAACTAGAATGGAGTTTATCTTACCTCGTCAAAATAGAACTCTTCCCTGCGTGGTCTCATAGTGAGATATGTACCGGTCCGATAGAGCCTTTAGCTATGAGAGGGGAGAGAGAGGAGGAGGTTGAAATGGAAAAGGTTTGAAGGGCACAATTGGTAAAAATTTTCATTTCAAGGTCAAGCCAGATCTAATACACTGAAATAACCATGGTAGTATCCAAACTGAGCAGGCCCTCAACAAGGTTAAGCACACAAATTCTAAAACTCTGAACAGTTTACTCCTTTTGACACAGATTGCATACGGTGTGAAAGGAAGAAAAAGAGCAAATGATTACCAAAAATGTAGGAATTAAGCATAGTGTGAATAAAGAGAGAAAGACCAGAAGACTGGATAAAGCTGGCTATGATGATGATGATGATGATAACTTGCCTTTTCCAGATCTGCAGTCACTGCCTCAAAGCCACTAAGCAGCGTAATGTCAGCGATAGCCATGCCAGAGAGGTTCCTGCTCAGGTCATGGCTGAAAGATGGATCACAAACCCATGCACAATGACCAGCACATCACATTTACTGAGGATCAACTGGCGTTTAACCAACAAACACAGTACAGCATGTAACTAATAATGGAAACACATCATTATATTGTTTAAACTGTCCTCTTGATAGTCACCTTCTAGTGTGACTTTGTTAGTACATGGTGGACATTTTGGCATTATCCTTTTAACAAAGCTGGATCAACGCTGAGGTCAATATTTCTCAGAATTGAACCTAAAATGATAGAAATAATAAACTCACCATAGTAGAAAAAGGTAAGTTGCAGACAATTTGCAAATCACCGTGGCCACCATTCACCTTCCCATGCTTTCATTCACCATTCATAAAATTGTATAGAGACAAGCACATCGACCGCAGGTCAAGGCAATATAGGGTAGAGCCTGCACACCCAAACTAAATATAATTCTTTATGAGTATCAAATGACGTTTCAACCCATAGTGGATCAGATGAAGATCCACTATGGGTCGACACATTTCACTTGATGAAGATCCACTATAGGTGGAAATGTTTGACCTGATGAAGATCCACTATGGGTTGACACGTTTGACCTGATGAAGATCCACTATCGGTGGAAACGTTTGACCTGATGAAGATCCACAATAGGTGGAAGCGTTTGACCTGATGAAGATCCACTGTAGGTGGAAACGTTTGACCTGATGAAGATACACTATAGGTGGAAACGTTTGACCTAATGAAGATCCACAATAGGTGGGAACGTTTGACCTGATGAAGATCCACTATGGGTTGTCACGTTTGACCTGATGAAGATTCACTATGGGTCGAAACATGGGTGTGCAGGCTCTATTTGAATTAATTCACCATTTGCTCAATGATTGAGCACTCAGTGAGGGAAACTGACCTGACACAGACCACATACTCCACATCTGTCTTCTGGTTCTCATCAGTGTTCCTCCTGTGTCTACTGCGAGCATCAAACCACTCTTTGAATGAGCGATGTCTCTTTCCTCCACCTCCTCCTTTCTCTCCCCTTCTTCATCATCCACATAGTCATAGTTATATATCACTTCACCTGAAGAAAATACAGGAACAATAGAAATATAAATGTAAATACAGTACAATACATGCCAATAATGCAGCTCATTTTATAGAATTTTCAAGTAAAATTCATTTTATAGAATTTTCATGAATAATGGAATGTCAAATCTAATCAGAGAATAAATCAAATCACATGGGATAGACAGACCACATATTTCAATTCAATTCGCTTCACTGACACACATGTTTTCAGTAATAATTACTAACTTCTCAGACATATTAGGAATTCTTACTATCTATGCATATTTCATACAGATTAGCGTATTTTGGAAATGTATGTTGTCTTCACTATCAGTTTTATCCCACTCTCACCTGTGTATTTAACCTTGCCCTGCACCGTGATGCTGATTGACAGAAACTGACAGGTGTCCTCAGGCTGAAGGGCATGATTTGCCATCACCATCTGTCAAACAGACCACACACACATCGATTTTCACTGACAAAGATATTACATTACCTTACATTATAGGCATTTGGCAGACACTCTTATCCAGAGAAACGTACAAAAAAGTGCATACCCATTACCAGGGACAGTAACTACAACTAAAAAAATAGAGAAGACTCTACATCCATAAGCATGTGTATGCATGGGTGTGCTGAACTGGTGTCTTTAAAAAGCACTGTATGCCCACTGCAAGTTGATCATTTTTGGTCTGTGCTCAAAAGGTAAAAAGGGTCATTCAGTCATTTTATTTATTATTAATTGTTTAGATTTCTGTATAGAAATATTACCCATAGTTTAAGTCCTGCCATTAAAGCAACCGCATTGCTTATGGAAGAATTAATATAGCAATGTTGGTCAGCAATAAATTAGTGTTTGTTATTTAAAGTCATAAGCAGAAATTCCCTAAGGGTTGCTATTTTATTGGCCACTTTTGGCTATCATAAGTTGTTCACTCCTGATTTTACCTTGTCTTGTGTTATATTATGTTACCAAGCCTGCTGTCTTTACTACACCTGACTGAAATGCATCAGTGTAAACACACTCAGCGTCCAAACATCCAGAAATTCCTTTTCTGTAGAATCAATGATTAGGGATACACGGCAACAAACACACACATACAAACCGCAAATTCTATCAGTTGAGATGTACACTGTGACCACTTCAAAAACAAAAAAGCAATTGTGCAGGCAAAAACACCTTGTTATTGAGAGAGGTCAGAGGAGAAGGGCCAGACTGGTCAAAGCTGAAAGGTAGGTGACAGTATCGCAAATAACCACACATTACAACAGTGGTATACAGAAGAGTACCTCTGAACACACAATGCCTCAAAACTAGAGGATAGGCATCAGAAGACCAATAAGTCTAAAAAACAAATCTAAATTACTTAAGTGCTCACTCAGTGTATGTGCGAGCCATAGAATTTGTATAAAGGTGTGTTTATGCTTATGGCTCATGGGCCTACTGATAATGCCTTCTCCTCCAATGGGCTGGAGTCAAACCATAATCTGAGACATAGTAATTTTATTTTTAAATAATTACAATATAGAGACTGTACTGTTGAGAATTGTGTTCCTGATGTAATAATAATATAAATTTGCACCTTTCTTATACCTTTTTCTGCTCTGACATTTTGGACAAATATTTCTACATTTTCCACCGATGATAAAAGGAAAAGAACCATGGTGGTGGTAATATGATGGTGTGGGGACACTTTTCTGCCTTGGGACCTGGACAACTTGCTGTTACTGAAGGAGCCAAGAATTCTGCTCTGTACCAGAACATTTTTAAGGAGAATGGGTGAACATCTGTCTTTGAGCAGAAGCTGAAGCATAATTGGGTTATTTTACAAGACGGCAAACCAAAATGCAAAAGCAAGTCCACATCTGACTGAAAAGAATCAAAATCAAGTTTTGGTGTGGACTAGTCAAAGTCCTACTTGAATCCAGAGATGCTGTGGCAGGACCTGTAAAGAGCAGTTCATGCTTGAAAACCTGTCTACTGTCAACCAATTATAGAAAGAGTTTGGCTGCAGTTATTGCTGCTAAAGAAGGTGGTGAAACCAGTTATTAAGTTTAAGGGGGACGTTAGAGGTGATATGAGTGTTTGATGCTTTTTCACAACACTGTATAGTACTGGAGGTGGCATGGATGGTGCAGTGGGTAGCCCTAACACCTCTCAGCAAGGAGGTCCTGGGTTCGAATTATTGGCGCCACAATGACAGCAAATAAAATCAAACAAAGTGAAATTGCCAATACAAATTTACTTAATTGAGTTTATTGACTGGACACCAGCGCTAAGGTTAGTTGAGACCAAAATTGAATGCTTTGGCTATACACACCATTGACATGTTTGGCGGCAAAATGGAATGCATACAAGGAGAAGCACCTCATACCTACTGAAAAAATATGACGGTGGGTTATTGATGTTTTGCTGCCAGTAGTCCAGGGGCAGAGTTTAAAATCAATGGCACAATTTATTCAACCAAGTACCGGGAAAATCTGGTTGTCTCTGTTCGAAAGCTTGGTGATAGGTAGATTGGCCAGCAGGACAATGATTCCAAACATACATCAAAATCCACACAGACATTGTTAAGTGAAAATTCCAAGTTCTGCAATGGCCATCTCAGTTTCCAGACTTAAATACCATCAAAAGGGGGATCGATAAGCTCAAAACCCAAAGATATCAATTATATCAATTATTCTTATAAGTTCTTCATGGAGGAATGGTCAAACATCATTCCAAATGTGTTCTTTAGCCTTATCAATTATAGGAAAAGACTCATGGCTGTCATCTTTGCCAGGGGTGTTTGCACAAAGTATTGAAACAGGGGTGCCAATATTTTTGGTACATATGGTTTTCAGAAAAAAAAAACATTGATTGCTTTATAAAAACCATTGAAACATGAGAATACATGTATTGAAATAAAAATATACAAGCACAGAGCACTATATTAGGTATTTATTAGATTCATTTCTTAGACTTCTACTGCAGTAGCCTATCCACTTATGCGTTGTGCGTTCAGAGATGCTCTTCTGCATACCACTGTTGTAATGTGTGGTTATTTGCGTTACTGTCAGCTTTGTCCAGTCTTGCCATTCTCCTCTGACGTCTCTCATTAACAATGTGTTTCTGTCTACAGAACTGCTGCTCACGGGATGTTTTCGATTTTTTGCATCATTGTCTGCAAACTCTAGAGACTAATGTGCATGAAAATCCCTGGAGATGAGCATTTTCTGAGATACTCTGCCACCAACAATCATTTCACGGTCAAAGTCACTTTGTTCACATTTTCTCCCCATTCTGACAGTTGATGTGAACATTAACTGAAGCTCCTGACCCGTATCTACATGATTGTATGCATTGCACTGCTGCCACACAATTGGCTGATTAAATAATTGCATGAATAAGTAGGCGTAATAAAGTAAAAACTTTACTAATAAAGTGCTCGGTGAGCATATATATTTCCTTTATGTTTGAACATAACAAATTATTAGGTGTTGTTTACTAAATACAGCCTTCCTTTTTTTCAGGGGTGCCGATCATTCTGGTGCCCACTGTATGTTCACTTTGTTCACTTAAAAGTGTTTCACAAACTGTATAACATGGTGTCTGTTTTACCCAGGCGTCTGTTTAAGGGCACCTGAATCAATCTGCATCAGAGTGCAAATACACTCATCCAAGCATCAGACAAGCCCTCTTCTGAAGCTGCACAACCAGTTATTACACAGAAATACACACAAACAAAGCTCTCACTCTATAGGACACTACCTGAGGAAAGGCACAAAACAACATAGGCTACCTGTAGACAGAGTTGCCTGCTAATACACAACTTTTTTCAAAGATAAAACAAGGAAGTTGCAGGTTTGTGGTTTTCAGCTGGTTTTAAGAAATCCAGTTACTCGTTTGCATGGAAAAGTAACAAGCAACCAGTTTTTCCACATTCATGGCTAGTCTAATTTTTGTTCAAGGACACTTTAATTTTACATTTGATTTAGGTATTCAACTCCCAGCAGCAGTCTGCAATCACAAAATCCTATCCAGTTATTTGACCTTGTCATTTTCCCTTAAAACCCATCTCATTTTTTGTTTCATTTAGTTTCAAAGTTTCTGATTCTAATCAGATCTAAAGTGAGCTGTGGTGTTTTCGGCCATGTGCCTCTCATCTATACTGTGAGTTTACAGCACAGCTGTTTTAATTTCCTATCCATCAACATGTTAGTCACATAGCCTATCCTACCATTGTAAAGGAGGTCAGCCGTCAGTGGAAAAAGTAACTTTACAGTCAGTGTTACGTCCCAGTGTTTTGGGATGTATAATGCTGTTGCTTTTTGGCTGTTTTGGGCTGGGTACTGCTGTGTTTTTGTGTTTCCCTACAGGTGGAGGGGAGTATGCATTCCGTTGCCGAGAGACACACTTGGACGAAGAGGATGCAGCATCTCGTCACGTTGGAGACCGGACCAGATGCAGCCGTTGCTAAGAATGCCGGCGGTCGTCGCGGAGCAACACATGCCAAGAAGAATGCAACTATATAGGAGCTGCACGCTGTCAAGAGCGTGTAAGTGCATCATTCTGACCAGGTGTTTAATATCGCTGCGGGTTTTCCTCTTGACGCGGTAACGTAGATTTTTTTAAATTGCTCATTTGAACAGCAAGGGTTAGGGCTTGAGCCAGGTTGTTTGTCTATTACCTGTTAATCACTTCTACTGGTTGCATACCTGTAGAGTGATTGAACATTTGTCTTAAGTAACTTAAATAGCTGTGGAATTTATCAGTAGATTAGCTTTGATTTGGTATTGCTTGTGAGCAATTGTAGGCCATTTAAATAGGCGTGTCAGAGCGACGCTAGCGTATATTAGACTGGCGAAAGTTGTCCTTAGTCAGTAAGTGCATCATTCTGACCAGGTGTTTAATATCGCTGCGGGTTTTCCTCTTGACGCGGTAACGTAGATTTTTTTAAATTGCTCATTTGAACAGCAAGGGTTAGGGCTTGAGCCAGGTTGTTTGTCTATTACCTGTTAATCACTTCTACTGGTTGCATACCTGTAGAGTGATTGAACATTTGTCTTGCGTAACTTAAATAGCTGTGGAATTTATCAGTAGATTAGCTTTGATTTGGTATTGCTTGTGAGCAATTGTAGGCCATTTAAATAGGCGTGTCAGAGCGACGCTAGCGTATATTAGACTGGCGAAAGTTGTCCTTAGTCAGTAAGTGCATCATTCTGACCAGGTGTTTAATATCGCTGCGGGTTTTCCTCTTGACGCGGTAACGTAGATTTTTTTAAATTGCTCATTTGAACAGCAAGGGTTAGGGCTTGAGCCAGGTTGTTTGTCTATTACCTGTTAATCACTTCTACTGGTTGCATACCTGTAGAGTGATTGAACATTTGTCTTGCGTAACTTAAATAGCTGTGGAATTTATCAGTAGATTAGCTTTGATTTGGTATTGCTTGTGAGCAATTGTAGGCCATTTAAATAGGCGTGTCAGAGCGACGCTAGCGTATATTAGACTGGCGAAAGTTGTCCTTAGTCAGTAAGTGCATCATTCTGACCAGGTGTTTAATATCGCTGCGGGTTTTCCTCTTGACGCGGTAACGTAGATTTTTTTAAATTGCTCATTTGAACAGCAAGGGTTAGGGCTTGAGCCAGGTTGTTTGTCTATTACCTGTTAATCACTTCTACTGGTTGCATACCTGTAGAGTGATTGAACATTTGTCTTGCGTAACTTAAATAGCTGTGGAATTTATCAGTAGATTAGCTTTGATTTGGTATTGCTTGTGAGCAATTGTAGGCCATTTAAATAGGCGTGTCAGAGCGACGCTAGCGTATATTAGACTGGCGAAAGTTGTCCTTAGTCAGTAAGTGCATCATTCTGACCAGGTGTTTAATATCGCTGCGGGTTTTCCTCTTGACGCGGTAACGTAGATTTTTTTAAATTGCTCATTTGAACAGCAAGGGTTAGGGCTTGAGCCAGGTTGTTTGTCTATTACCTGTTAATCACTTCTACTGGTTGCATACCTGTAGAGTGATTGAACATTTGTCTTGCGTAACTTAAATAGCTGTGGAATTTATCAGTAGATTAGCTTTGATTTGGTATTGCTTGTGAGCAATTGTAGGCCATTTAAATAGGCGTGTCAGAGCGACGCTAGCGTATATTAGACTGGCGAAAGTTGTCCTTAGTCAGTAAGTGCATCATTCTGACCAGGTGTTTAATATCGCTGCGGGTTTTCCTCTTGACGCGGTAACGTAGATTTTTTTAAATTGCTCATTTGAACAGCAAGGGTTAGGGCTTGAGCCAGGTTGTTTGTCTATTACCTGTTAATCACTTCTACTGGTTGCATACCTGTAGAGTGATTGAACATTTGTCTTGCGTAACTTAAATAGCTGTGGAATTTATCAGTAGATTAGCTTTGATTTGGTATTGCTTGTGAGCAATTGTAGGCCATTTAAATAGGCGTGTCAGAGCGACGCTAGCGTATATTAGACTGGCGAAAGTTGTCCTTAGTCAGTAAGTGCATCATTCTGACCAGGTGTTTAATATCGCTGCGGGTTTTCCTCTTGACGCGGTAACGTAGATTTTTTTAAATTGCTCATTTGAACAGCAAGGGTTAGGGCTTGAGCCAGGTTGTTTGTCTATTACCTGTTAATCACTTCTACTGGTTGCATACCTGTAGAGTGATTGAACATTTGTCTTGCGTAACTTAAATAGCTGTGGAATTTATCAGTAGATTAGCTTTGATTTGGTATTGCTTGTGAGCAATTGTAGGCCATTTAAATAGGCGTGTCAGAGCGACGCTAGCGTATATTAGACTGGCGAAAGTTGTCCTTAGTCAGTAAGTGCATCATTCTGACCAGGTGTTTAATATCGCTGCGGGTTTTCCTCTTGACGCGGTAACGTAGATTTTTTTAAATTGCTCATTTGAACAGCAAGGGTTAGGGCTTGAGCCAGGTTGTTTGTCTATTACCTGTTAATCACTTCTACTGGTTGCATACCTGTAGAGTGATTGAACATTTGTCTTAAGTAACTTAAATAGCTGTGGAATTTATCAGTAGATTAGCTTTGATTTGGTATTGCTTGTGAGCAATTGTAGGCCATTTAAATAGGCGTGTCAGAGCGACGCTAGCGTATATTAGACTGGCGAAAGTTGTCCTTAGTCAGTAAGTGCATCATTCTGACCAGGTGTTTAATATCGCTGCGGGTTTTCCTCTTGACGCGGTAACGTAGATTTTTTTAAATTGCTCATTTGAACAGCAAGGGTTAGGGCTTGAGCCAGGTTGTTTGTCTATTACCTGTTAATCACTTCTACTGGTTGCATACCTGTAGAGTGATTGAACATTTGTCTTGCGTAACTTAAATAGCTGTGGAATTTATCAGTAGATTAGCTTTGATTTGGTATTGCTTGTGAGCAATTGTAGGCCATTTAAATAGGCGTGTCAGAGCGACGCTAGCGTATATTAGACTGGCGAAAGTTGTCCTTAGTCAGTAAGTGCATCATTCTGACCAGGTGTTTAATATCGCTGCGGGTTTTCCTCTTGACGCGGTAACGTAGATTTTTTTAAATTGCTCATTTGAACAGCAAGGGTTAGGGCTTGAGCCAGGTTGTTTGTCTATTACCTGTTAATCACTTCTACTGGTTGCATACCTGTAGAGTGATTGAACATTTGTCTTAAGTAACTTAAATAGCTGTGGAATTTATCAGTAGATTAGCTTTGATTTGGTATTGCTTGTGAGCAATTGTAGGCCATTTAAATAGGCGTGTCAGAGCGACGCTAGCGTATATTAGACTGGCGAAAGTTGTCCTTAGTCAGTAAGTGCATCATTCTGACCAGGTGTTTAATATCGCTGCGGGTTTTCCTCTTGACGCGGTAACGTAGATTTTTTTAAATTGCTCATTTGAACAGCAAGGGTTAGGGCTTGAGCCAGGTTGTTTGTCTATTACCTGTTAATCACTTCTACTGGTTGCATACCTGTAGAGTGATTGAACATTTGTCTTGAGTAACTTAAATAGCTGTGGAATTTATCAGTAGATTAGCTTTGATTTGGTATTGCTTGTGAGCAATTGTAGGCCATTTAAATAGGCGTGTCAGAGCGACGCTAGCGTATATTAGACTGGCGAAAGTTGTCCTTAGTCAGTAAGTGCATCATTCTGACCAGGTGTTTAATATCGCTGCGGGTTTTCCTCTTGACGCGGTAACGTAGATTTTTTTAAATTGCTCATTTGAACAGCAAGGGTTAGGGCTTGAGCCAGGTTGTTTGTCTATTACCTGTTAATCACTTCTACTGGTTGCATACCTGTAGAGTGATTGAACATTTGTCTTGCGTAACTTAAATAGCTGTGGAATTTATCAGTAGATTAGCTTTGATTTGGTATTGCTTGTGAGCAATTGTAGGCCATTTAAATAGGCGTGTCAGAGCGACGCTAGCGTATATTAGACTGGCGAAAGTTGTCCTTAGTCAGTAAGTGCATCATTCTGACCAGGTGTTTAATATCGCTGCGGGTTTTCCTCTTGACGCGGTAACGTAGATTTTTTTAAATTGCTCATTTGAACAGCAAGGGTTAGGGCTTGAGCCAGGTTGTTTGTCTATTACCTGTTAATCACTTCTACTGGTTGCATACCTGTAGAGTGATTGAACATTTGTCTTGCGTAACTTAAATAGCTGTGGAATTTATCAGTAGATTAGCTTTGATTTGGTATTGCTTGTGAGCAATTGTAGGCCATTTAAATAGGCGTGTCAGAGCGACGCTAGCGTATATTAGACTGGCGAAAGTTGTCCTTAGTCAGTAAGTGCATCATTCTGACCAGGTGTTTAATATCGCTGCGGGTTTTCCTCTTGACGCGGTAACGTAGATTTTTTTAAATTGCTCATTTGAACAGCAAGGGTTAGGGCTTGAGCCAGGTTGTTTGTCTATTACCTGTTAATCACTTCTACTGGTTGCATACCTGTAGAGTGATTGAACATTTGTCTTGCGTAACTTAAATAGCTGTGGAATTTATCAGTAGATTAGCTTTGATTTGGTATTGCTTGTGAGCAATTGTAGGCCATTTAAATAGGCGTGTCAGAGCGACGCTAGCGTATATTAGACTGGCGAAAGTTGTCCTTAGTCAGTAAGTGCATCATTCTGACCAGGTGTTTAATATCGCTGCGGGTTTTCCTCTTGACGCGGTAACGTAGATTTTTTTAAATTGCTCATTTGAACAGCAAGGGTTAGGGCTTGAGCCAGGTTGTTTGTCTATTACCTGTTAATCACTTCTACTGGTTGCATACCTGTAGAGTGATTGAACATTTGTCTTGCGTAACTTAAATAGCTGTGGAATTTATCAGTAGATTAGCTTTGATTTGGTATTGCTTGTGAGCAATTGTAGGCCATTTAAATAGGCGTGTCAGAGCGACGCTAGCGTATATTAGACTGGCGAAAGTTGTCCTTAGTCAGTAAGTGCATCATTCTGACCAGGTGTTTAATATCGCTGCGGGTTTTCCTCTTGACGCGGTAACGTAGATTTTTTTAAATTGCTCATTTGAACAGCAAGGGTTAGGGCTTGAGCCAGGTTGTTTGTCTATTACCTGTTAATCACTTCTACTGGTTGCATACCTGTAGAGTGATTGAACATTTGTCTTGCGTAACTTAAATAGCTGTGGAATTTATCAGTAGATTAGCTTTGATTTGGTATTGCTTGTGAGCAATTGTAGGCCATTTAAATAGGCGTGTCAGAGCGACGCTAGCGTATATTAGACTGGCGAAAGTTGTCCTTAGTCAGTAAGTGCATCATTCTGACCAGGTGTTTAATATCGCTGCGGGTTTTCCTCTTGACGCGGTAACGTAGATTTTTTTAAATTGCTCATTTGAACAGCAAGGGTTAGGGCTTGAGCCAGGTTGTTTGTCTATTACCTGTTAATCACTTCTACTGGTTGCATACCTGTAGAGTGATTGAACATTTGTCTTGAGTAACTTAAATAGCTGTGGAATTTATCAGTAGATTAGCTTTGATTTGGTATTGCTTGTGAGCAATTGTAGGCCATTTAAATAGGCGTGTCAGAGCGACGCTAGCGTATATTAGACTGGCGAAAGTTGTCCTTAGTCAGTAAGTGCATCATTCTGACCAGGTGTTTAATATCGCTGCGGGTTTTCCTCTTGACGCGGTAACGTAGATTTTTTTAAATTGCTCATTTGAACAGCAAGGGTTAGGGCTTGAGCCAGGTTGTTTGTCTATTACCTGTTAATCACTTCTACTGGTTGCATACCTGTAGAGTGATTGAACATTTGTCTTGCGTAACTTAAATAGCTGTGGAATTTATCAGTAGATTAGCTTTGATTTGGTATTGCTTGTGAGCAATTGTAGGCCATTTAAATAGGCGTGTCAGAGCGACGCTAGCGTATATTAGACTGGCGAAAGTTGTCCTTAGTCAGTAAGTGCATCATTCTGACCAGGTGTTTAATATCGCTGCGGGTTTTCCTCTTGACGCGGTAACGTAGATTTTTTTAAATTGCTCATTTGAACAGCAAGGGTTAGGGCTTGAGCCAGGTTGTTTGTCTATTACCTGTTAATCACTTCTACTGGTTGCATACCTGTAGAGTGATTGAACATTTGTCTTGCGTAACTTAAATAGCTGTGGAATTTATCAGTAGATTAGCTTTGATTTGGTATTGCTTGTGAGCAATTGTAGGCCATTTAAATAGGCGTGTCAGAGCGACGCTAGCGTATATTAGACTGGCGAAAGTTGTCCTTAGTCAGTAAGTGCATCATTCTGACCAGGTGTTTAATATCGCTGCGGGTTTTCCTCTTGACGCGGTAACGTAGATTTTTTTAAATTGCTCATTTGAACAGCAAGGGTTAGGGCTTGAGCCAGGTTGTTTGTCTATTACCTGTTAATCACTTCTACTGGTTGCATACCTGTAGAGTGATTGAACATTTGTCTTGCGTAACTTAAATAGCTGTGGAATTTATCAGTAGATTAGCTTTGATTTGGTATTGCTTGTGAGCAATTGTAGGCCATTTAAATAGGCGTGTCAGAGCGACGCTAGCGTATATTAGACTGGCGAAAGTTGTCCTTAGTCAGTAAGTGCATCATTCTGACCAGGTGTTTAATATCGCTGCGGGTTTTCCTCTTGACGCGGTAACGTAGATTTTTTTAAATTGCTCATTTGAACAGCAAGGGTTAGGGCTTGAGCCAGGTTGTTTGTCTATTACCTGTTAATCACTTCTACTGGTTGCATACCTGTAGAGTGATTGAACATTTGTCTTGCGTAACTTAAATAGCTGTGGAATTTATCAGTAGATTAGCTTTGATTTGGTATTGCTTGTGAGCAATTGTAGGCCATTTAAATAGGCGTGTCAGAGCGACGCTAGCGTATATTAGACTGGCGAAAGTTGTCCTTAGTCAGTAAGTGCATCATTCTGACCAGGTGTTTAATATCGCTGCGGGTTTTCCTCTTGACGCGGTAACGTAGATTTTTTTAAATTGCTCATTTGAACAGCAAGGGTTAGGGCTTGAGCCAGGTTGTTTGTCTATTACCTGTTAATCACTTCTACTGGTTGCATACCTGTAGAGTGATTGAACATTTGTCTTGCGTAACTTAAATAGCTGTGGAATTTATCAGTAGATTAGCTTTGATTTGGTATTGCTTGTGAGCAATTGTAGGCCATTTAAATAGGCGTGTCAGAGCGACGCTAGCGTATATTAGACTGGCGAAAGTTGTCCTTAGTCAGTAAGTGCATCATTCTGACCAGGTGTTTAATATCGCTGCGGGTTTTCCTCTTGACGCGGTAACGTAGATTTTTTTAAATTGCTCATTTGAACAGCAAGGGTTAGGGCTTGAGCCAGGTTGTTTGTCTATTACCTGTTAATCACTTCTACTGGTTGCATACCTGTAGAGTGATTGAACATTTGTCTTAAGTAACTTAAATAGCTGTGGAATTTATCAGTAGATTAGCTTTGATTTGGTATTGCTTGTGAGCAATTGTAGGCCATTTAAATAGGCGTGTCAGAGCGACGCTAGCGTATATTAGACTGGCGAAAGTTGTCCTTAGTCAGTAAGTGCATCATTCTGACCAGGTGTTTAATATCGCTGCGGGTTTTCCTCTTGACGCGGTAACGTAGATTTTTTTAAATTGCTCATTTGAACAGCAAGGGTTAGGGCTTGAGCCAGGTTGTTTGTCTATTACCTGTTAATCACTTCTACTGGTTGCATACCTGTAGAGTGATTGAACATTTGTCTTAAGTAACTTAAATAGCTGTGGAATTTATCAGTAGATTAGCTTTGATTTGGTATTGCTTGTGAGCAATTGTAGGCCATTTAAATAGGCGTGTCAGAGCGACGCTAGCGTATATTAGACTGGCGAAAGTTGTCCTTAGTCAGTAAGTGCATCATTCTGACCAGGTGTTTAATATCGCTGCGGGTTTTCCTCTTGACGCGGTAACGTAGATTTTTTTAAATTGCTCATTTGAACAGCAAGGGTTAGGGCTTGAGCCAGGTTGTTTGTCTATTACCTGTTAATCACTTCTACTGGTTGCATACCTGTAGAGTGATTGAACATTTGTCTTAAGTAACTTAAATAGCTGTGGAATTTATCAGTAGATTAGCTTTGATTTGGTATTGCTTGTGAGCAATTGTAGGCCATTTAAATAGGCGTGTCAGAGCGACGCTAGCGTATATTAGACTGGCGAAAGTTGTCCTTAGTCAGTAAGTGCATCATTCTGACCAGGTGTTTAATATCGCTGCGGGTTTTCCTCTTGACGCGGTAACGTAGATTTTTTTAAATTGCTCATTTGAACAGCAAGGGTTAGGGCTTGAGCCAGGTTGTTTGTCTATTACCTGTTAATCACTTCTACTGGTTGCATACCTGTAGAGTGATTGAACATTTGTCTTAAGTAACTTAAATAGCTGTGGAATTTATCAGTAGATTAGCTTTGATTTGGTATTGCTTGTGAGCAATTGTAGGCCATTTAAATAGGCGTGTCAGAGCGACGCTAGCGTATATTAGACTGGCGAAAGTTGTCCTTAGTCAGTAAGTGCATCATTCTGACCAGGTGTTTAATATCGCTGCGGGTTTTCCTCTTGACGCGGTAACGTAGATTTTTTTAAATTGCTCATTTGAACAGCAAGGGTTAGGGCTTGAGCCAGGTTGTTTGTCTATTACCTGTTAATCACTTCTACTGGTTGCATACCTGTAGAGTGATTGAACATTTGTCTTAAGTAACTTAAATAGCTGTGGAATTTATCAGTAGATTAGCTTTGATTTGGTATTGCTTGTGAGCAATTGTAGGCCATTTAAATAGGCGTGTCAGAGCGACGCTAGCGTATATTAGACTGGCGAAAGTTGTCCTTAGTCAGTAAGTGCATCATTCTGACCAGGTGTTTAATATCGCTGCGGGTTTTCCTCTTGACGCGGTAACGTAGATTTTTTTAAATTGCTCATTTGAACAGCAAGGGTTAGGGCTTGAGCCAGGTTGTTTGTCTATTACCTGTTAATCACTTCTACTGGTTGCATACCTGTAGAGTGATTGAACATTTGTCTTAAGTAACTTAAATAGCTGTGGAATTTATCAGTAGATTAGCTTTGATTTGGTATTGCTTGTGAGCAATTGTAGGCCATTTAAATAGGCGTGTCAGAGCGACGCTAGCGTATATTAGACTGGCGAAAGTTGTCCTTAGTCAGTAAGTGCATCATTCTGACCAGGTGTTTAATATCGCTGCGGGTTTTCCTCTTGACGCGGTAACGTAGATTTTTTTAAATTGCTCATTTGAACAGCAAGGGTTAGGGCTTGAGCCAGGTTGTTTGTCTATTACCTGTTAATCACTTCTACTGGTTGCATACCTGTAGAGTGATTGAACATTTGTCTTAAGTAACTTAAATAGCTGTGGAATTTATCAGTAGATTAGCTTTGATTTGGTATTGCTTGTGAGCAATTGTAGGCCATTTAAATAGGCGTGTCAGAGCGACGCTAGCGTATATTAGACTGGCGAAAGTTGTCCTTAGTCAGTAAGTGCATCATTCTGACCAGGTGTTTAATATCGCTGCGGGTTTTCCTCTTGACGCGGTAACGTAGATTTTTTTAAATTGCTCATTTGAACAGCAAGGGTTAGGGCTTGAGCCAGGTTGTTTGTCTATTACCTGTTAATCACTTCTACTGGTTGCATACCTGTAGAGTGATTGAACATTTGTCTTAAGTAACTTAAATAGCTGTGGAATTTATCAGTAGATTAGCTTTGATTTGGTATTGCTTGTGAGCAATTGTAGGCCATTTAAATAGGCGTGTCAGAGCGACGCTAGCGTATATTAGACTGGCGAAAGTTGTCCTTAGTCAGTAAGTGCATCATTCTGACCAGGTGTTTAATATCGCTGCGGGTTTTCCTCTTGACGCGGTAACGTAGATTTTTTTAAATTGCTCATTTGAACAGCAAGGGTTAGGGCTTGAGCCAGGTTGTTTGTCTATTACCTGTTAATCACTTCTACTGGTTGCATACCTGTAGAGTGATTGAACATTTGTCTTAAGTAACTTAAATAGCTGTGGAATTTATCAGTAGATTAGCTTTGATTTGGTATTGCTTGTGAGCAATTGTAGGCCATTTAAATAGGCGTGTCAGAGCGACGCTAGCGTATATTAGACTGGCGAAAGTTGTCCTTAGTCAGTAAGTGCATCATTCTGACCAGGTGTTTAATATCGCTGCGGGTTTTCCTCTTGACGCGGTAACGTAGATTTTTTTAAATTGCTCATTTGAACAGCAAGGGTTAGGGCTTGAGCCAGGTTGTTTGTCTATTACCTGTTAATCACTTCTACTGGTTGCATACCTGTAGAGTGATTGAACATTTGTCTTAAGTAACTTAAATAGCTGTGGAATTTATCAGTAGATTAGCTTTGATTTGGTATTGCTTGTGAGCAATTGTAGGCCATTTAAATAGGCGTGTCAGAGCGACGCTAGCGTATATTAGACTGGCGAAAGTTGTCCTTAGTCAGTAAGTGCATCATTCTGACCAGGTGTTTAATATCGCTGCGGGTTTTCCTCTTGACGCGGTAACGTAGATTTTTTTAAATTGCTCATTTGAACAGCAAGGGTTAGGGCTTGAGCCAGGTTGTTTGTCTATTACCTGTTAATCACTTCTACTGGTTGCATACCTGTAGAGTGATTGAACATTTGTCTTAAGTAACTTAAATAGCTGTGGAATTTATCAGTAGATTAGCTTTGATTTGGTATTGCTTGTGAGCAATTGTAGGCCATTTAAATAGGCGTGTCAGAGCGACGCTAGCGTATATTAGACTGGCGAAAGTTGTCCTTAGTCAGTAAGTGCATCATTCTGACCAGGTGTTTAATATCGCTGCGGGTTTTCCTCTTGACGCGGTAACGTAGATTTTTTTAAATTGCTCATTTGAACAGCAAGGGTTAGGGCTTGAGCCAGGTTGTTTGTCTATTACCTGTTAATCACTTCTACTGGTTGCATACCTGTAGAGTGATTGAACATTTGTCTTAAGTAACTTAAATAGCTGTGGAATTTATCAGTAGATTAGCTTTGATTTGGTATTGCTTGTGAGCAATTGTAGGCCATTTAAATAGGCGTGTCAGAGCGACGCTAGCGTATATTAGACTGGCGAAAGTTGTCCTTAGTCAGTAAGTGCATCATTCTGACCAGGTGTTTAATATCGCTGCGGGTTTTCCTCTTGACGCGGTAACGTAGATTTTTTTAAATTGCTCATTTGAACAGCAAGGGTTAGGGCTTGAGCCAGGTTGTTTGTCTATTACCTGTTAATCACTTCTACTGGTTGCATACCTGTAGAGTGATTGAACATTTGTCTTAAGTAACTTAAATAGCTGTGGAATTTATCAGTAGATTAGCTTTGATTTGGTATTGCTTGTGAGCAATTGTAGGCCATTTAAATAGGCGTGTCAGAGCGACGCTAGCGTATATTAGACTGGCGAAAGTTGTCCTTAGTCAGTAAGTGCATCATTCTGACCAGGTGTTTAATATCGCTGCGGGTTTTCCTCTTGACGCGGTAACGTAGATTTTTTTAAATTGCTCATTTGAACAGCAAGGGTTAGGGCTTGAGCCAGGTTGTTTGTCTATTACCTGTTAATCACTTCTACTGGTTGCATACCTGTAGAGTGATTGAACATTTGTCTTAAGTAACTTAAATAGCTGTGGAATTTATCAGTAGATTAGCTTTGATTTGGTATTGCTTGTGAGCAATTGTAGGCCATTTAAATAGGCGTGTCAGAGCGACGCTAGCGTATATTAGACTGGCGAAAGTTGTCCTTAGTCAGTAAGTGCATCATTCTGACCAGGTGTTTAATATCGCTGCGGGTTTTCCTCTTGACGCGGTAACGTAGATTTTTTTAAATTGCTCATTTGAACAGCAAGGGTTAGGGCTTGAGCCAGGTTGTTTGTCTATTACCTGTTAATCACTTCTACTGGTTGCATACCTGTAGAGTGATTGAACATTTGTCTTAAGTAACTTAAATAGCTGTGGAATTTATCAGTAGATTAGCTTTGATTTGGTATTGCTTGTGAGCAATTGTAGGCCATTTAAATAGGCGTGTCAGAGCGACGCTAGCGTATATTAGACTGGCGAAAGTTGTCCTTAGTCAGTAAGTGCATCATTCTGACCAGGTGTTTAATATCGCTGCGGGTTTTCCTCTTGACGCGGTAACGTAGATTTTTTTAAATTGCTCATTTGAACAGCAAGGGTTAGGGCTTGAGCCAGGTTGTTTGTCTATTACCTGTTAATCACTTCTACTGGTTGCATACCTGTAGAGTGATTGAACATTTGTCTTAAGTAACTTAAATAGCTGTGGAATTTATCAGTAGATTAGCTTTGATTTGGTATTGCTTGTGAGCAATTGTAGGCCATTTAAATAGGCGTGTCAGAGCGACGCTAGCGTCGCTCCGTCCCCGTTTGTGATGTTATGTTTCTCCCCATCCCAGTCTGCTCTCTCCCTCGAAGACCCCCCCTGCGACGTGGGCCTCCACGGCGTCGGAACCCCTCAAACCTCAGCTATCCCCCGCTGACCCCCTGTGAGGACTTTGCTGTCACAGGGGGACTATGGAACTGCCAGTCTGCCACTCGGAAGGCTGACTTCATCCCTGCGTATGCCTCCCTCCAGTCCCTACAATTCCTTGCCCTAACTGAGACCTGGATCACACCTGACAACACCGCCACTCCCGCTGCCCTCTCATCCTCCTTCTCCTTCTCGCACACTCCCCGGCCTTCCGGCCGTGGCGGTGGTACTGGTCTTTTAATTTCCCCCTCGTGGAAATTCTCTGTTCTCCCCCTCTCTGACCTGTCCATATCCACTTTTGAATTCCATTCTGTTGCAGTATCCTACCCTACTAACCTTTTCATTGCAGTTATCTACCGTCCTCCAGGGCCCCTGGGAAACTTCCTTGATGAGCTAGACACCCTTCTCAGCTCCTTCCCTGAGGATGGCACCCCACTGATTCTCCTTGGAGACTTCAACATCCACCTAGAAGCCTCCCAGTCTGCTGCCTTCCTACCGCTAATCCACTCCTTCGGCCTCTCCCTGCAACACTCTCCTCCGACCCACAAGGCGGGCAATGTCCTAGACCTTGTCTTTGTAAGGAACTGCTCATGCTCCGATTTCACGGTTACCCCTCTGCATACATCTGATCACCACTTCATCTCATTCTCCCTCCCTCTTCCTCCCCATCCTCCTCTCCCTCCTCCCTCCCACACTTCCTCAGCCCGCCGTAACCTCCGCTCCCTCTCACCCTCTTCCTTTGCCAGCACCGTCACCGCCTCACTCCCCCCTCTCGAATCCTTCTCCAAACTCCCCGCTGACTCTGCATCTGCCACCCTCCTTTCATCTCTCTCCTCCGCCTTTGACTCTCTCTGTCCCCCTGTCTCAAAGCCACCTCGCACATCCCCTCCCAGTCCTTGGATATCTGACACCCTCCGTACCTCCAGGGCCAGCCTCCGCACAGCGGAGAGGAAGTGGGGGAAATCCAGAGACGCTTCCGACCTCATGACTTACCAGTCTCTCCTGGCGGCATTCTCTTCCGATGTCACTGCCGCCAAAGCAAAATACTATCAAACGCAAATTCAGAACTCTGCTTCTAACCCCCGGAAACTTTTCTCCATTTTCTCCTCTCTCCTCAACGCACCGCCTCCTCCTCCTCAGTCCTCCTTCGCTGCTGATGACTTTGCTGATTTCTTCGATGAGAAGGTCGCAGTCATCCGCAGATCCTTTACAACCACCGCCCCCCTCACTGTGCCCTTCCCCCCCTCTAGGCCCATCCCTTCCTTTTCCACTTTCTCCCCCCTTACAGACTCTGATGTTTCTCAACTCCTGCTCTGCCACCGCCCTACAACCTGTGCCCTTGACCCTATCCCCTCTTCTCTTCTCCAAACTATCACACCTGACATTCTCCCATTTGTCACCTCCCTTGTCAACTCCTCCCTGTCTTCCGGCTGTTTTCCGGCATCCTCCAAGAGGGCCCACATCACTCCGCTGCTAAAAAAGCCTACCCTGGATCCCTCCATCATCCAGAACTACCGCCCGGTATCCCTTCTTCCTTTCCTTTCTAAAACTATAGAACGAGCCGCTTCTACTCAACTTTCTTCCTTCTTTTCTAACAACAACCTGCTAGACCCCCATCAGTCTGGCTTCAGATCGGGCCACTCGACAGAGACTGCGCTCCTCTCCGTCAGTGAGTCACTTCATGCCGCACGAGCAGCCTCCCTCTCCTCTGTCCTCATTCTTCTAGATCTCTCTGCTGCCTTCGACACTGTGGATCACTCCATCCTCCTGTCTGCCCTGTCAGCAACGGGCATCTGTGGCACAGCCCTGGACTGGATTGAGTCCTACCTCTCTGGTCGCTCCTTCCAGGTTGCCTGGGCTGGTTCGGTATCGACACCTCGGCCCCTCGCCACAGGAGTTCCCCAGGGCTCAGTCCTTGGCCCGCTTCTTTTTTCTCTCTACACTCGCTCCCTTGGCCCTGTGATCACTGCACATGGGCTATCCTACCACTGCTATGCGGACGATACCCAACTCTTCGTCTCGTTCCCGCCGTCTGATACGCAGGTTTCAGCCCGTATCTCTGCTTGCCTGAGGGACATCCAGAGCTGGATGGACAACCACCATCTAAAGCTCAACCCAGGTAAAACTGAAATGATATTCATCCCTGCTAATACCTCTCCCCATCTGGATCTCTCCATTTCCCTCGGGGATACCACACTCACGCCGTCACCCAGTGCAAGGAACCTCGGCGTGGTGATGGACAGCAGACTGTCCCTTTCCGAGAACATTGCGGCGGTGACCCGGTCTTGCAGGTTCTTCCTATACAACATACGGAGAATCCGCCCCTTTCTCACCCCCTACTCGACCCAGCTCCTGGTCCAAGCGATGGTTCTGTCCCGCCTGGACTACTGCAATTCCCTCTTGGCTGGCCTCCCAGCGTCTGCCATCAGACCCCTCCAACTCATCCAGAATGCAGCAGCTCGTCTGGTCTTCAACCTTCCCAAATACTCACACGTCACCCCCCTGCTTACTTCCCTCCACTGGCTGCCTGTCATGGCTCGCATCAAATTCAAAACATTGGTGCTAGCCTTCCAAGCAGTTAAAGGGTCTTCCCCAGCTTATCTGCAAAAAATCATCAGACCCTACACCCCTGCCAGACCTCTTCGTTCAGCCTCCACAGGCCGCTTGGCACCTCCCCCTCTCAGAACCTCCACCTCACGCTCACGACTACTGTCTGTTCTGGCTCCACGGTGGTGGAACGAACTCCCCGTTGAGGTCAGAACTATAGAATCCCTCCCCACCTTCAAGCGCAAGCTGAAGACACACCTCTTCAAACAGCACCTCTCCCCATCCCTCCCTACCTCCCTGTGAACCTTAATTGTTGTCTCTGTGACTTGTGTATCAGTATTTTAGTTAGCTAGGTAAGCAGTGTTTGGATAGTTAACTTTGGTGACTTTTGCTCTTTTTGTTTGTTTGTTCAAAAAAAAAAAAAAAAAAAAAAAAAAAAAAAATGGTCCTTATCTTTGTTGTACAGGTAGCAGTTGAAATTGTACTTACCTCTAGGGTCTTTCAGCGAACTTATCCCTGGTTATGGGTATGCACTTTGTTGTACGTCGCTCTGGATAAGAGCGTCTGCCAAATGCCAATAATGTAATGTAATGTAATGTACATCAGTCTGTGACTGTGACTTTAAGAGGCCAAACTTTGGAGAAGTTTCACAACTTAGACGGTGAGATTTCCAAATCACGGACCTTTGATTAACAAGGATATTATTAGTATAGGACTCTGTTTAGCGTTGTAATTATTAAACATTCTCTTACTTCCTTATAACGCTGCGTACTGGTTACTTCTTTCTGAAGGGTTTGTGACAGTGAATGTTACGCCGTAATCAACTCTCTTTGTTATTGAAACATCGGTGAGTACCAGGTCGTAACTTATCTTGCGCAATGGTATATTCAGGCTCTAATAATTCCATGGGATTAAGAAAGCCTTTATTTATCTTAACAAAATGAAGAGGCAACATATCCTTAGTCATTATACAAGTGATATGCTGCGCAATATGCACCTTTCTGGTTGAATCACACTTGTGTTTAAATCACACTCGGGTACACTTTTCCATGCACTAGGTGATCATACCTGGAGAAATCATACCTTGACATACTGTGTGGTATTCCTCAGGGGTCCATTCTAGGGCCAGTCCTCTTCAATTTGTATATGCTCCTTCTTGGGAATGTCATTTGAAAACATAACATGCATTTATTTTCACAGCTATGTGGATGACACACAACTTTATATCTCCATATCACCTGGGGACATGAGCCCTGTGAACTCCTTGATCAGGTGCATTGGTGATATAAATTTGTGGATGTCCCAAAATGTTTTACAATGAAATAAAGAAAAAACAGAGATACTTATCGTGGTATACTAACAAACCTAGGAGTAATCATAGATGCCGATCTTAATTTTGATGCCCATGTTAAAAATGTTACTAAATCAGCTTTCTATCGCCTAAAAAAACATTGCTAAGGTGCAGGGATTTATTTCACCATCTGATTCAGAGAAACTAGTTAATGCTTTTATTAATAGCAGGCTTGATTATCGTGATGCTCTTTTTTCTGGTCTCCCCCAAAAAACAATTGGTCGATTACAAGTCATACAACATGCAGCAGCACAAGTTTTGACCAGGACCAGGAAGAGTGTACATATTACACATGTTTTACAATCTCTACATTGGCTTCCTGACAGTTCTAGAATTGATTTTAAAATAATTTATTTTGTTTACAAATTCCAAAATAGTTTAGTATCGAAGTACATGTCTGTCATGCTTCAAAGGTAGGAATCCAACAGGTCCCTTAGCTCCGCGGGTACCAGCCTTTTGGTTGTTTCAAGAGTGAGGACTAAAAAAGCTGATGAGGCAGCTTTTAGCTTCCATGCCCCCAGCCGTTGGAGCACCCTATCAGAGGATCTGAGGAATACAGAAATAGTAGATGGTTTAAAAGAAAATTAGAAACATACCTCTTTAACATGGTTTTTATACTACATTTATCTAATTATTTAATTAATGTTTATTTCTCTGCAGACCCCATTTACAATAAATAAATAAATAAATAAATAAATAAATAATAATAATAATAATAATAACATTTGTATCTATTTGTTAAAATTCATATTTTTTATTTTTGTAATCAGCAGTTTTTGTATCATGGTTTTGCTATCTCTTTGTACCATTTGTATTGTTTTTCCATTTTCTCCTCAATTTTATTTTAAATTCCTTATTTTCTATTTTTATGTACAGCACATTGAGGTGCATCACTTGTATGAAATTCATTCATTCATTCGTTCATTGTCCTAACCCGCTTATCCTGAAAAGGGTCGCAGGGGGACTGGCGCCTATCCTAGCATACATTGGGCGAAAGGTCGGAATACACCCTGGACAGGTCTCCAGTCCATCGCAGGGCACACACACCACTCACTCACACACTCATACCTACGGGCAATTTAGACTCCAATCAGCCTAACCTGCATGTCTTTGGACTGTCGGAGGCAACCGGAGTACCTGGAGGAAACCCACGCAGACACGGGGAGAACATGCAAACTTCACACAGAGAGGCCCTGGCCGACAGGGATTCGAATCCAGGACCTCCTTGCTGTGAGGCAGCAGTGCTAGCCACTGCACCATCCGTGCCGCCACTTATATGAAATGTGCTCTATAAATAAAGTTTGTTGTTGTTGTTGTTGGCTTTGACGCATTGTGTGTTCAGAGATGCTCTTCTGCATACCACTGCTATAATGTGTGGTTATTTACATTACTGCCACCTTCCTGTCAACTATGACCAGTCTGGCCCTTCTCCTCTGACCTCTTTTCTTTGTTTTCCGCACCATTCTCTGCCAACTCTGTTTGCAAAGGCTGTTGTGCGTGACAATCCCAGCAAATCAGTTGATTCTGAGATCACCCTGTCTGGTGGCTCCCCATTTGGTCTGAAAAACAGCTGAACCTCTTGACCATACTTTTATGCCTTTAGTTGCTGCCACATCATTGGCTGATTAAATATTTTATTAACATGCATGCGTACAGGTCTACCTAATAAAGGGCTCAGTGAGTGTATATCATATCTACAAACCTTTTGCATATGGGAATGTACAACTTGACTCCTGAACAACAGTATCAACAAACAAGAAGACATTGTAAATTCACAACCATGTGTCTGCAATGGGTGTGCCGAAGTGTCAAAAAGCATGGTATGCCCACTGTGTCTCAAAGTCAGTTAAACAATGGCCACACACACATACACCCACACACACACACACACACATGCACATGCACACACACACACAAAGCCACAACGCATTTGCTTTCGGTTTCTCGTTTCCACACTTTTTCTCTGCTTATATCTGCATCATTGCCACAATGTTTGAGTGACTGCCAGAGGGTTTCTGGTTGTTTTGCTCCCTGTTATTATGAGAACAAGGTCAGGGTGTGACATACAGAAGTGAAACCTGCTGCTCTGCCTATAGTCTCTTACCTCAGCATTAATACACTGGGTAAGCCACAGATGGTTATTGTTGAAGGAAATATCTTTTTTTTGTATTCAGATATCTAAACATACAATTATTATTGTTTTATGCAGAAGCCTAATTCAACACCCAAAGTAGGAAAGAACAGCTAGATGTGTGGGTGGTTCAGAGCTGGAACTGTACATTTAAAACCGCACAGAGGTAAAGGTCAAAAATATAATGTCACACAAGAGGAACATTCAAGTGAGCACCCTTCTGTGAAGTCTTAAAAATAGCTCTAATATTGGTATCTGACGTATAGCAAAATATGAATGTCCCAGCGAGACAACTCGGGAATCAAAAATGATTGCCACCTGACATAAGTGGACAAGTATCCCAGGGAGAAAGCTTATGGAAAATGGGAATTATGTCTGAATGTTGAATTGTTTCCTTCTGTAATGTGGTCCTCTTTTCAATCAAATCGGTGATGTTCATATTACCTTTCAGATGGCCTCCTTGAATGAATGGCTTGAAACAGAGAACCCCTTTGCTTGGTAACTGATGACATCAGAGGCATCACATTTTTCAACTGGCTGGCACTTCTGCTTTATTTTCCTGCTGGTAAATTAGGGACTTTTTCATGATCTTGTCTGGCCTTGATACTTGGATCGGTTATCCACAGAAATTTTGGGCAGGCAATTAACCACCAAAAATGTCAACTGACTTGTTTGAGATTAATACATGCCATTTAATGGCTGTTTTATTGTTTATATATACACTCACTGAGTACTTTAATAGGAACTCCTGTACACCTACATATTAATGCGATTATCAGCCAATCGTGTGGCAGCAGTGCAATGCATAAAATCATGCAGATACGGGTCTGGAGCTTCAGCTTATGTTCATATCAACCATCAGAATGGGGAAACAATGTGATATAAGTGACTTTGACCATGGAATGATTGTTGGTGCCAGACAGGTTGGTTAGAGTATCTCAGAAACTGCTGATCTCCTGGGATTTTCACGCACAACAGTCTGTAGAGTTTGCAGACAATGGTACGAAAAACAAAACAGATCCACTGAGCAGAAGTTCTATGCATTGTTAAAGAGAGGTCTGAGGAGAAGGGCCATACTGGTCAAAGCTGACAGTAACGCAAATAACAACACATTAAAACAATGGTATGCAGAAGAACATCTCTGAACACACAACGCATCAAACATCTAAGTGGATAGGTTACAGTAGCAGAAGACTAATTATCATAGATAAGGGTAATAAATACCAAATAAAATTCTCACTGAGTGTACCTACAGTAGAGAGCTTTAAATGTAGTTTATCATGCTGTGATATTTGTAGTCACAACATGTATTTATAGTATGTTATGGGTATGTATGACTGCTGCTCACTCAATGTTTTTTGCACCTTTCTCTATAACATCTTGAGACTGCTATGTGAAAATCACCAGAGATCAGCCTAGCACAGACAATCATTCCACAATAAAAGTCAAAATAAAAGTTACATTTCTTCCCCGTTCTAATGTTTTGTCTAAACAACAACTGAACCCCTTGACCGTGTTTGCATTCTTTTATGCATTGAGTTGCTGCCACATGATTAACTGATTATAATATTTGCAATAACGAGCTGATGCACTAATAAAATGGTCACTAAATGTATATACAAAAGTATGGATAACAATTATAGGTTTTAATGTTTAAGAGTGTGTGAAATCTTATTAGGGCTAAAAATATATAACTAAAAAGGTGCACAGAATACTAATTATGTCATCATAGTGGATATCACATTTTATCAAAAACAATGTGAATTGCAAAATACCAAATTATAATAATTTGTTCATTTGTAATTTTTTATTGCAGTAGATAATACAAACGCTGCACTTTTTAATGTACTTGGCATCCACATAATTCACCTGTTATACTTATAACTATACTTAATGCTGCCTTGTTCTTATTGAAATCAGACTTTAGGCTGGATTCAATCAACATTTTCCTTAAGGTGAACTTTGACAAAATAAATTAAACAATAAATCTGAATGACATACTTAATGACAAAAGCTAGATCTTGGCCCTCATCTCATATATAGGCTCTGTCTTTGTAAGAGGTTATAAAGCAAAACTGTCACAGCTCTGCTGGGAATCCTTTTACCTAGCAACAAGTATTCCGCCATTTCTTTATTTTCTCATTGGTTCCTAAAGGCAGAAGCATGTAGTTTGTTTGGTGGTTGTTCAAAATAAAAAAAAACTTATTTGACATCATGAAGCATTTGCAATAGTCCTGTTTGTATGGGTACTGTACTTTCCATTCCCTGTTATTTAAAGCTGGGGTAGGAAAAACATTCTGACAGCTAGCAATAAACAAACTGCTCGGGGAAAAAAAATTAGATATCTGTGACTGTCCCAGAACAGATTTTTGGGGATTTCCATTTTTCATCGCTCCCGGTAGCTATCTAATGATGGCAGCTCTCAGCCGTGAGGCAGGCTCACCGACCTATCAAATTTGTGGTGCGTGTCCCTGAGAAGCTGACTGGCCCCAGCAACGTTGAACCAGTGTGGGTGACGAAGAGGAAGGGGGGGGGTTTTCACCGCGGTGACAGTAACGCAAATAACCACACATTACAACAGTGGTATGCAGAAGAGTATCTCTGATCACACAATGCATCATAACTCTTAAGTGGATAGGCTACAGCAGTAGAAGTCTCATGAATACCTAACAAAATGCTCACTGAGTGTACGTTTCACCACATGCAGTACCATGTTGTTCCAATGGAGGAAAAAAAAGGGTGAGACTGATTAGAATTAGATGTCATGCATTTTTAAATATGGCGGGTGGTCTTTATTTTTATTTTTGTATTTTGTTATTCTACAAAATACTGTGCATGCAGCTCGATGCCACCCCCAGATCTATGTGCTGCCCTCAATCTCTTCAAACCCTCCAAAGCAGTGGCTGATGGGAGATTTTTTACTCCTAGGTCACTTCTTGGTGAGAAACTGTAACAACTGCTCAAAAAACATTGAAGGCTGATTTCACAAAACCACTCCTGTCAGGCAAATATACTTTAACAAGTCATATCTCCAAAACGGATTGGTCAATCCTGACAAGTGAAACTAGTTTCACTTAAAAAAAATAATAATAAAAAAAAGAGATCTGTGACATGATACACCATTTATCGCGTTGCATCACATATTTTAGGCACAATTTATACATAAAATATGAAATAAATGATTCCCACCCATTATTGACTGTTGTCAGCTCCTGATTCATAAATTCAACTTGAATTAACATTAACATTAACACAAACTGTCTAAATTTCAGTGCTCTGTATTATATGTAATTTCAGGAATGTCCCTATGTTCTGGTCAACTCTATTACCTCTGTTATAAAACTGCTTAAAATTCTGCAAAGCATTCATATAAGAAGCATGTGACCTGCACCCAGTGATGTCACTTCCTCTGGCGGGAAACATCTTGAAGGCAGTGAGGTATGTCATGCTTCTCTCATTATTTTGTACAAAATGTTGAGGATACACCAACAGTAGACTAATTATTTGTCAAATCTGTTATTGTGATATTGCATTGAATCTCTTATTCAATTTTTAAAAAACAATAATATGATGAAAATCCATAGAATTATGTATATGGACATGCCATGTGATATCTACACATGGTCTCAAGGCAAAACATTGTGGAAAATGTCAACTCTGTTACCGCCAACTCTGTCATTGTTAAACTGTTCTTAACTGTTTCTGTAAACTATTAACAGAGTTGACGATGAGTAAATAAAAGAATCAAATGTTCCCAATTGAATTTTGCATTATTTGACATTTATTCTGGATTCTGGGTAATTTTACTGTAAAGGATACGTTTGTGGTATACCATTCCAAATAACATTCTTACTACATGCAACTTTTCAGTTAAATGTGTTGATATTCTTACTCCAAAACAAGAAGTCTCTATCGTATTAGACTTGAAGTTAAATTAATGGATGTAGAGATGTTTCTTTCTATACTTTTTCATACATTTGCGTGTTGCGGTTTGTAAAAAAAAACAAATAGGCTCTGGTCCTTATCTTTGTTGTGCAGGTAGCAGTTGAAATTGTACTTCCCTCTAGGGTCTTTCAGCGCACTTATCCCTGGTTATGGGTATGCACTTTGTTGAAATAAGAGCGTCTGCCAAATGCTGTTAATGTAATGTATACTTGAAATGTATCCAAAATTCTGTGATGGGCCCTATACCACTGCCTGTCATGAGTTATTGCTTAAATGTACACTCAGTGAACTCTTCCTTTTTAAGTTATTGCTGTAGCCTATCCACTTAGAGGTTTGTTGTTTGTTCAGAGATGCTCTTCTGCATACCACTGTTGTAATGTGTGGTTATTTGATTAATGTCACCTTCCTGCCAGTCTTTGTCCACTCTGGCCCTTCTCTGACCTCTCTCATTAACAATGTTTTTTTACCTATAGAACTGCTAGTCAATTGATGTTTTTTTAGTTTTTTTGTACCATTCTTTGCAAACTATAGAGACTGTTGCATATGACAATCCTAGGAGATCAGCAGTTTTTCAGATACTCAAACCACCCTGTCTGGCACCCACACACATTTCTTCCCCATTCTGACATTGAGTCTGAAAAAGAGCTATACCTCTTGACCATGTCTGCATGCGTTTATGTCTTGAGTTGCTGCCACGTGATTGGCTGAATAAACATTTGCATTAACAAGCTAGAGTACAGTATAATAAAGTGGTCATTGGTTGTATGTCAGAAATTTGCCTTTTCACATGTGAAAATCACAATTGAACATTTTCACATGTAAATTAAAATATGTGAAAAGAGAATGTAACATTGTGTCATTTGTATTTTCACATCATTGAACTTTTAAAATGTGAACTACAATTTGCACATGTAAAAACAAAACATGTGACTTCAAATAGGATAGGTAACCTGCTCTCATTTTATAAGTGGGATTATTTTTATAGTTGACATGTGTACTTTTCACACCTTGGATGTTCACATATGGTCAGAGTTTCCAAATTATTGAAACATTGCATTATGGAACCTATCAGGAAAATGTGCACAAGAGTTGGAGTTATACTAAATACCCCTTTGATAGACCCAGCATCCTGGATATATGAAAAAACAGAGAGCTGATTGATGACAGCTGAAATATTTCAGTTTAACTATTTAATAACATTTAAATGTAAACATCACCTCAGTCTGTCACAACCGACCGTAGATGACATTACATTCTTTATTTAATGAGTTGACTCATACAGGATGATATTTACACATGCATTACTATATTCATATTCATTTACAAATGATGAGACAATATTTTTCAATTAATAGATCTGGGATGGTCCTTGTGATGTAGATATTTATTGCTAAACTATGTTTTTTTTTTATTGTTTTGTATTTTAGTGTAACTTTTGTGTACACTGTATGTACATGCCCTAACATGAATTTGTTTCTCAAGTTTCTGAATGGTACAAGTCTCTTCTTTAATTTAAGTCTTCAGCCACATCCTCGTATGCTGTATGATATATAATGAGTAGCTATATCTGGCCGTTATTTTACATTTCATTATTCATTATAGCATTGCAAACTGGATTCTTAAACATACATAATTCAGTTCATACATGTTAGGGTTTATATATTGTTATTGAAATTATTATTTTTTTTTTTTAACTGTGAAAGGAAATGTTACATGAACAGAGTAGTCAATACCATTGGACATTTTAAGAAAAATGCTACTAAAATAAAATACCTGAAAATAGACCAGGAAAATACAACATGAAGGATTTAACAGCCCCAATATTGCATAGTACATAGTACATTCTTATCACAGAATGGCACACAGTCTGATGACATATGGCGTATTTTTCAATATATGAAGAACAGTGGGTTGTACATCATTTACTTTTTAAAATATCCATAAGACAGAAGATAAGAATTTGTGAAGCAATGCCCTGCTACCCTTTAAACGATTCAATATATTGGTTGTTAAAACACGAAAGAAAAGCCATTTCCATATTGTGAAAACATCTGAATCTATATCCAATCCAAGCAAAACAACATTGAATGCATCAACATATTATTTAAAAATTAGATTTAAAATATGTAGACTAAGTTTTCAATCACCAAGAAACACAGAGTTCATCCTCATGATCCAGTTGATTAATAATTCTGCATCTAGAAATGACAAGAAAATCATATAGCCAGTGAGTTAGAAATACTATTGAACAGTATTAGAAAAATCAACTGAAAACTGAAACATAAATTGAAAGTGCAACATATACAATATGCATGACCATTTTAAATATAATACAACTATTAATACTATTACTGGTATTACTCCATAATATGACTACTAATAAATGATGTCATCAAAACCATCAGTGGAATAAACAATTTTAGAATCATTAGAACAACAATACCTTATCTTAACTTGATGGGACCAGAATTCTCCCTGTTAATCCAAAACATATAAAACACAATAACTCTCAACTCCTTCCCTTTTTGCCTAGTTATCAAATAAATTAAAACTGTATCTTCAATTGTAACCAAAAGCTGGCAGAAGGCAATAAATTATCACCTCTATGATCTTATTCAAGAAAATGTAGTTCACCAGGAAATTCTTTTCATTATATAAAGTAATTTGCAATTGTCTAAATTCCTGATGCCCAGTCAAATCGCAAAGGCTAATTGAAATGCTTATTGCAAGTAAGTTACATCAAACTATGCAAAAAGGCCTAGTAATGATTCACAATTTTTATTTGAATCTGTTGATAATATTTCTATAATCACATTTGTCATAGTTGAACTGATAAAAATTCCCTTTTTCATAATCAACATCACTAGCACGGTCAGTTTAAAATGAAATTAATAGAGAAATAGTGAAGTTAAGGGGATTATGAAATTATTTTTTGGATTATTCAATTATTTTGTATCACCATACTATCATCCAAAAACAGAAACAGCACTGGTCTATTATTGATAACAACATTACTAGTGACAACAGTAATAGTGATATCAAAAAAAAAAGTGTAGTGCATATAATAAGGACACTGGAGGGGTATGTGTACTGAATGTGCTTTTAAAAAAAATAAATTATAATTTCAGATTTTCTTTCAATTTGGTAGCCAATTGTATCGCATCTAATCCAATTAGAGTTAGTGTTAGATACACCGCCCACAGACTGTCCCTCGGCGGCCGAAGGCTCGTGACCGTGATTCCGAGGCGCCCAAGGTGCTTTATTGTGCAGTGAACAGCTAGCCCTGCTAAGTCCCTCCCCTCTGGAGCAGAGAGCCAATTATGCTGCTTCACATGACCCGGCCAAACCTTTTGGCAGGACGGGGAATCGAACCCCAGTCCTCGGTGTGCAACAGCAGTGAACTGCAACTGCAAGTCCATTGCATCTTAGCCTGTTGCGCGGCTCCGGAACTGAACGTGCTTGTTGGAATATTTGTGCGCTTGCTGAAATGACCGCATCAGTGAATGAATCACATAGTCTTTGAGTAGAATCTTTGGACTGAACTGAACAAACAGATGCAAAATGATCTGTCATTTCCACCACTACTGAACACAAGACTACAAGGCAAACCTGACCCAAAACACAACAATATGTTTAATGTGCCATGTATACAGCATGTCACCAGTACATAGGCTTTTGCATTTCCTATGAGCTTTGAGAAAATATCAGCACCGAGAAAATGACTTAAGAGTTCAGAGCCTAAATATCTTGTCTAAAATAGTATTATTGTCCATCCATCCATCCATTATCCATCCAACCCGCTTATCCTGAACAGGGTCACAGGGGGGCTGGAGCCTATCCCAGCATACATTGGGCGAAAGGCAGGAATACACCCTGGACAGGTCGCCAGTCCATCGCAGGGCACACACACGATTCACTCACACACTCATACCTATGGGCAATATAGACTCTCAAATCAGCCCAACCTGTATGTTTTTGGACTGAGGGAGGAAACCGGAGTACCCGGAGGAAACCCACACAAACACGGGGTGAACATGCAAACTCCACACAGAGAGGCCCCGACCAACCGGGATTCAAACCCAGGACCTCCTTGCTGTGAGGCAGCAGTACCAACCATTGCACCATCTGTGCGGAATCTTAATTATTTGGACTACCAATTACAGGATCTATGACTAAAACTACCTTCCCAGACTGAAAATGGCTACTGTCATATGTAAATGCTCACCTATAGTCATTAATGATACTACATTGTTGCATTTAATTATGATAAAAAAGAATCCATATCAGATATAACACAAATAGGACTACATGCTTTGTTTAATGATAATACTGTAGGTGGTTGAAAGCTTGCTTCTTACCAGTGGATTTCTTCTTGTAATAGACCACTCCGGCAATTGTGATTATTAGCCCCAGCACCAGGCCAGAGGCACCAATGATCACCTTGTTTCTCTTTACTTCAGACATGTTGGGGTCTGAAAAAACAATGTTCTCCTTGAGCCAAGAGCTTATTCCAAATAAAGAAAAAACACATAGAAATCATGCGTTCATAATAATAATCCATTTTTGAAAGTGTGGATGTTGCGACTTTTGAAAGTGTGGATGTTTTGAACTGGCTAGAAATAATGCTTACTTTCTAAACAAATGCATTTTTGAAAATAAAACTGCACTGCAGACTAGCATGGAGGTGTGCTTGTGACTGCTATGTGAAGCAGATCTGATTTTGATGGTGGGTTTGGGTATATCTGAAAACAAGCACACATCATGTTTTATTTCCCTTTCCTCATACCCTATTCTATATTTTCCCATTTCAGTCCTCCACTATCGGCTCACATTTGTTTTAATAAAATGTGTAATTACACAATCACACTACATTATGGTAATGACTGAGATTACATCATGAGAATAATCAGAATTGGGTCTCCCCCTATTGAAGGAATGCTTTCGGTTTAAATAAACTGTCAAAATGTTAACAATGATGGTGGGATTTTCATCACCCTTAATACTCACTTTTCTTGTCCAGTATGTTTGTAAAGTCCAGTTCAGCATTAGGCCTGCAATAGCCATCCAGATTTGTATGCTATCCTTCCGCAGTTCCATCAGTATTCCATCTTTCAGCATTTTTCACCCCATGTTCAGTGTAGCCAATGTATTTATTCAGAGTGCAGTTTTATCTGGCATACTCCAATTTATTAAAGATGTATCTGTCAATGAATTCCAAGTCATGCAGGTCATTTGAGCTTGTAGGGGAAAATTCACAGAACGAAAGATCTCCCTCCTAAAAGCATGATAACCAATCACAAGTCAAAATCACACTCCACCTTAGTGAGCAGGTTCCTCCAAAACTCTCGATGATGTGTGCTAAAAGTTTATCAATATATCTGTATTAAAGTATGATATGTACCCTGTATAGTTCCAAACTGATTAACTACTAAATTGTGCTAGGATTACACAGTGAGCCCAGCCAGCTGGCAGGGGGGGGGGGCCCGTCTTGAACTGTGTAGACCAAACTGTCAAGGACACGGGCAGAGCAAGATATGACTGTACAGCTGATTTCTCCGGGACTCTCGATGTTTTATGCCAGGAGTGTATCCATTTGACCTAGAACATTAATTACAGCTGAGCTTATGAAAACGCAAGAAACCACAGTGAAAACTGTCGAAATGAGAGCAAAGAATGCTACGTACATTTACTCCCTTAGAAGAGAATAATTAATCAAATGTTTAGTATGTCTGTATATTAGAAAAGTATATTAGAAGTGAATATTAATGAAATGTTTAGTTTGTCTGTATATTTTCAATGATTACTGCTGCTTAGTTCGTCTTATAAAAGCGAAAGATACAGAGTGACGTGTATGGATGACGTGTTAGAGGGAGGGCATCTAGAACTTTATGAGGTCTGGTAGTTTGCCAAGAGCAGAGCAGGTGCGGGGTGAAGTGAGGACACGTAGTTGGCAGAATGCCCTGAACTTTGTACAGAGTTGGCAGAGCATAAGGACCGTTGGCAATTTGCCACAATGACGTTGTGGGAGGAGCGTTGGGAGGAGTTACAATGAGAAAAGTGTGGGTGATTTGCCAGAATGAGGTTTGAGGAGGAGTTGTAGGTGGAGTAACTGTGTATAAAATGGGTGTACAAATGCCAGTCAGGGTTCAGTTCTGGAGAGCTGATCCGGCTTTATGCACGTGTGCTAATAAAGTCGGATTTTCCTGAAGATCTTGCTGCCTGGTGTCGTCTTTTCGCGAAGATGTTTTTGGACAAATTGAAGATTTGGACTCTGTCGTTTCCTAGACACGCCAAGCTGAAACGGCACTCACAGAGACTGTAGTGGAAATAGGCATCTGATTAAAAAACAAGAAAAAAAAAAAAGCGAATCAGGTCAAATGTGTAATACATTGGGTGAAAGGCAGGAATACACCCTGGACAGGTCGCCAGTCCACCATTCACTCAGACACTCATACCAATGGGCAATTGAGACTCTCCAATCAGCCTAACCTGCATGTCTTTGGACTGTGGGAGGAAACCGGAGTACCCGGAGGAAACCCACGAAGATTATGATATGTTAAATGGAAAATACTATTCTCGATCACATTTTCACACATAGCTGAAGATGTGCAGCATCCTGTCAGTAGTCAACATACAAGCTGCACCTTCCACTTCAAAGGGCTCAGAGTGCAGACATGTCCCAACACTGTCATGATAACTTGCAGTTACTTGAACTAACAATCCAGCGTCTGGCAAAGTAACATTTACACAGAAAACAAGTTAAGAAAATCTCTTAATCTCATGCTTGGTTAAATAGAGCTCAAAGACAACAATGCAGAACCAGAGAGACCCGTTTCCACAGAGGATACAATTCTCCACAGTGAAAGAAAGAAAACAGCTCCTGGGCAAGTAGTAACTTAGAGTGTACACTGAACTTAGCAAGAGCACCAAACTGAACAGAGAATCCAAGTTCTCGTCATTACAATCCCCAATGTTTCTTGCACTATCTGAACTTCAAAATTGCACGGAAGCGATATCGATGCTGCCTGATTATCTGATTTTAACAATTCATTATTGCTATAATGGCGGCATGGATGGTGCAGTGGGTAGCACTGCCGCCTCACAGCAAGGAGGTCCTGGGTTCGAATCCCTGTCGGCTGGGGCCTCTCTGTGCGGAGTTTGCATGTTCTCCCCATGTCTGCGTGGGTTTCCTCCGGGTACTCTGGTTTCCTCCCACAGTCCAAAGACATGCAGGTTAGGCTGATTGGAGAGTCTAAATTGCCCGTAGGCATGAGTGTGTGAGTGAATGGTGCGTGTGCCCTGCGATGGACTGGCGACCTGTCCAGGGTGTATTCCTGCCTTTTGCCCAATTTATGCTGGGATAGGCTCCAGCCCCCCTGCGACCCTGATCAGGATAAGCAGGTTCAGATAATGGATGGATGGATGGATTATTGCTATACATTCATGCCTCAGGATGTTCTGATGCAGTCATTGCCTCCCCTCCCCTGACAGAAAAAGGAAACCAGACTGGGGAGATGGGTGGGTGACAGGGTGTCAGGAGATGCAACAGCACCATGCTGTGATGAACCCAGTGCTGCATTAATCTCACTAAACTCATCAGTTAGCCCATCTAAACTGTCCCGTGAGTTTTTCCCAAGGCATGTAATGATATCCTTGCAGTGTTCATGTATTATGCCAACCACTCAGCAACAGAAAAGAACCATGTTAATTCAACTCTACACATCCAACAAACAGATTCAACTGCACAAATACGCTACTCATTACTTCATCTTGCACATTTCACAACCGCTGAAAGCAATTTCAAAATAATATTCACACATTCCTGTCCTAAACAGTGAATGTTGGAAAGAGATGAAATGATCAGAAATCAATCAACAACTGCCGGCATTCACCAGATAAACCTGCACCATTATGGAAATGCAGCATTTTGCTATGTTTGTGAACACATTAGTATCATTCAGGTGAAAATAATGAGATTACTGATTAATCTGAAAAAAGGGTAGAGGGGAGAATGGCAGGGGATATCATACAATGTCTAAAACAAGTTACCCCAACACCAAGTGCAATGTTCCTACAGCACACACAGAACACAGCTTGGCCCCCTTAAGCACACAACAGATGGTTTATTGCATTTAGCTGACTTTATGGTAATGTGCCTTAAGATATGCACTGCCACAGCAGCAGGGAAAGAACATGGAAAAAATATATACTGCCCATTGCCTTTGCATCCCCATAGAAACTGCTGGCCTATCCATTGACTGCCAGACTGCCATAACCCATGGCAACCATCCCACATACCACCTACAACACTGGGCCCATAGGAACAGACTGACAGTAAACCACAGTTGTCTCTTGAAATCCAAGGCCATGGGCTTCTGTAAAACATATGAATTTTATCATTAGACACTTTTTTGCCAAGTGCTGCCATGGAGTGCAGGGATGAGCTGATCGTTCCTGCTTTAGCCATTTCTTCTGCCTGGTGATCTTGGAGAACTCTCAGCTCTGAGCTCCCAGCACACATGTTGCCCACTGACACGCATGCCCACTGACACGCATGCCCACTGACACACATGTTGCCCACTGACACGCGTGCCCACCGACACGCATGCCCACTGACACGCATGCTGCCCACTGACACGCATGCCCACTGACACGCATGCCCACTGACACACATGCTGCCCACTGACACACATGCTGCCCACTGACACGCATGCCCACTGACACACATGCCCACTGACACACATGCCCACTGACACGCATGCTGCCCACTGACACGCATGCTGCCCACTGACACACATGCCCACTGACACACATGCCCACTGACACACATGCCCACTGACACGCATGCTGCCCACTGACACACATGCTGCCAGAATGGGAGCGCTTGCACCACAGCACCAAGTCAGCCCAGGTTGATGGAGCCCTGCCATTTGTCCATTGGCCAGTGGGCAAGTTTCTTAGCAAGAACTCTGGCAAATATTGCACAAACAAGGCTGCTACCTCTAGTAACCCAAGGCAGTATTCAACTTGATTAACCCCTCTGTGAATAATTACACGGATTTTAAATGGTGATGTTGGAAAAAATAAAAAATAAAAAATAAAAATAAATAAAATTAAGTTTTCTAACAATTAGCCCCACTGAAGCAGCCAACAGAGCGTATGACCTGATCCACTCTCTGGTGCTTACTTTGACTTCCTAAAGGGGTTGCCGTTGGGAAGTTGAGTCAATTTTAGCTAAAGCCTCGTGAACCAGACAAACAAACAAGGCTAAACCCAAGAATACAACGCTCAACTTCAAAATAAAACTAGAATGGAGTATATCTTACCTCGTCAAAATACAATAGAACTCTTCCCTGCGTGGTCTTATAGTGAGATATGTACCGGTCCGATAGAGCCTTTAGCTATGAGAGGGGAGAGAGAGGAGGAGGTTGAAATGGAAAAGGTTTGAAGGGCACAATTGGTAAAAATGTTCATTTCAAGGTCAAGGCAGATCTAATACACTGAAATAACCATGGTAGTATCCAAACTGAGCAGGCCCTCAACAAGGTTAAGCACACAAACTCTGAAACTCTGAACAGTTTACTCCTTTTGACACAGATTGCATACGGTGTGAAAGGAAGAAAAAGAGCAAATGATTACCAAAAATGTAGGAATGAAGCATAGTGTAAATAAAGAGAGAAAGACCAGAAGACTGGATAAAGCTGGCTATGATGATGATGATGATGATAACTTGCCTTTTCCAGATCTGCAGTCACTGCCTCAAAGCCACTAAGCAGCGTAATGTCATGCCAGAGAGGTTCCTGCTCAGGTCATGGCTGAAAGATGGATCACAAACCCATGCACAATGACCAGCACATCACATTTACTGAGGATCAACTGGCGTTTAACCAACAAACACAGTACAGTATGTAATTAATAATGGAAACACATCATTATCTTGTTTAAACTGTCCTCTTGATAGTCACCTTCTAGCGTGACTTTGCTAGTACATGGTGGAAATTTTCGTATTATCCTTTTAACAAAGCTGGATCAACGCTGAGGTCAATATTTCTCAGAATTGAACCTAAAACATAATAGAAATAATAAACTCACCATAGTAGAAAAAGGTAAGTTGCAGACAATTTGCAAATCACTGTGGCCACCATTCACCTTCCCATGCTTTCATTCACCATTCATAAAATTGTATAGAGACAAGCACATCGAGCGCAGGGCAAGGCAATATAGGGTAGAGCCTGTACACCCAAACTAAATATAATTCTTTATGAGTATCAAATAACGTTTCAACCCATAGTGGATCTGACGAAGATCCACGATGGGTCGACACGTTTGACTTGATGAAGATCCACAATAGGTGGAAGCGTTTCACTTGATGAAGATCCACAATAGGTGGAAGCATTTGACCTGATGAAGATCCACTATAGGTGGAAATGTTTGACCTGATGAAGATCCACTATAGGTGGAAATGTTTGACCTGATGAAGATCCACAATAGGTGGAAGCGTTTGACCTGATGAAGATCCACTATAGGTGGAAACGTTTGACCTGATGAAGATACACTATAGGTGGAAACGTTTGACCTGATGAAGATCCACTATGGGTTGACACGTTTGACCTGATGAAGATTCACTATGGGTCGAAACATGGTTGTGCAGGCTATTTTAATTCATTCACCATTCTCTCAATGATTGAGCACTCAGTGAGGGAAACTGACCTGACACAGACCACATACTCCACATCTGTCTTCTGGTTCTCATCAGTGTTCCTCCTGTGTCTACTGCGAGAATCAAACCACTCTATCTTTGAATGGGCGATGTCTCTTTCCTCCACCTCCTTCTTTCTCTCCCCTTCTTCATCATCCACATAGTCATAGTTATATATCACTTCACCTGAAGAAAATACAGGAACAATAGAAATAGAAATGTAAATACAGTACAATACATGCCAATAATGCTACTCATTTTATAGAATTTTCAAGTAAAATTCATTTTATAGAATTTTCATGGATGACAGGCTGTCAAATCTAATCAGAGAATAAATCAAATCACATGGGATAGACAGACCACATATTTCAATTCAATTCGCTTCACTGACACACATGTTTTCAGTAATAATTACTAACTTCTCAGACAAATTAGGAATTCTGACTATCTATGCATATTTCATACAGATTAGCGTATTTTGGAAATGTATGTTGTCTTCACTATCAGTTTTATCCCACTCTCACCTGTGTATTTAACCTTGCCCTGCACCGTGATGCTGATTGACAGAAACTGACAGGTGTCCTCAGGCTGAAGGGCATGATTTGCCATGACCATCTGTCAAACAGACCACACACACATCGATTTTCACTGACAAAGATATTACATTACCTTACATTATAGGCATTTGGCAGACACTCTTATGCAGAGAAACGTACAAAAAAGTGCATACCCATTACCAGGGACAAGTGCACTGAACAACAGCAACTACCACTAAAAAAATAGAGAAGACTCTAAAATAGAGTACTCTACATCCATAAGCATGTGTATGCATGGGTGTGCTGAACTGGTGTCTTTAAAAAGCACTGTATGCCCACTGCAAGTTGATCATTTTTGGTCTGTGCTCAAAAGGTAAAAAGGGTCATTCAGTCATTTTATTTATTATTAATTGTTTAGTTATGGCAGATTTCTGTACAGAAATATTACCCATAGTTTATGTCCTGCCATGAAAGCAACAGCATTGCTTATGGAAGAACTAATATTGCAATGTTGGTCAGCAATAAATAAGTGTTTGTTATTTAAAGTCATAAGAAGAAATTCCCTAAGGGTTGCTTCTCCCTGTGGTTGCTATTTTATTGTCCAAAACAACCTCCTGTTGTTCAAATTATGTTTCTACAATCATTGGTTGGAAGGTTATCGCTTTGTGGCTTTGCATTCCATTATTTGTTTTACTTCTCAGTTGTTATTGTCTACAAAAATGAAAATGTAAAAATAATTCCCAGCAAATGCTTTTAATAGTGGAATCTCATTGTGTGGACAGCAAATAACTGCCTAAGAATGAGTGAGGTAGTCTTTTCACCTTAGCAGGTTCAACTGTTTTGCTGCATAATGCACATTTTGTCACAAGGTATAACTCTCTGACTGAAGTCATTGGCTTACAGTCATGTTCTAACTAGCAAACTAGAAAATGAGTACACTGACTGAATGACCACTTTTGGCTATCATAAGTTGTTCACTCCTGATATTACCTTGTCTTGTGATATATTATGTTACCAAGCCTGCTGTCTTTACTACACCTGACTGAAATGCATCATCAGTGTAAACACACTCAGCGTCCAAACATCCAGAAATTTCTTTTCTGCCGAATCAATGATTAGGGATACACGGCAACAAACATACAAACCGCAAATTCTATCAGTTGAGATGTACACTGTGGCCACAGCAATTCTGCGGGCAAAAACACCTTGTTATTGAGAGAGGTCAGAGGAGAAGGGCCAGACTGGTCAAAACTGAAAGGCAGGTGAGAGTAATGCAAATAACCACACATTGCAACAGTGGTATGCAGAAGAGTACCTCTGAACACACAATGCCTCAAACCTAGAGGATAGGCTACAGCATCAGAAGACCAATAAGTCTAAAAAATAAGTCTAAAATAATTACTTAAGTGCTCACTCAGTGTATGTGCGAGCCATAGAATTTGTATAAAGGTATGTTTATGCTTATGGCTCATGGGCCTACTGATAATGCCTTCTCCTTCAATGGGCTGGAGTCATAGTATGGAGACATAGTAATTTTATTTTTAAATAATTACAATATAGAGACTGTACTGTTGAGAATTGTGTTTCTGATGTAATAATAATATAAATTTGTATAGCACCTTTCTTACACCTTTTTCTGCTCTGACATTTTGAACTAATATTTCTACATTTTGGAAATGGAATGGAATGCATACAAGGAGAAGCACCTCATACCTACTGTCAAATATGGCGGTGGGTTTTTTATGTTTTGCTGCCAGTGGTCCAGGGGCACAGTTTAAAATCAATGGTACAATTCATTCAACGAAGTAGTGGGAAAATCTAGTTGTCTCTGTTTGGAAGCCTGGTCATAGGTAGATTGGCGAGCAGGACAATGATCCCAAATGTACATCAAAATCCACACAGACATTGTTAAGTGAAAATTCCAAGTTCTGCAATGGCCATCTCAGTTTCCAGACTTAAATACCATCAAAAACCTGTGGTCTGAACTGAAAAGGGGGATTGATAAGCTTCAAACCCAAAGATATCAATTATTCTGATAAGTTCTTCATGGAGGAATGGTCAAACATCCCTCCAAATGTGTTCTTTATCAATTATAGGAAAAAACTCATGGCTGTCATCTTTGCCAGGGGTGTTTGCACAAAGTATTGAAACAGGGGTGCCAATATTTTTGGTACATATGGTTTTCAGAAAAAAACCCATTGATTGCTTTATAAAAACCATTAAAACATGAGAATACATGTATTGAAATAAAAATATGCAATCACAAAGCACTATATTAGGTATTTATTCAACTTGTTTTTTAGACTTCTGCTGCAGTAGCCTATCCACTTATGTGTTGTGTCTTCACAGATGCAAAGTCACTTCGTTCACATTTTCTCCCCATTCTGATGGTTGACGTGAACATTAACTGAAGCTCCTGACCCGTATCTACATGATTGTATGCATTGCACTGCTGCCACACAATTGGCTGATTAAATGCATGAATAAGTAGGTGTAATAAAGTAAAAATTTTACTAATAAAGTGCTCGGTGAGCATATATATTTCCTTTATGTTTGAACATAACAAATTATTAGGTGTTGTTTACTAAATACAGCCTTTCTTCAGGGGTGCCGATCATTCTGGTGCCCACTGTATGTACACTTTGTTCACTTAAAAGTGTTTCACAAACTGTATAACATGGTGTCTGTTTTACCCAGGCGTCTGTTTAAGGGCACCTGAATCAATCTGCATCAGAGTGCAAATACACTCATCCAAGCATCAGGCAAGCCCTCTTCTGAAGCTGCACAACCAGTTATTACACAGAAATACACACAAACAAAGCTCTCACTCTTTCACACTCTCTTCCTCATCACTCATTATACTGTATCTGCGTCTCTCCTGTCTAACACAGTGACTGGATGAGTGCCAGGGGGTTTCTTTTTTTCTGATCATGAGGATATGGCACAGGAGGAGGTGTGACTTACAGAAACATGCTGCTCTGCCAGGTTCTCTCAGTGAGGTAAATACACAGGGAAACAGTTGAAGGCCTTACCTACAGGGCGGCCTGTAGCGTAGTGGTTAAGGTAAATGGCTGGGACCCGCAAGGTTGGTGGTTCTAATCCTGGTGTAGCCACAATAAGATCCGCACAGCCGTTGGGCCCTTGAGCAACGCCCTTAACCCCGCATTGCTCCAGGGGAGGATTGTCTCCTGCTTAGTCAAATCAACTGTACGTCGCTCTGGATAAGAGCGTCTGCCAAATGCCAATAATGTAATGTAATGTACCTCACTTACTTCAAGGACCCAATCAGATTGAAATGGATACTACTGAATGACATTAAAGAAAATCTTCAACCAAAAATACAATAAAAAATATGCTCTATAATTTTAAGATGAAGATGTGTACCTACCTAATATTGTTTGTTTATTTAATTTTGCACTGCTTTTTAGTTTTAGATAAAATGGATTGGTCAAAGCTGACAAAGGTGACAGTCACGCAAATAAGTGGATAGGTTACAGCAGCAGAAGACTTAATAATTATCATAGATAAGTGCAATAAATACCAAACAAAATGCTCACTGAGTGTACCTACAGGAGAGAGCTTTAGATGTAGTTTATCATGCTGTGATATTTATAGTTACAACATGTATTGTTACAGTATGTTAAAATTCAGCTCAGAAAAAGAAATAGCATTTACAAGTATGTATGTATGGGTATGTATGACTGCTGCTCACTCAATGTTTTTTGTACCTTTCTCTGTAACATCTAGAGACTGCTATGTGAAAATCACCAGAGATCAGCCTAGCACAAACAATCATTCCACAATAAAAGTCACTTAGATTACATTTCTTCCCCATTCTGATGTTTCGTCGAAACAACAACTGAACCCCTTGACCGTGTTTGCATTATTTCATTCATTGAGTTGCTGCCACATGATTAGCTGATTATAATAATTGCAATAACGAGCTGATGCACAGGTCTTCCTAATAAAATGGTCACTAAATGTATATACAAAAGTATGTGTAACAATTTTAGGTTTTAATGTTTATGGGTGTGTGAAATCTTATTAGGGTTAAAAATATATAACTAAAAAGGTGCTCAGAATACGAATTATGTCATCATAGTGGATATCACATTTTATCAAAAACAATGTGAATTGCAAACTACCAAATTATAATAATTTGTTCATTTGTAATTTTTTATTGCAGTAGATAATACAAATGCTGCACTTTTTAATGTACTTGGCATCCACAGAATTCACCTGTTACACTTACAACTATACTTAATACTGCCTTGTTCTTATTGAAATCCAACTTTAGGCTGGATTCAATCAACATTTTCCTTGAGGTGAACTTTGACAAAATAAATTAAACAATAAATCTGAATGACATACTTAATGACAAATGCTAGATCTTGGCCCTCATCTCATATATAGGCTCTGTCTTTGTAAGAGGTTATGAAGCAAAACTGTCACAGCTCTGCTGGGAATCCTTTTACCTAGCAACAAGTATTCCACCATTTCTTTATTTTCTCATTGGTTCCTAAAGGCAGAAGCATGTAGTTTGTTTGGTGGTTGTTCAAAATAAAAAAAAACTTATTTGACATCATGAAGCATTTGCAATAGTCCTGTTTGTATGGGTACTGTACTTTCCATTCCCTGTTATTTAAAGCTGGGGTAGGAAAAACATTCTGACAGCTAGCAATAAACAAACTGCTCGGGGAAAAAAAATTAGATATCTGTGACTGTCCCAGAACAGAATTTTGGTGATTTCCATTTTTCCTCGCTCCCGGTAGCTATCTAATGATGGCAGCTCTCAGCCGTGAGGCAGGCTTACCGGCCTGTCAAATTTGTGGCGCGTGTCCCTGAGAAGCTGACTGGACCCAGCAACATTGAACCAGTGTGGGTGACGAAGAGGAAGGGGGGGGTTTTCACCGCGGTGACAGTAACGCAAATAACCACACATTACAACAGTGGTATGCAGAAGAGTATCTCTGATCACACAATGCATCATAACTCTTAAGTGGATAGGCTACAGCAGTAGAAGTCTCATGAATACCTAACAAAATGCTCACTGAGTGTACGTTTCACCACATGCAGTACCATGTTGTTCCAATGGAGGAAAAAAAAGGGTGAGACTGATTAGAATTAGATGTCATGCATTTTTAAATATGGCGGGTGGTCTTTATTTTTATTTTTGTATTTTGTTATTCTACAAAATACTGTGCATGCAGCTCGATGCCACCCCCAGATCTATGTGCTGCCCTCAATCTCTTCAAACCCTCCAAAGCAGTGGCTGATGGGAGATTTTTTACTCCTAGGTCACTTCTTGGTGAGAAACTGTAACAACTGCTCAAAAAACATTGAAGGCTGATTTCACAAAACCACTCCTGTCAGGCAAATATACTTTAACAAGTCATATCTCCAAAACGGATTGGTCAATCCTGACAAGTGAAACTAGTTTCACTTAAAAAAAAAAAAAATAAAACAAAAGAGATCTGTGACATGATACACCATTTATCGCGTTGCATCACATATTTTAGGCACAATTTATACATAAAATATGAAATAAATGATTCCCACCCATTATTGACTGCTGTCAGCTCCTGATTCATAAATTCAACTTGAATTAACATTAACATTAACACAAACTGTCTAAATTTCAGTGCTCTGTATTTTATGTAATTTCAGGAATGTCCCTATGTTCTGGTCAACTCTATTACCTCTGTTATAAAACTGCTTAAAATTCTGCAAAGCATTCATATAAGAAGCATGTGACCTGCACCCAGTGATGTCACTTCCTCTGGCGGGAAACATCTTGAAGGCAGTGAGGTATGTCATGCTTCTCTCATTATTTTGTACAAAATGTTGAGGATACACCAACAGTAGACTAATTATTTGTCAAATCTGTTATTGTGATATTGCATTGAATCTCTTATTCAATTTTTAAAAAACAATAATATGATGAAAATCCATAGAATTATGTATGTGGACATGCCATGTGATATCTACACATGGTCTCAAGGCAAAACATTGTGGAAAATGTCAACTCTGTTACCGCCAACTCTGTCATTGTTAAACTGTTCTTAACTGTTTCTGTAAACTATTAACAGAGTTGACGATGAGTAAATAAAAGAATCAAATGTTCCCAATTGAATTTTGCATTATTTGACATTTATTCTGGATTCTGTGTCATTTTACTGTAAAGGATACATTTGTGGTATACCATTCCAAATAACATTCTTACTACATGCAACTTTTCAGTTAAATGTGTTGATATTCTTACTCCAAAACAAGAAGTCTCTATCGTATTAGACTTGAAGTTAAATTAATGGATGTAGAGATGTTTCTTTCTATACTTTTTCATACATTTGCGTGTTGCGGTTTGTAAAAAAAAACAAATAGGCTCTGGTCCTTATCTTTGTTGTGCAGGTAGCAGTTAAAATTGTACTTCCCTCTAGGGTCTTTCAGCACACTTATCCCTGGTAATCGGTATGCACTTTGTTGAAATAAGAGCGTCTGCCAAATGCCGTTAATGTAATGTATACTTGAAATGTATCCAAAATTCTGTGATGGGCCCTATACCACTGCCTGTCATGAGTTATTGCTTAAATATACACTCAGTGAACTCTTCCTTTTTAAGTTATTGGTCTTCTACTGCTGTAGCCTATCCACTTAGAGGTTTGTTGTTTGTTCAGAGATGCTCTTCTGCATACCACTGTTGTAATGTGTGGTTATTTGATTAATGTCACCTTCCTGCCAGTCTTTGTCCACTCTGGCCCTTCTCTGACTTCTCTCATTAACAATGGTTTTTTACCTATAGAACTGCTAGTCAATTGATGTTTTTTTTGTTTTTTTGTACCATTCTTTGCAAACTATAGAGACTGTTGCATATGACAATCCTAGGAGATCAGCAGGTTTTCAGATACTCAAACCACCCTGTCTGGCACCCACACACATTTCTTCCCCATTCTGACATTTAGTCTGAAAAAGAGCTATACCTCTTGACCATGTCTGCATGCGTTTATGTATTGAGTTGGTACCACGTGATTGGCTGAATAAACATTTGCATTAACAAGCTAGAGTACAGTATAATAAAGTGGTCATTGGTTGTATGTCAGAAATTTGCCTTTTCACATGTGAAAATCACAATTGAACATTTTCACATGTAAATTAAAATATGTGAAAAGAGAATGTAACATTGTGTCATTTGTATTTTCACATCATTGAACTTTTAAAATGTGAACTACAATTTGCACATGTAAAAACAAAACATGTGACTTCAAATAGGATAGGTAACCTGCTCTCATTTTATAAGTGGGATTATTTTTATAGTTGACATGTGTACTTTTCACACCTTGGATGTTCACATATGGTCAGAGTTTCCAAATTATTCAAACATTGCACCTATCAGGAAAATGTGCACAAGAGTTGGAGTTATACTACATACCCCTTTGATAGACCCAGCATCCCGGATATATGAAAAAACAGAGAGCTGATTGATGACAGCTGAAATATTTCAGTTTAACTATATAATAACATTTAAATGTAAACATCACCTCAGTCTGTCACAACCGACCGTAGATGACATTACATTCTTTATTTAATGAGTTGACTCATACAGGATGATATTTACACATGCATTACTATATTCATATTCATTTACAAATGATGATACAATATTTTTGTTGATGTAGATATTTATTGCTAAACTATAAAAATACAAGGTGTTTTTTTTTAAATTGTTTTGTATTTTAGTGTAACTTTTGTGTACACTGTATGTACATGCCCCAACATGAATTTGTTTCTCAAGTTTCTGAATGGTACAAGTCTCTTCTTTAATTTAATTCTTAAAGACAGATGATAAGAATTTGTGAAGCAATGCCCTGCTACCCTTTAAACGATTCAATATATTGGTTGTTAAAACACGAAAGAAAAGCCATTTCCATATTGTGAAAACATCTGAATCTATATCCAATCCAAGCAAAACAACATTGAATGCATCAACATATTATTTAAAAATTAGATTAAAAATATGTAGACTAAGTTTTCAATCACCAAGAAACACAGAGTTCATCCTCATGATCCAGTTGCTTAATAATTCTGCACCTAGAAATGACAAGAAAATCATATAGCCAGTGAGTTAGAAATACTATTGAATAGTATTAGAAAACATGCAACATATACAATATGCATGACCATTTTAAATATAATACAACTATTAATACTATTACTGGTATTACTCCATAATATGACTACTAATAAATGATGTCATCAAAACCATCAGTGGAATAAACAATTTTAGAATCATTAGAACAACAATACCTTATCTTAACTTGATGGGACCAGAATTCTCCCTGTTAATCCAAAACATATAAAACACAATAACTCTCAACTCCTTCCCTTTTTGCCTAGTTATCAAATAAATTAAAACTGTATCTTCAATTGTAACCAAAAGCTGGCAGAAGGCAATAAATTATCACCTCTATGATCTTATTCAAGAAAATGTAGTTCACCAGGAAATTCTTTTCATTATATAAAGTAATTTGCAATTGTCTAAATTCCTGATGCCCAGTCAAATCGCAAAGGCTAATTGAAATGCTTATTGCAAGCAAGTTACATCAAACTATGCAAAAAGGCCTAGTAATGAATCACAATTTTAATTTGAATCTGTTGATAATTTTTCTATAATCACATTTGTCATAGTTGAACTGATAAAAATTCCCTTTTTCATAATCAACATCACTAGCACGGTCAGTTTAAAATGAAATTAATAGAGAAATAGGGAAGTTAAGGGGATTATGAAAAAAATTTTTTGATTATTAAATTATTTTGTATCACCATACTCGTCATCATCCAAAAACAGAAACAGCACAGGTCTATTATAGATAACAACATTAATAGTGACAGCAGTAATAGCGATATCAAAATAGTGTAGTGCATATAATAAGGACACTGGAGGGGTATGTGTACTGAACGTGCTTTAAAATTTTTTTAATTTTTTTTATTCAGATTTTCTTCCCAATTTTGTAGCCAATTGTATCGCATCTAATCCAATTAGAGTTAGTGTTAGATACACCGCCCACAGCCCGTCCCTTAGCGGCCCAATGGCTCGTGACCGTGATTCCAAGGCGCCCAAGGTGCTTTATTGTGCAGTGAACAGCTAACCCTGCCAAGTCCCTCCCCTCTGGAGCAGAGAGCCAATTATGCTGCTTCACGTGAGCCGGCCAAACCTTTTGGCAGGACCGGGAATCGAACCCCAGTCCTCAGTGTGCAACAGTAGTGAACTGCAACCGCAAGTCCGCTGCATCTTAGCCTGTTGTGCCACTGTTGCGCGGCTGCGGAACTGAACGTGCTTGTTGGAATATGTGTGCGCTTGCTGAACAGACCGCATCAGTGAATGAATCACATAGTCTTTGAGTAGAATCTTTGGACTGAACTGAACAAACAGATGCAAAATGGTTTGTCATTTCCACCACTACTGTACACAAGACTACAAGGCAAAGCTGACCCAAAACATAAAAATGTGCCATGTATACAGCATGTCACCAGTACATAGGCTTTTGCATTTCCTATGAGCTTTGAGAAAATATCAGCACCGAGAAAATGACTTGGAGTTTAGAGCCTAAATATCTTGTCTAAAATAGTATTATTGTCCATCCATCCATCCATTATCTTAACCCGCTTATCCTGAACAGGGTCGCAGGGGGGCTGGAGCCTATCCCAGCATACATTGGGCGAAAGGCAGGAATACACCCTGGACAGGTCGCCAGTCCATCGCAGGGCACACACACCATTCACTCACACACTCATACCTATGGGCAATTTAGACTCTCCAATCAGCTCAACCCGCATGTCTTTGGATTGAGGGAGGAAACCGGAGTACCCGGAGGAAACCCACACGAACACGGGGAGAACATGCAAACTCCACACAGAGGCCCTGGCCGACCGGGATTCAAACCCAGGACCTCCTTGCTGTGAGGCAGCAGTACCAACCATTGCACCATCTGAGCGGAATCTTAATTATTTGGACTACCAATTACAGGATCTATGACTAAAACTACCTTCCCAGACTGAAAATGGCTACTGTCATATGTAAATGCTCACCTATAGTCATTAATGATGCTACATTGTTGCATTTAATTATGATAAAAAAGAATCCATATCAGATATAACACAAATAGGACTACATGCTTTGTTTAATGATAATACTGTAGGTGGTTGAAAGCTTGCTTCTTACCAGTGGATTTCTTCTTGTAATAGACCACTCCGGCAATTGTGATTATTAGCCCCAGCACCAGGCCAGAGGCACCAATGATCACCTTGTTTCTCTTTACTTCAGATATGTTGGGGTCTGAAAAAAACAATGTTCTCCTTGAGCCAAGAGCTTTTTCCAAATTAAGAAAAAACACATAGAAATCATGCGTTCATAATAATAATCCATTTTTGAAAGAGTGGATGTTTTGAACTGGCTCGAAATAATGCTTACTTTCTAAACAAATGCATTTTTGAAAATAAAACAATTATCATCAAAAAGGAGTTGATCCGTAGGCAATATATTAGAAAAGTGTATTCAGTACAACAAGATGTGATTCTGGTAGGGCAGATTAGCCCCACGGTCTGTTACTGAATCCAGACTGTGCTAAGACCGGCTATGTGTGCAACTGACTGCAGCATTGCCTGAGAGGAGTCTCTGTTCCTGGGGCCTCCATGTCTCACTGGGCAAAAACAACAGCCACCTTCTGCCTCTACAAGCTAAATGAAGAGTTCTCTTCCAAGTCTATTTCTATGGATGCTTAACAAGCATATTTTAGGAAACAAATACAGCAACTTGATTTTACATGATCTAGAGGAGGGTGTGTGTCTGTCTGTGCTCTCATGATTTGACAGAGGTTGCAGTGAGTAGCATGAACATACAAAAACTGGGTGCAGAAGGGTGAAGTAAAATAACAAATACAGCACAATCAGTATATATAAGCACTGTGTAAAAAAACCCCCATGAAAAACAGCCATACAAATCAGTGTCTTACCCCACTTAACCTCTTTGCCTTTAGGGAGACTTGCATGTTCTACCCTGCAGGAGATGGTCTCTCCTGATTTGGGTGTGTACTCCAGATGTGAGTGGATCTGATATAACCAGTTTCCATTAGCCAGCTCCTCCGTGGAGGTGACATCATGCGTTACCTCCTTCCCATCTCTCAGCCAGGTCAATTTGATTCCTCTGGGGTAGAAGTCATAGGCACTGCAGACTAGCATGGAGGTGTGCTTGTGACTGCTATGTGAAGCAGATCTGATTTTGATGGTGGGTTTGGGTATATCTGAAAACAAGCATACATCATGTTTTATTTCCCTTTCCTCATACCCTATTCTATATTTTCCAATTTCAGCCCTCCACGATCGCCTCACATTTGTTTTAACAAAACGTTTAATTACACAATCACACTACATTATGGTGATGACTGAGATTATATCATAAGAATAATCAGAATCGGGTCTCCCCCTATTGAAGGAATGCTTTTGGTTTAAATAAACTGTCAAAACGTTAACAATGATGGCGGGATTTTTATAAAATAATGTTGCACAGACAAATTAAACCTCCCATCTTCAAGATTAACAGGTGAAATAATCTTATAATAATAATCGCAGGGATGGATAATATTGTAATATTGCACATGTATTTGCATGTGCATATTTCACATAATGAAGGTTGCTTCTCTTCTGGTTTATACCTGTATACACCTGCAAAGCAACCAACATGCCCACCATTCTGATTCTTGGAGGCATTTTGTAATTTGTAATAAAATACATTTTCACATAATTTTATGCATCCCTAAAAGTGGTTCACAAGCACTAGATCCGATACATCGTGCCCTTAATATTAATGAACATTTGGCTTCACATAAAGATACACAATAAAATTATTTTTACCATAAATAGACTCAGTCATTTCCAAGCTTCCATACTTGTGTTTTCATCACCCTTAATACTCACTTTTCTTGTCCAGTATGGCTGTAGAGTAGATGCCATCATTATGCCTGCAGTAGCCATCCAGATCTTTATGCCATCGTTCCACAGTTCCATCAGTATTCCATATTTCAGCATTTTTCACCCCAAGTTCAGTGTAGCCAATGAATTTATTCAGAGTGCTGTTATATCTCATGAACTCCAATTTATTAAAGAGTAATCTGTCAATGTACTCCAAGTCATGCAGGTCATTTGAGCTGAAATGACACTCACTTTGCCGGCTATAGAAATAGGCATCTGATTTAAAAAAAGAAGAAGCAAATCAGGTCAAATGTGTAAATAAACTAATCTTAAGCTCAAAGTAAATGAATCATAAGAAGGGTTGAGTGATTGCTGTGGGGTTGGCAGGGGGTGATATGGAGAGCTTGGGAGGGTTGAGGATTTGGGAGATGCTGCCATGGGGATGGAGTGGGTGCATTTTGCTCTTACATATTTACATCAATTGGGAAATGGAAATGGAAGAAGTTGAATATTATTATTAACTGAGAAATAAAAATCTGATTATAAAATATTTAACTCCTGCATATCACTTTTGCTTGCATGAAGGAGCTCACAATTAAGACAAGCACGTCCATCTCAAAATATGATGTTTGAAAATGATGAAGTTCATAAGCCAGCTACCCTTACCCCTATGGAAAATCATATGAATTTTGCATGTGAATTACATTGTAAATATGTAATATAATGTAATGATATATATATATATATATATATATAATATGATGTATGAATACCTGTGAAATAAATGTGACATGATAACATCTATGATAAACATTATGCGAGCTCACATTAAACACGTGGAAATGAGTGGCATATGCATGTGTTGCAATGCACACCTCATATTACAACAAACTGAATACAGTACAAGTGACATCTGTGACAATAGTTCACCACTTGTCAATACTTTAGTCCTATATTTAAGTCCTATATTTGTGGTTTTGTTCAGCAACTATTCATGCCTTTTTGTTGATCAATTTTGTTTGGTTATTAAATACAAATGTTTAAAAACATTCTGATTTAATCACATGTAATGCAACTGTGTAAATTAAAGTAAATCACCATTAAGCACAATGAAAATGTTGCACTTTGCCCAGTGAAAGCTTTATATATGGTTTTCCTACACACATAGAAACAAATACTTGACAGTGTCACAGATATACAGTGGATAGTGCCACAATTTCTGTTGTTTTGGCTCTGTACTCCCGTGCATTGGATTTAAAACAAAACAATTAATATTAGGTTAATGGTGATTCCGAATTTGGAATTATGGGATAGCAAGTTCCTCGAAAATGGCAAGTAAAAAATTCCATAACCAATTTCAATCAATTCAACTGTTTTCAGGCACCACTGGATTCTTGAAGAGGGGTATACCTGCTATCATTCAGTGTATTTTTCTGTATTCGTTTGGAATTATGCAGCAATTAAAAGTTGATTTGTCATCATTTTCTAGTATTTCTAAATGAAATGTTATCCTGAAATATCCTTTGATCCCCAAACCAGCATGTGCAGGTTTAAATACAAAAGGTAGTTATGTTTTTGTATGGTATGTTATCATGGCAGGTTGATTTTTTAAGTAAATAACTAATGAAATATTTTTCTATGGTTTGGGGAAAATGCCTTTCACATTTATCTGGTTATTGTTCCTATTTCAGTTATAACATTTGTAATTGTTACCCTGTTATGTCTGGGTCTGAATGTTTACGAGCCTGAGTCACTCCCCTGTCTGCATGCTTCACTATTCAGGTGGCTTCAGTAATTTCCAGGGTTTTCAACACTTCTTCCAGACTCCTTACATTCCTTACTTCCGGCTTCTCTCGATAGTTAAATGTTGTAAATGTAACATACCGAGCCAACCATGTGTAATTGGATTCAAAGAAAGTTACAATTAATTTCTTAATTATTAAATGTGGGTAATATTTCCACAATGAACCCGTCTTAATTTTACAAAAGCATTTTCAATAAAATGAAACGCCTGACCTACTCACCGGTGAGTTCTTTAACTAACTGAAAATGGAGCACTTCAACCAAGGAATTTACCTTACTTTCATATAAACTCAAACATCACGTGCCCCGCATTCACATATTTCAGAAGGCACCATGTCTTAATGACACCAAAACAAATATACATAAATGCAATAACCTCTTTTCCCATAAAAGTTCAAAACCCTGAACCTCTCACAATATAACAACACATTGGTTACCTTTCCAGACCCACCATAAAAGGTAGGCTACAGTTTTATACAATAAATGTCCTTCACATTCAGTTTTGTATTATTTTGTCAGTGTCCAGAATTGTCCCCTCATTTTCCTCAAAGTGTAGCCTATTGAACGTTCATAACAATGACGTTAACGTCTCTGACAAGTCAGTGCAGCGGGAGGGAGAGGGAGAGAGAAAGGGAGGGAACATCAAGGGCTACCGCCAGTAGTAGCGAGGTGGACCGGCTTTCCTTGTGAGCTGGCGTGGTGAAGCCTCCAACGTCGATCTCAGAAGGCGACGAGATAATAATGCTTTTCAGTTTCTAATCTCACTGAACAGTTCACTAACTACTGAGGATATTTCACCTCACGAAACGACGTACTTTTCTCGACGGCAGCAAAGAAGTCTTCAAAGTTGATTGAAGTGTAGTCTCCTCTTCGACACGGCGACTCCGGAAAACAGAAAACAACGAATCTAACTTAAACTTCGACATAAACTTTCAGTTATTTGAACTATATTAACGTTTCCTTTTTGTTTACTTCCAATAACGTGGGAGCTCTCCGGCCGCCGCCATCTTCTCTCTTCTCGTCATCCTCTGTGTTCCTCCTCGTCTCTCCTAGTCCCTCCCTCTCCGTACTCCCGATTGGGCAGTGCACCAACTTTGCAATCACTGATTGGCTGGCCCTATGGCCATGTCCTGTGGTGCTATTGGGTGTTGGTTTTAAGAGGAGATTTCACAAAAGTCATTGCAGAGGGAATGCTTTGTCGTTAGCCGCAGTCAGGCTAGACTTTGGTGTGTTGGAGTGTGAGGCGACGAGCTTTCTAGGCTGGGTGTTTGGTTTGTGAATGTGGATTGGGTGGGCAAATCCCGACGTCGGTAGCGACAGACGTGCGGGAGCAGACTTGCCGGCTGATTTTTTTTTTTTTGGCTAGGTTTTTGGCCTCTGTTTGGAAGGGAAAAGTAGACATCTCGTTCGGTTGGACTGATTAAAAAGTTAACTGTTGGCAACAATGCAATCTGACGATGAAGGTGGAGGGGATTGGGGAAATACTAAGAAGAAAGATAGGAAAAGAAAGGATAGGAACAATTTAGGGGAAGAGAATACCGGAGTGAGGAAACAAAAAAAGCAAGAAGTGAGATGAGTCAGAGTGAGGAGTATAAAGTCATATTTAAACTTAGGGAAGGGCAAGCAGGTTTCAATTCATTTAACCCCATTGAGTTGACCAAGGCGTTGAAGGCAGGGATGGGTGAAATCCTCCACGCTAAAATTCTTGTAGACGGCAAATTGCTGGTGTTCTGTAAATCGGCAGCTCAGTTGGCCAAAGCTATGGAACTAAAGGCGATTGGGGAAAAAAGGAGTGGAAGCGATTGTCCCGGGGCACAAACCTGGCATGAAAGGAGTGATCTATGGAGTCTATCTAAAACTAGCAATGGAAGACTTAGTCAGAGACGTCCAAGGGGCCAAAGTTAGTGAAGCTGTAAGATTCAAAATAACAATAGACGGAAATAGACAAGAGTCTATGACAGTTTTGTTAACATTTCAAGAGGAGGTTCTGCCTGAGAGAGTAACACTAGGATATGTGGTGTATAAAGTACAACCATACAGGAGACCTCCTCTGAGGTGTTACAAATGTCAGAGATATGGGCACATAGCAGCAGCGTGTAGGGGAGCGCTAAGATGTGGAAAATGTGGAGGTGAGCATCTATTTGCAGAATGTAAGGAAACCGTAGTGAAATGTGGAAGCTGTGGAGGGGGACATATAGCTGGAAGCCGGCTATGTGGTCAATATGAACGGGCTATGAAGGTGCAGCAATATGAAGAAAGTAACAAGTAAAAGTAACATAAGTATCTTATGCTGAAGCAGTGAAAAGGGTTGCAGATACGGAAAGGGGAGTGGTAAGAGATGGGAGAGAAGGACAGGGGAGGCAGACTCCAAGAGGTTCTGATGATTCAGTGATTGTGGACAAATTTGAATTTTTAGCATTCATAGTGGAAGTAGTGTGGGCAACTAAACATGCAAAAAACAAATCGGATGTGGTAAAGGTAGTAGTTGAAGCTGCAAGTGAATTCCTGAAATTTGAGCAAGTGGAACCGGCTAACCTTCATACATACTTATTTTCTAAAGAAAGAAGGGAAGAAAGCAATAGAGGAAGAAGAGTGGAGAGGAGTGAAGACGGATAATTATGTTTTATCTATTGCAATGGAATGCCCGTAGCCTGATAGCGAATGGTCAAGGGATGAAGAGATTTGTGGATAAATTTAGGGATAAATTGGAGGTAATATGTATACAAGAGACATGGTTAAAACCTTGTTTGGATTTTGTTATTCCAGGGTATGAGTGTTTGCGTAAGGATCGAAAGAAAAAAGTAGGAGGGGGTTGTGCAGTGTTTGTGAGGGAAGGGGTTCAATATAGACAGGTTGATATACAGGCAGCTCTTGAATGTGTGGTGCTGGAGATATGGTATTTAGGGGGAAGGATGTCTAATTCATTTGTATAATCCTTGTCGTCAGCTGAGTATGAAAGAATTAGATGAGATAATGGATCAGGTTCGGCTTCCAGTTGTATGGGTTGGGGATTTTAATGCACACAATCCACTGTGGGGTAGTGAGTCCCTGGATAGTAATGGTATAATTATAGAGGAGTTCTTGGATAAGCACTGTTTGGTAGTTTTGAATGATGGTAGGTCGACTAGGTTCCAGTTAGGTAGGGATATTGTGTCATGTATTGACTTAACTTTTGTGTCAGCTGATTTGGCAAGAAATGGAGAGTGGGATTTGTTGGAAAGGAATACAATGGGTAGTGATCATATTCCTATTCTATTATAAGTCGGTTTGGTAGAGATTTGAGAAAGGAGTTGGTAGACATGCCAAGCAGGATGGATTTCTCTAAGGCTAATTGGGAGAAGTTCAGAGAGCAGTGTTCAATATTTATGGGAGAGGTCAATAGTGAGGGTAGCTTGGATGAGTGGAATAGATCCTTTTGCTGTGCAGTAAGAAGGGCAGCTGACATGTCAATTCCAGAGAAGGAAAGACCTAAGAGGAAGAAAATAGTGCCTTGGTGGAACGAAGCATGTGATGAGGCAGTGCGGGCCCGAAATAAGGCCTATAGAAAACTGAGGAGGACTCCAGTTGAAGCATGTGTAGTAGAATATAAGAGGCTGAGGGCAGAAGCAAGGAAAGCCATAAAGTCTGCTAAAAGAGAAAGCTGGAGGAACTTCTGTGGAACAATAGGGCCAGAAACCTCTATCACGCAAGTCTGGAGGGTAGTACATCATATGGCAGGAATATATGGAAAGGTGTCCATGCCTGTCCAAATGGAGGAAGGTAGGGAAGCAGTAAGTAATGGTGAGAAAGCAAATTTGTGTGCTAAAACATTTCAAGAAGTGCACAGTTCAAGTAACATTGGGGAGGAAAGCTCATTAAGAAGGAATCAGATGACCCTGCGAGAAAAGCACAAGCTAAAAGTAAATGAGGAGAACCGCGCTGTAGTCAATGTATTATTTTCTATGGATGAAATGAAGCGAGCAATTAGATCAGGAAGGAATACTACTCCAGGAAGGGATGGATTAGGATATGAGCTTTTTAAACATATGGAGGAGAGGACACTAGAGGATATGTTATCAATGCTCCATAAGGTGTGGGAACTTGGAGAACTTCCGGCTGAATGGAAACATGCTGTAGTGGTTCCGATATTGAAACCAGGGAAAGCAGCTGCTAGTCCTGGATCGTATCGCCCTATTGCACTTACGGCTGTGATATGCAAGATAATGGAAAGAATGGTAACTGACAGGCTTGTGCATATGCTAGAAAAGAAAGGATATTTTTCTCAATATCAGAGTGGGTTTAGAGTAGGACGATCAACTATGGACTCAGTTTTAATGTTGGATATGGAAGTGAAGAAAGCCCTTATGAATAAGGAGGCAGTGGTTAGTGTATTTCTAGATATCGAAAAGGCATATGATTCATTATGGAAAGAAGGGCTTATGATTAAATTGTATGATGCAGGTGTACGTGGGAGGATCCTAAATTGGATTCAGAATTTTCTGAGATCCCGTACTATGCAAGTGAAAGTGGGAGGGGTGCTATCTGAGAGTGTTGAAATTGACAATGGGACGCCTCAAGGGAGTGTAATTAGTCCAGTCCTCTTTAATATTATGATCAATGATATTTTCAGTGAGGTGGGGGAAGGAGTAGGGAAGTCTTTATTTGCAGACGATGGAGCAATATGGAAGCGAGGCCGAAATGTGGAATATTTATTTAAACAAATGCAGGCTGCCCTTGATAAAGTTAAAATCTGGGCTGATAAATGGGGCTTTAAAATTTCAGTTTCAAAATCAAAGTATATGGTCTTTGGTAGGAAGAGGAAAATAAATAATCAACACTTCATTTTATATGATACCCCAGTTGAAAGGGTAAGGGAGTTTAAATTCCTAGGAATATGGCTTGATGAAAGGTTGACATGGAAAGTACACATGGAGAAGGTCATCAACATTATGAGGTGTTTGTCAGGTTGTTCTTGGGGAGCAGATAGATGCACAATGGTGATGATATATCAGGCAATGATACGGTCAGTTCTGGATTATGGATGTTTGGTTTATGGGTCTGCAACTGCAACAACTTTGAGGAAACTGGATGTAATACAGGCAAAAGCCTTGAGGTTGTGTTCCGGGGCATTTCGCACCACTCCAATCCCAGCGCTGCTGGTGGAAATGGGGGAGGCTCCGTTGAGACTGCGACGAATCAAACTAGCGCTACATTACTGGATTAAATTGAGAGGATTCGGAACATCCCTTCCTACAAACTCATTGTTGACTGAATATTGGGAATTCGCAGGTAGAGATGGTAGGATAAAGAAAGGCAGTTTTGTAAATTCAGTAAGGGGGTGGGCAGAGAACTTAGGAGTTGAAAGAGTAGAAGTGGAGGCCCGTATTTGTTGGCCAGCAGTGCCCCGCTGGTTATGGCCTGAGCCCAACATAGGCTTAAGACTTCTGGAAATATTGAAGAAGGAAGATGCTGGAGATCCAGTATTAGTAGAAGGAAAACATTTGAAAGAGAAGTGGGCCTCTCATATTCAGGTGTATACTGATGGATCTAGAGACCCTGTTAGCAGAAGAGTAGGGTTTGGTATGTGTGTTCCTCAAATCCAGATCTACCAGGGAAGGAGATTGCCAGATGGGATATCAATATATTCAGCTGAATTAATTGCTCTACTGTGGGCAGTGTGGTGGGTGGAGGAAGTGAGTCCCAGAAAAGCAGTTTTGTGCTCTGATTCAGCAGCAGCCCTGGTAGCTCTGGAGGGAGGAGGAACTAGTGCTAGACCAAATATTAGATAAATATTAAATAATGCTAGGAGTCTATAGGTTAGAGAGAAGAGGGTGTAGGGTAGGATTTTTATGGGTTCCATCTCATGTAGGAGTTGAGGGCAACGAGGGAGCGGATAGAGCGGCAAAAGATAGTCTGACAAGGGAAAGAGTGGATGTTGAGGTGTCATTTGGATTAGAAGAATGCAAAAGCATGGTCAGGGAGGGGATGTACAACCAGTGGCAGAGGGAATGGGAGGAGGAGAGAAGAGGGAGGCATCTGTATAATATACAGTCATCAGTCGCAGTGAGGAGTAGGGGGCGGATGAGTAGGGCAGATGAAATAAAACTGACCAGATTAAGGCTGGGGCATTGTGGAATAGGGAGTGGACTGGCATTAGTAGGCAAGCATATAAATGGTAATTGTGAAGAGTGTGGGGTATTGGAAACAGTCCTCCGTGTGATGCTGCAGTGTCCACTTTTATGCTGAGGAAAGAAGAGAGTCAGCAAAATTGGGAGTTGAGACTTTCTCATTGAAAACAATACTAGGAGAATCAAAACACCAGAGTCAGATCGCAAGAAAGGTTATAGACTTTCTTAACGCTACGGGCCTGTATCCGAGGATATAGATCATATATATAGTTTTTTTTTGGTTTTGTTTTGTGGTCTAATGTTTGACCGGTGGGAGGCAGCAATGCACTGACCGTGCCTAGTCTGCCGGAAATCAAAAGAAGAAGAAGAAGTCATTGCAGAGGTTGCATATAAAGAAATATGTCCACATTCTAGGTGTACCACTACATAAAGCACTATTCTTACTAACTACTACTAATCTAGATGTTGTACAGTACTAATCCGATTAATAGACTGTCTGTCTAACTAACTAACTAACAGTCACTTTAATTGGGTAGTTTAGATTTATCACGTAACTAACTCACTAACGCAATCTCTTAGCTTTCCACACTGTTCTATAACTCCTCCTTCCTATGCTATTCCTGATGTCTTGCTTAGCGAAGTGTTCTCTTACTATCACTACGTCTTCACTCTATGCAAATGTCTACTCCATAACCTGAAGCAGTATGTTTTACATGTGTGTTATCGTGCATATATTGTATTATTCCCATATTATTTCCCACCTGTTGTCTATTTGTTTAGCCCACCTTTCTCCCCAGCCCCGCCTAGATTGTCACCTTCCCTCATGTTTTTAAACCTCAGTCTCTGCTTTGTTCTTTGTCAGAACGTTGATCTTTACTAGTGCCGAGTTCCTTGTACGCCTGTTATTGAGATTCCTACCGATACCCCTTTGATTTGTTTTTGAGTTTGCCTTGCCCTCTGGTTTTGTTTGCCCATCTGTTTTCTTGGTTTTGATTATTTGCTTTATTTTTAGCCCTTTTGTACCTTCTACTTCTGATCACCTGGATTTTGACCTTTTGCTTGTTTATTCGACCATTCTTTTTGCTTTCTGTTTATGGCATTGTCTTTGGATCTCTTGGCTTTCAACTTGAACTATTTAACAACGTTTTTGGATTATCCCTTAATAACATAACATAATGAAGTTGATTTTCTGCTCATCATGAGTTTTCCATAATTGTGTGCCATCGTTTTTTATTTTATATATCCTTTTTTGATAAAATAATTAAATTGTTTCTGTTGAGCTTTGTGCTGATTCCTTAATTTGCTATAAGTGTGCCAATTGTCTGGACTGCCAGATCCATTCGTTTTCATCTTGTGTCATTTCTTAGATGTACACATTTCTTTTTAAATGAATCATCTATTCAGGTTGCCTTACAAGTCTTTACAGTGCTTTTTTCACAAGTGCTAGTTGCTCTTTAGAAATGACAGCACCTTTTGCCCATGCTCCCTCCATTTTAAGGTACTACAAATATTTGTTTAATTGGCTTCACGTATGTGTTTCATTATGCAGGTGTATTAATTTGTGTTGTTACTGAATGCAGAAGAAAGTTGTTGATGTCTAGTCCTGATTCTAGACTTTGCAATTGCCTTCGGATATCACGTAAGTATATCATCCTACATTGCAAGAATAGGTTGAATAGAGTAACCACATCATATAGCCACGTCAATAGGACAAGCCATTGCTTTATAATATATGGAAATATCAGCAGAGTTCCTGGCAGAAATATGCTCAGAGCTCTGAAAGGGTCAAATAAAACAGCTTTCTTTTTTGGATAACACTGCATCCAATTAAACAAGCAATAAATAACTATGTAATTACATTACATTACATTACAGGCATTTATCAGACGCTCTAATCCAGAGTGACAAACAAAGTGCAAATCGAACACAGGGACAAGTGTGATGAGGCCCTAGAGGAAAGAATAATACATTATAAAATTAAAATAAATGAACATTATGCATCATCCATTATCTTAACTTGCTTATCCTGAACAGGGTCGCAGGGGAGCTGGAGCCTATCCCAGCATACATTGGGTGAAAGGCAGGAATACACCCTGGACAGGTCGCCAGTCCATCGAAGGGCACACACACCATTCACTCACACACTCATACCCAAGGGCAATTTAGATTCTCCAATCCAATGAGTTTGCCATGAACTGAAAGCTTACTGAAGCAGGCAGTCATTGAGCAAGGCATTACAGGAAGTTGTCTAAAGCACAAAGTTAGTATAACTGGATTTTTTAAAATATGGCAGTCAACGGGTATCCCATTTCCCACTGGGATACAGTGGATCCCAGTTGCCCATCCCTGTGCAAGAGCAACAAAGGGGTGACCAAAAAGTGGAAAATCCTTGACTGGCTGAGTCAATCATTAGATCTGAATCCAACTGAACATGCATTTTACATGGTGAAAAAGAGACTGAAGGCAAAAAGCCCCCATAACAAGCAGTAACAGAAGATGGCTTCAGTACAGGCTGGGCAGAGCATCAATAGGGAAGATCTGGTGATGTCTATGCGCTGCAGACTTCAATCAGTCATTGCATGCAAAGGATATGCAACCAAATGTTATTATAAAATAATAATAATAATAATAATAATAATAATAATAATAATAGTATAAAAATTATTATACCTACTTTAATCTACATTATTGTGATGTGAGGGGGGCAACTACTGTGGGCTGGGGGACTCATTAGTCAATGACATGAATGAACATGATTAAACTGAACTGAATACAGGTGTGCCTGATTGCGAGTGGGGGAGACTGAGTAGACAAAAGACAGGGGCTTGGCACTCTCGCTGGAACTGCGGGTGGGGGTCGTTTGCAATCGGTTACGATTGCTGCCGATGTAGATAGCTAGAATAGGGGTAACTGTTCAAATGTCAGGTGGCAGGTGTGAAGTGCCTCCTGTAGCCAGAGAGGGCTGGGACTAAGCAACGTTGACTTAATCCTGTCCATGCTGCCCAGCGAAGCCGATTTCCCAAGGAGTTGAACGGCGTCCAAAGCTCAGACCCCGGGTTTCCCTGAGCGGGCAAGTTACGTACACCTTTAAACTCTTTATGTATTCATGTTAGTATATGTCCCAGTAGGCTTAATTACTTGTAGGCTAGTTTTGTACTAGTGTGGAGAGGGCAACAGATAAGGGAGGGGTAACTGTAAGACTATGGCAGGCATAGGGTTTCACTTTAAACCGGCGTGGGTTGCAGTGCCTTTCCAATGTTGCTTTGGTTGATAACTTGCAGTGCCTTATGTTTAGAGGGTGTCAGCTTGCCGTGCTGAGTGGTGTTCCCTAAGCTAGCCTTGTGTGCAGTGGTTTGTCACCTTTTAGACGCCTGATGAGGCTAGTTGCCCTGTCGGTAGCCCCTTGTACATTTATGAGAGACCCTATATTTCTTATTATTTTAGCTAGACCATGAATTAACTGTTAATAAAGATTCTCATTTTGTACAACTGTCTCTCTAGCTGTGTTTATTCAAAGGCTCTGATGTCACAAAGCAGTGATTTCCTGATAAATTAAGGACAAGGCGACTTTTATTACATTATGTTAAACTCGGACTCGGACTGGCGACTCAGACTCGAGACGTGACTCGGAAAATGACTTGAGACTAGACTTGGACTCGTCAATAAGGACTTGTGAACAATAAAAGTCTGCCAACTGGCATCGTGAAAATGACGAAGTGAATAATGTCACAGCCAATGATTATTTTTCAATTATTTATATGAAATATATTCCTTAGCTAAAACACACCCAATGTTGTTTTACACACAACACTGTGCACCATTTAGTTGCAACTATAGCAACACCATACGCTGTATTTCTTGCATAGCTCGTTAAGATTACAGTTCCGCATGTTGTTCCGCCTTTGAGTTTAAATAATAAAGGAGTACATTATCATTAGGCAATTTATCCATTGGATATTGAAAGCGAGTATTCCTCGCTTGCAATGGAAAATGGACGCGTTAATCTCACCGCCACGATTGTCCCGCCACATATAAAATACAAGGTTAGCGTTTCATAAAAATATATCAAATTGTACAGAGACCTGTATTGGCAGGAAAGACCAGTCGCCCATGGTAAAATAGACCTGGTGTTATATTCTATCAGCCGAATACTGCATGACCACGGAATTTTGAGAGCACAACAAAGTTGTTCACAGCAGCAAATTTACAGATTACATGCCAATCAAGTCTATCAGGCCGAAGCCATACATTTTAACTGATGCATTAAAAAATTACATACGATTGACCACTTTTGACCACACGATTACACTGCACAATGTCAATGTAAATGTTAATATTTTATTTGGCAATTAGGATGACAACCCTAGATACGACCCCAAGCAGTCATAAGCAGTATCGGTTAACTGGTTAACTGTTAAAAAAATGGGATGGTAAACGGTTACAAAAACTGAGGATTTGTCACATCCCTAGTTCACACAAGTAGCTGCGTTTTCAGTAAAACGGCCATGCAATGGGATTCTGATCTGGAGCCTGATCAAGGGTTGCATTATTTTAAAAACCTTTCTGTATGGTCTTTAAGTTCTATATGCAAGCAGGACAGCAAGTGATTTTAAATGTCTTGTTAGGTGACGCTATGTACTAGTTGCGTGGACATTGTTTGGTATTCCAGTGTCATATGAATATGAACTGTATTTTCAAGAGAGCTTGTTTGTAATTGATGTTAACATTAAAAGCTACTGTGGAACACAAGTTTGGCATGTACTGTAGTTGCATGCGGTTTTGAAATGATTTATAATTTTACTATGCAATAGTGCAATGGCATTCCTTGGGAATCGAGCATATAGCATAATGTAGATTTAATCCCAAACATAGCTCCCGATTTCTTGCATAAACAGTATCCAGCCTCATTAGATTTTTTTATTTTAATGATTAAAGTAAATGCTTAACAGGTACCTTCCATTTTAAAATTAAAAAGTAAGAGTTTATTAATAAACCAATACTGCAACGTGATTCAAATTTCAACACTTTGTAAACTTGTTTACAAATAAAGTTATAATTATTATTCTTCAGTCGCAGATACAGATTAAGGCTCATCCTAGACTGAATTTAATTGGAGATTATCCATACCAAACTGCATTTAGTCCAGGATTAAGCTTAATCTGTGTTCATGTATTTTGTGGCCCATATTCTGTTATTGACCATCATCTTATATTATAATTATAATTACCTACCACACCAGACCTGAAGTTTGTCAACCAAAATGTTGACTTCAGTGTGGTTGTTCATTGATATATGAATAAATAAATGAAATAACAACTATCTTTTTGTGTGCCCCTGATACTACTGTATCTTCAGTTGTCGCAGACTTGATGTCATACACAAAATATGTCTTCTACACTTCTGGTTTCTATATCTTCAATTAGCATAGGAATCGGGATGAATTTCTATAGCCATACTGTTGTTTAGGCTGCATGATTCTGGAGACTTGAGACTTGACTCAGACTCTAGCTCAGAGACTTGAGACTTGACTCAGACTCTAGCTCAGAGACTTGAGACTTGACATGGACTCGAGCTCAGAGACTTGAGACTTGATTTGGACTCTAGCTCAGAGACTTGAGACTTGACTTGGACTTGCATTTGGGGGGGAACAGTTGTGAACAAATTGATGCCCAAAAATATGACTATACAAAATATAATGAGGTGGAATGCGCAAAAAGGGGGACACAGAATTCATCTGATTTTAATGGTGTAGCGTTATTGTATACATTTTTTTTCATCAGAAAGTAGTCTCTCTCTCTCTCTCTCTCTCGCTCTGTGAGAAAGTAATTAACTTGTTTCAAGCCATAAATATTTGCTGCCAGATAGGGAGAGCAAGAAGAGTGAGAGGAAGGGGACAGGTGACAGGTAGGGGGGAAGTGAGAACACATTTTTCAGGATATATATTTTTTATCTATAGTATTTTATACCTCATGCACAACCAATAATATCATTTAGTTTTTATGTGTTGTTTTGGAGTCTCCAAATGTCCTTTTTGGAAACCTGCCTAGACATGCAGAATGCTCTTTTTAGTGATATTGTCATCAAGTTTGACCAGCATTTTTTGTCCAGCTTTTTCGCTGTAGTTCTATTGTGTTTCTAAGCCCAACAGACACAGGCATGAGCATCTGTATCCACTCAAATACAAAACATATTTTCAGTGAGAAAAAAAGCTTCCACTTCCACTGGGTTTGAGCATCTGTAACTTTGTTTTAATAATATTTACAGTAATTCTCCAAAGGGTACCTTTCAGAACAGACCATGATTGTGCCTGTAGTCAAAATCAGCCAATCACGTGGCTGCAGTGTGATGCATAAACACATGCAGATACGAGTCAGAGGAGCTTCAGTTAATGTTCACATCAACCATCAGAATAGGGAAAAATGTGATCTCAGTGATTTCGACCATGGCATGATTGTTGGTGCCAGACAGGCTGGTTTGAGTATTTCTTTAACTGCTGATCTCCCTGGATTTTAATGCACAGCAGTTTCTAGAGTTTACTCAGAATGGTGCAAAAAAACTAAAGACATCCAGTGAGTGGAAGTTCTGCCGATGGAAACGTCTTGTCAATCAGATAAACAGGCAGTACAATTGTGATGAGCAGAAAAGCATATTAGAATGCACAACATATTAAACCTTGAGGCGGATGGACTACAACAGCAGAAGACCACATTGGGTTCCACTTCTGTCAGTCAAGAACAGAAAGCTGAGGCTGTAGCAGGCACAGGCTCAGCAAAACTGGACAGTTGAACACTGGAAATATGTAGCCTACTCTGATGAATCTCGATTTCTGCTGAGGCATACAGATGATAGGGTCAGAATTTGGCACCGCATGAATCCATGGTCCCAACCCTCAGAACAGCTACCATCAGTGTTCCATGTTGTTTAGCTCGTTTTGTTAATCAATTCATCTATTTTTATTAATATGTTTTCACATTGTGCGACCGGCCAAGGGCACTGGTCCGAACTATCCCTTAGGAGGTTGCTTAAGGGATAGCTTCTTCTTGTTACTACACCCTGTCCATAGCGATGGATCTGAACATCAACGGCTCCAGGATTGATTACTCACTCCATGCAGCAACTGCTTGACTGCATTATGAAAGAAAGTGGTGTTCTTTACGAATAAAACACTGCAGGAATGCTTCAAATTATTGCATTCATCACAACTGGTGGAAACTCAAAGAAACAAATGTGCATTATTGTTTGCAATTATTGTGGTGCAATTGTTTGTTTTTATCTTGCGTAACCTCCGGTCCCATGGATTCATATGGGAGCTTCTCAATGGCGTGAGAAGCCAATTCACGGAGGCGGAGCTACATTCCTATAACCTACTTACGGAAAAGCTAACGTTAGACAAAACTGAATTACAGAAATTGTGCTTAGCACTCTGTTATGTTTTACATAACAACCTAGCGATCGAGCTGTAATTATAGCTAGACCGTAGAACAAATCTTGCAATCAAGGAATGTTGTACTCTGAGTTATTATGTTATGGCTGCGTTCAATTAGCCGTCTAAGAACCAGAGCGCACTTCATACGTTCAGAGCGATCAAAGCATTCGGAAATGCAGATCACCTTTGCCCTGGAGCGCTCCCACCGTGCACTGGACGCTCTGAGAGCAAATAAACGAACACAGCTAATATCGTAGTGGCTGCCTACTGTCACGATGTAGCAATAGTTGAAAATCTACGATTGTAAGACCAATGTGCACTGATTTGTGATAATAAAAAGTAAATGATTTCTTATAATTCTCAACAAGTTGAGTTGGATCATAACTGGCCCATTGGGAATAACTTTACATTGCCCGACGCTTTTATCCTAACCGGCGTACAATAGTGAATACCAAAGGTCACTGGAACGAATACAAAGATCGGATAAATTACCAATTACAATTTTGACTCTCCAATCATGTCTTTGGACTGTGGGCGGAAACCCACGCAAACACGGGGAGCGCAGGCAAAGTCCACACAGCCGACCAAGATTCGGACCCAGGACCTCCTTGATCTGTGCTGCCGCATAATAGTAATAAATTAATATTAATAATATTTCCACTTCCATTTGAAAATTATTATTATTATTACTTTTTTTTTTTACGTGACTCTGTGAGAGCACAGGACATTCCGACAACAACATTTATTAATGAAGAGTATCTGTAACGATGATATTGGCCTAGTATTACTTGGTATCCTATCGAAATCGAAGTTTGCAGTATCGCCCACCCCTACCCGCAACTGAATTTTTCAACCGCGACTGGGCTTTAAACATAGACCAATTTTGGCGTGAAACCCGCGGACATGGCAACACTGATGCAGGTGGGACGCAAGCGCACACACACACACACACACACACACACACACACTGGGCTTAAACGTAGGAATACGATCATACACAATGATGCCAACACGCAGTATATTTTTAAACGTAATACAATTTGCATACATGTTTTCAATGGTGAAACGTGACATTTTCTCACAGTTTAAAACTTAAAACGAGCGCCTTTAGAATAAACTCGCAAAGCAATATGATTTCAGCATAAAACGACAACAACTATAATAATAACAATATGACGTTTAAGATACGTACCAGTTCCAAGCAGTAACGTAAATAAAAACAGTGCAGGAATACGCAAGGAATTTAAGGTGGCCATCTAGTCTTCAAGGCAGAGCCGCAGAAGTGTACAGTTTGTAGACCGAAATAAAATGAGGATTAGAAAGTTGAGCTGTCTGTATACACCAGAGGAAATCACGCAGTGCACCAATCCAAACTGATGACAATGAAATGTAATGTGTTGCTAGGTAACTTGCAAATGAATTACTGCTATGTCAATTTCTACTATTGCGCTACACGTAAAATTACATTGACACCAAGCAAGTCTTGCAGATAATATTAGTAGATCGCTGATAATAATAATTATATACAGTAATATAAGGAAAGTTCGGTAAGACGCCCCCCTTAATAACAATGTTTATTTTATTCTAAAATATAAATAATATGAATATCAATATACTATGTACCCAAGAAGCAAGTACACCAGTGGCTGGCCACAATTTTTGGTGAAGCAAACCCACCATCACCCCTGGTGAAAATCGAACTCCTGTTACTGCCATGCTTTACCTGCTGACCTGGTGATAAACACTGACCGCATCACACTGCCAGGTATAGGCAGCCTGTTAAACAAGTTTAAATTGACAACCTATCACCATGGTCATGCCATTCAAATTGAACTGCCTTTTTTAAAATGATCTACACAAAACAGAATACAATGACAAGTAGTCATGTACATTTATTAACAGTCAGATTATGTCATCTCACTATCCATCACCGATGCATATTCAATAGATAAACAAAATTACATTACATTATCCTAGAGTGATCACATGAATAAAACTTGAACCCTTGAAGAATAATCTGATAACTTTCCATTAGCATACCATGGTTGGCAGCTAGAATACCCAGAAGACTAAAATAATACACAAGTGCAATTATAATCTATAGCATATACTTAGCATACACAGCTAATTATAACAGTGAGATAGGGAGGGAAAGCTGCAGTCTGAAAAGGTTAGTTTTCAGTCTGTGCTTGAAAGTGGTTAAAGACTCTGTTCTGATGTCCACATGAAGGTAATTCCCCCACTGTAGGGCCAGACAGCAGTCATGACTGAGAAGTGCAGGTGCAACGAGGGGGACGTGCTAGGTCTCCAGAGGTAGCAGAACGGAGAGGTCTGGCAGGTGTGTAGGGTCTGATTACCTTTTGGATGTATGCTCGGGTTGGTCCCTTAACTACCTGCTATGCAAGCACCAATGTGTTAAATTTGAGACCTATAACAGGCAGCCAGTGGAGGTCAGTGAGCAGGGGGGTGCTGTGAGAGTTTCTGGGGACATTGAATACCAGATGAGCCGCAGTGTTCTGGATCAGTTGTAGGGGTCTGACAGCAGATCCCAGAAGGCCAGCCAGCAGAGATTTGCAGTAGTCCAGGTGGGACAGTACCTTTCCTTGGACAAGGAGCTGAGTTGGGTAGGTGGTGAGGAAGGGTCGGATTCTCTGGATGTTGTACAGGAAGAACCTACATACCCGGGTCGCAGCTGCGATATTCTAGGAGAGGGACAGCCTGTTGTCCATCACCACTCCGATGTTCCTTGCACTGCGGGATGAGGACACTGCGGTGTCCCAAAGTGAAAAGGAAAAATCAGAGAAGGGAGAAGTTAGAGCAGGGATGAAGAGAAACTCTGTCTTACCTGGGTTGAGCTTTAGATGGTGGTTGTCCATCCAGCTCTGGATGTCTCTCAGGCAGGCGGAGATAAGGGGAAGAGACCTGTGATGTACAATGTAACATTGTAATCAGATGTTATATTGTAAAAGACTAACACAAAAAGGAGGCACATTTTGCACAGAACTGTGGCATTGTTAATTCACATGGACTTTTAACTGACAGTGCTCCAATTGAGAGAAGAGATGGCCTAGAAATACTTTGCCTAGAATGCATACTAGAATGCATTGCCGGTAACAAGCCACGTAAACTTTCCATCATCTGGCAGCGTCCATGTGAGGTTGGGGAGACCCGGGAACAATCCTTTTAGGTTTTTGCCTAATAACAAAAATATATACACACATTAGAGCAAATATGATTCATCCAGAAAGAAGATACATTCTTTGCTTTGGCTATAGGCCATTGCTGTAACTGTAACCATTCCTGACAATTACAGTTCTGTCGAAAGCAGTGGGAGTAAGTCTGATTCAACCTTTGAGATATATATATTAAAGCCAAAAATTATGTTTAAAGTGAGAGATAATGTCATAATGATTGGCAAAAGCCAAAAAAGACAGGAAATTCCCACAAGCACCGAGGCCATTATTTTGACGTATGCACTGACAAGGCTTCCAACACACAATGCATTAATACCTACTATGGGTACTCTAAATATGGTGGTCTACTTCAAACAATGTGTACCGCTGGGCAGGCTGCTGAGGATTCAATCAAATATTCTCTTTGAATCAACAACCAAACTGATGGAACTGAGGACTTAAATAGTTGAAAGAAGGTACGATAGGTAAGATTTTTCTGTTAAAACATTGTTGCAAGATCATTATAAATCCCTTCCTATCATTGAAAAAGGCTCACTGACATGTTGACTCACCCTCTGCCTGTGTTTATAGTCCTTAAATTCACGTTTCAAAATATACAGTTGACAGCCCGACACTCATTGTCTAAGATTGTATAACTGTACAATAATTCAATCTCATTGGTTAAAAATTGGTTTTAATTGCCACAGCCAATGGCTTTTCAATGTCAGCGTGTTTACATGGCTCAGGCAGTAAGAGCAGTTGTCTGGCAGTCGGAGGGTTGCCAGTTTGATCCCCCACCCGGGCTGTGTCGAAGTGTCCCTGAGCAAGACACCTAACCCCCAAATGCTCCTGACGAGCTTGTCAGTGGGGAGCGTGTCTATTTTCCCACAGCTCTATGTTCCCACAGCCCTATGTTCAGTTCACTTCACACTCAGCAGGCTGCTTGCATGGGACCTGAAGAAATCCAGTGTATGTTTGTGCAATTTAGACACAGTACACGTTCAATTATCTATACGTTTTTAATGAACAAGCAAACAAGAGAAATAAGAAAAAAAAATTTGCAAGTGCTGTCCTTTGAGGACTATTTTGACATCTAAATATATAAAGTTCAGTTTACACGATCAATAATAAACATTTAATTTTGAAAAAAAATTAAATCTTAGAAATGTGGGAACATAGGGCTGTGGGAACATAGGGATGACCCCAGTCAGGTCAGTGCCTTGCATGGCAGCCAATTGCCGTCGGTGTGAGAGTGTGTGTATGAATGGGTGAATGAGAAGCATCAATTGTACACCGCTTTGGATAAAGGCGCTATATAAATGCCAACCATTTACCATTTACAGAGAAGGGGGAGGGATAAACAGCATTGTGGTTAGAAGGTGTTTGTTCCTGCTATTCCTCTCTTGGCTGTTAGAAGTCTGAAATTACCTATTATACCATTAATGCTCTGTAAAAGAAACTAAAAGAGGTAATCTCTGCCAAATTACATAAGTACATAGTGTGTATCTGAACTAATGGTAGCAGCCATGAAAATGAATACGATTGTCAAGTAATTAATAAGCCAGTACTGGACAATTATAGCGAAGGCATTTGCTATAGAACTACAATTCCCTGTAATACATCCCATGGCACTAAATACGAAAATGACACCAAAATGTAGTTCACCTTGATACAACCGCGACAATGCATTTAATATGGAGAAAAAAAACGAATTGTGGAAATATTTAAAAGCAATCATTTCATTTTTTTAATGGGGTGTGTTTTATCATGCAGTCTACTGTGAGGCAAACTGTATGACTGATAATTAGCTTAGATACGTGGACATTTATGCTTTCTAAATCCAGCATGTTGATACTTACTGCTGTTTGTCGTGATATGTGAACAGCATGCATGATCCTGTCAAGATTTTGCAGAGGGGTGGAATCATATGCATAAATTAAAAGGGTGTCAGCTTTCTGTAAAAAGAAAAAAAACACTTTGTGGGCTATGCTAAAATCTGATATTGTATTGGTAATCATGTTAAACCAATTTTTGATTATACATTTACCATCAGGTTTTATTGGTGACAATATATCTATATATACTGTACACAATGTACTACAGTATTTGTATGAAGATTGACAGATCACACCAGTCAGATTAAAATATTTTTTTTTATTAAATCACGCAATTCAGTGTTTTCTCTACAAGCTTTTATTAGCTGGACATTTCGGTTATCCACTCAAGGCCCATCAAGTTACAGAAGTGTATAAGTCTAGATACTTAGATGTTGCCATTCGGCAGATGCTCTCATTTGGACCAAATTTCAAAGCAAAGATACGTACATGCATATGAGACGACATTAACACATGAACAAATCACTAGAGTGCAAAACACAGTGTTCCAATACATAATCAAAATGTATTTGTATAGCACATTTCTCAAACTATTGTCATATATACTTCACAAAAACCCTGGTTTAATCCCCATATAATGACAAGGAAAAATTCCCTGATGGCAGATAGAAAGAATCAATCAGTCATTGTTCACATTAATGAAATTAGCTTCAATTAGGCAACGGTCCTGAGGTGGCGACTCAGACGGTGGGTGGGTCTAGGTGGCGATCGTGAGGAGCAAGAGGCAGTGATGGCAGGGTAGTAGACAGCACCAAAAGGGAGACCAGACAACAGATTCAAGATCAGCATCTGGGATTCGGGGCAAGAGCCCCACTGGCACTACGGAGAGGGAAAAATTGGCGTTGGAAGAGAGAAACAGGTATTAACAGGGACTTTGGAGACTGGGGGTTTAAAAAGTCTCCCTGCCAGGAGGTATCTACAGCTGCATAGTGACAAGCTGAGTGATGAGTGAGACAACTGAACCCACTAATCAAGAGCCAATAAATAGTCAATGGTATACTATAAAAAAAAGGTAGTATAATGCAAGTAATACAATAGCCAAAATGCTTCTAACATGGCTAGTCTCAGTCTATACGTCGCTGTTAAAATACCCCTAAAATGGTACGGTATTGAGATGTGTGCGTGGGGGTTGGACCCAAAATGCACGACTCAGAAACAATGGGTAGATAAAGTCCCGTCAGGGCTTTATTCGGGACGAATCCCAGGAGAGTGGTCAAAACAAGCAAAGTCCATACACAAAGATCCAGCCAAACAAACAGTAAACAAACAAAAAGCATGGTGCCGAGGGAAGAGGCGAACTCGTAGTCGGTAGGCGTGCAGGGAGGTCCGGTAGCAGGAGAGCTGTCAGCGAGGCAGAAGTACAGGCGGACGGCAGGCAGGGTCGTGGTCGAAGGCGAAGCAGAAGTCGAAACCATAAAACAAACAGCGAGGCAAAGGTACAAAATCGGTAGGCGAGGACGTGGTAAAAAAACAAACGATGGTCAACAAAACAGAAATCAATAATCGGTGGTCGGTAAACAGGCTTGGATCGTGACGTGTAATCAATAATAGTAAATGCTCAAGAGTTGCGTTGATAAACAAGAGGCAGACAATTTCGCGAAGAACAGTAGTGCGACTGGGCTATAAATTTGGGTGTAGACAGGTGTAGACAATTAGTTTAGAGAGCAGCAAGGAAATGAAAAACAGGTGCGATGGATGACAAGTTTAACAAGGTAATTAGTAATCATTAGTAATAAACCTATCCTGCCCTAGCATTAGTAAATTAGTAAATGACATGCACAAGAAACGTAAGGTAACATGAACACATGATTAGTTTGTTAGTTCTACCCAATCCTGATCTAGCGTTAGTAGTTTTAGTAAATAGACAAATGGAAACAATTAGGGGCGGCACGGATGGTGCAGTGGGTAGCACTGCCGCCTCACAGCAAGGAGGTCCTGGGTTCGAATCCCCGTCGGCCGGGGCCTCTCTGTGCGGAGTTTGCATGTTCTCCCCGTGTCTGCGTGTGTTTCCTCCGGGTACTCTGGTTTCCTCCCACAGTCCAAAGACATGCAGGTTAGGCTGATTGGAGAGTCTAAATTGCCCGTAGGTATGAGTGTGTGAGTGAATGGTGTGTGCGCCCTGCGATGGACTGGCGACCTGTCCAGGGTGTATTCCTGCCTTTCGCCCAATGTATGCTGGGATAGGCTCCAGCCCCCCTGCGACCCTGTTCAGGATAAGCAGGTTCAGATAATGGATGGATGGATGGATGGAAACAATTAGGGTGTGAATTAGTGAATGTGAATTAGTGAGAGAGAGAGAGTGAGAGAGAAAAGGCGGAACGCAAGGTTTGCGGAAAGACATGTAAAAGTGTATGTTTAAACAGTAACCAGTCTACGTAACAATAAACATAAATCAAAATATAACACTAAACGAAACTAAGACGATAACCACTCAACATAACAAGGTAATATAATCGTACTAAGACAAAATGAATAAACATAAAACATGGCAAGACAGACCTGAAACGTGACACGGTATATCAAATAGAAAGACTTATGACCTAACAATTAATTCCGGGATCACAAATACAATCTGAGGAGGCGGGTATTGAGTCCAGTGTAAAGCCATTTATGCTCGGCCTACATCATAGTAACTTGTCAAATAGCAAGCTAGTTGCTTGCTGACTTTAATAAGTTGTATAAGAAATGCATTTAAACAATGGTAATTATGTCAGAAAGCACGGAAAACGTAACTATGTTCTAATTATTTAATGTTACTCTGCAGCTTTTATTTTTACGAAAAATCACAGGACGTTTAGACTGGAAGTTCTGTACAGAAAGTGTAATTGTTGCTAGCTTCACGGAGCTTTGACCACACACGCATCATCTCCCCCTACCTACATTCATCTGGAGTTTGTTTTGTGGAAGGGAAGGAGGAATTCATAGATTGCAAGATTTCTTGCCATGTATTTTTTGTCTTATTACATTCTTCTGTTTTAATACTTGCTCTGCTTGAAGTATGACTTCTTGAAGTAAATTTTCGCCTTGTTGAATTTCTCCATTATTGTCTTAACATACCACGTTTATTATGTGCTACAGCTCTTAACAATTAGGGGTGATATGATGAGCAGCATCCATTTGAAAATGTCAATGTTCACCCTCTATGGTATACGCACACTATGAAATAGCACTTTGAAAAATTGTTTTTTTTATTTTATATTTCACCTTAACATCAATTCTACAATTATTTTTTTCAAGTTTAACCTTTGACCTTTTTTAGGTAATTGTCATTTATAAATGACTTAGTCCCATAAAGCCCCAATACATAAGGATAGTGAATGCATTTAATTGCCTATT